>NW_027555625.1:311962928-312345428 GCF_003287225.1 Phascolarctos cinereus
GTATAGCCTATATCAGATTGCACACTGTCTGGGGAATGAGAGTGGAAGGAGGGGGAGAAAATTTAGAACTCGATACCTTATAGAAGTGAATGTTGAAAACTAAAAAGAAATCAAATTTTAAAAATGACAGTCTCTACCTTCAAGAAGCTCACAATCTAATGAGGGAGACATGAAACAACTATGTTCAAACAAATTATATGCATGATAGATTGGAGATAATCAACAGAGGGAAGGCATTAGAATTAAGAGAGAGCAGGAAAGGCTTCCTGTAGGTGAGATTTTAGCTGGAACTTGAAGGATCCAGGGAAGCCAAGAGGCAGAGACAAGTGGAAAGAACATTCCAGGCATGGAGGACAACTGTGGAAAATGCCCAGTAGGAAAATGGTGTGTCTTGTGTGAGGAACAGCAAGACCAGTGTCATTGGATTTGAGAGTAAGTGGCTGGAGAGGGTGGCGTGAAGTATAAGAAGACTAGAAAGAGATGAGGGGAGGGCAAAGAATAATAAGAGCTCCAAATGCCAAACAGGATTTCATATTTGTTCCAAGAAGTGATAGGGAGCCACTGGAGTTTATTGAGTGGAGGAGGTGATGGAGTCAAACCTGTGTTTTAGGGGATGACTTGGACAGATGAGTGGAGGAGGATAGATTAGAATAGGGAGAAACCTGAGGCAATGAGACCAATAAGCAGACTATTGCAATAGCCAACAAAGATTTATAAACTGTCTACTGCATGAAAGAAACTATTCAAGAAACTGATAATGTCTTGGAAATGCGCCCTTTCTTGCATGAGCTTAAATCTAAGAAGAAGACAACATGCACATATGCACATATTCAATAGTCAATATATGCATATTCACATATGCATATATTCAAAACACATACAAAACAAATAAATAGAAGTGGTGAGGAAGTTACTACCTGCTGCAGGACAAGAAAGATATTGTGAAGAATGGAAGGTCTGAGCTGTGTCTTGAAGGAAACCAGGGGTTACCTGAAGTGGAGGTGGGAACTGCATGGGGTACGCAAAGAAACTGAATGTTGTATGGGGAACAGCTTGAGGGACAGTTTGGCTGGACCAGAGAGTGCATGAAGGGGGATAATGTACAATAAATCAGGAAAGGCTGTGAAAAGCTTTAAATGTCAGAGGAGTTTATTTTTGAGGAAGCCACTGGAATTTATCTATGTACATCTACAATGTCTGTGTGTGTGTTTGGGTGGAGAGAGGGTAAAATGGTCAGGCCTGAACTTTAGGAAAATCACTTTGGTGGCTGGAGTATGGAGGGGGAGAAGGAGATGTGAGTCTTGCACCCTTCATATTCTTTTTCTCCACTTCCCCCACACCACCTTGCTGCCCAGTATAGGCTAGCCTCCTTACTAGGACACAGTATAGGCTCTAGACCCAGCTCTGCTACTTACTAGCTGTATGACCTCGGACAGGTCATCTCCCTACTTTGAGCCTCTGTTTGGTCATCTGTAAAATGGCAAGGCGAAAGTGAGGGAAGAGGTTAGTCTAGATTTTTAATGGTCCTTCTAGATTTGACATTCCATTGCTTTATGATCTCAAATCATGAGAGACTGGGGACAGAGCAGAAGAGGAGAAGAAAATGATAGCTGTTTTCAAGTATACATGTAGGTCTGTTGAGGAGGAAAGAGATTATACTCATGCCATTTGGGCCCAGAGAGTAGGCCTAGGTAAAAGGTGCAATGAGACAATAGATTTCTAGCTAGAAGGATATTTCAGAATGATCTAGTGCAACCTCCTCATTTTGTGAATGAAGAAACTCTTGTTGGCAGAGGGAACCTGAGGAGGGTTCCACAGGTTTATATTCAGGTCATAGACTCCATCAATCAGTAAACATTTATTTGTTCAGGGCTTACCCCTTAGACAAACACTGGGACAGATGCAAAGAATCTGCCACTAATTTGAATAGTGTCTCAGCAAGAATCTGGGAAGGGTCACTTGGGTGGTTATCATAAACGAGGGTAGGGAACTCTATCTGAAGGCAGGTATTGCTTCTCATTTTTGTCTAAAATGCTAGCACAGTGTAGTTACTTGCAGGAACCAGTCCCTTTTCTCTATGGCCGAACTGTGGGGGTGAAGAGGTTTGTGTCTTGTGTGGGGACAGCTCTCTCTTAGCCCCTGGCCTCTCTGAAATTTCTCCCTATTTCTCCTACTTCTCAATGCTCCTAATTGTATTACATTCTGTCCTAATATATTATGTACTCGTATTACGGCCTCCACCCAATGGAGCATACACCAGGCTTCCCTGCCTGCTTCTGACCTGATTATGGGATGCTGAAGGACTCCTCTACCTGAGATGACTGAGCAATCCCCTTATTTGTTCCTTAGCCATGTGGGAGAGGCAAGGGAAGAGCTGCATCATTTTTAGAATGGAGAGACAGCTTCTACCTTTCTCTTTGCTTTCTACTCTTCCATGTAACATTCAGCTCTATTTTTCTACCCTTCCCATTAGGGGAAGGATAATGCCCTTTCCTTCGCCATAGAAACATGGTATCTGCCAGCTCAAGTAGAGGTTTGGCTAGGGTTGCTGAGGCTGGGCACTAGGGCTCCTGACTGCCTTTTTCTGCTTAGTGTTCTCTTCCCTAAATGTATCCTGTTTTATTTACATATCCTGTATATCTATATGTCTTCTCTTTGTGGGAGACTCTATCTAGATATAAAGCAAAACTATTTTGTTGTTGGTGACCCTAGAAGGGTCTAGGACACCCAGAATCCAAAAGAAAGTTAAAAAGAAAAAATAACCAAAACAAACCCAGATACCCAGGAGCTGACGCTCACTGCCCTGAGCTCCCATGCCAGCAGCAGCAAGGCTGCACTAGCCGACTCAAGGACACTGTAGCCCAGCACCCCAGTTTCCACTCCCTCTTTTCAGTGCCTCAGAGACCCCAGCTCAAAGCTGAAGAAGTGTATTTAGGGTTCAACAGCCAGTCTGGCCACAGCCCTCCAGGAGCAAAAGCATGCTTGCCAGGTGCTACAACTCAGAAGCGCTATTACTGCAAAGCTCTGAACTGCTGGTTCTGGGGAAAACAGATTCGAAAATGCTAGGTCCAGGCCAGAGAACTGAGGAACAGAGGGAGTGGCACAGGTTACCAAGACCACTCACATGAGTGGGGGGGGAGGCCGGGGGGGGGGGGAGGCGCGCAGCTAGGTGGCACAGTGGATAGAGCACTGGCCCTGGATTCAGAAGGACCTGAGTTCAAATCCAGCCTCAGACACATAATACTTACTAGCTGTGTGACTCTGGGCAAGTCATTTAACCCCATTGCCTAGCCAAAAAACAAAAACAAAACCACATGAGTGTGAGGGGCTGTGCAGCACTCCACCAAGCCAGATGGAAAAAGTACAGCATCCATCTGGGACCAGTTTGGTGGGGCTGAGATGCTTTGAGATCCAACCCCCAAGTAAACCACAATCACAGGGAAGGGAATTAGGAAGTAAGTGATAAGAAAAATTGGGGGGGGGGACTGAAAGTGCCAAAGATTTTAGAAGGAAGAAATCTCAAAGACCTTGAACATAAACAGATAAATCAACAGGAAAAAAAATAATAACAACATATGGCTTCCAGCTCTAGTAAACAAGTTCAGGCATTTATGAATAAATACTGCAAAATAAAGGAAAATTATCCAACATTTGAGGAGCTAGAGGACCCTGCAGAATTTAAGGAGAACATGGAACAAAAACACACTATTCCTGAGTGGTTTAAAAGAGAAGTGAGAATTCTAAGAGCAGAATGTTGTCCTGCACAGCAAAAAATAATGAGCAGAATAGAAAATTTTGAATCTGCATAGTAAGCCTCACCAAAGAAGCAAAAACAGAGAACAATATAGACAGTTCTTGCTTTACATAAATTAGCATTATGCAAATTTGACTTCAAGTAAAGAATTCTGAAAGAAATTTACATTAAAAAAAACCACCTACATGTACCTTACAGTTACTTTATTCCCTCCGCTCCAGCTTCTCATCTCCATACTCTCTGGCCTCACACCCTACCCAACACACCAAAAACAAACAACAAAAACCCCAAAACAACAACAAACCCTCCAAGTAAAAGCAGAAGGGATGTCTGTTGTCTGGGGGCTTGGCTTGAGACTTCTGCACCAAGAAAGGACAATTTTGCCCTAGCCCACTCCTACCCCCAGTGTCTTTCCCCACTCCCACATTTGCTTGTCTTCTATCTATGCCCTGTCTGGCCCCCAAGTGTCTGCATCCTCCCCCCCACCCCCTTCCTCTGGTTCTGGCCAGGCTCCTATATGGTTGGCCCCTGCCACCAACATTCCTCTTCTTGCTCTTGCTTTTCTGTCACTGGCCCCCACAAGTCCCTGAACTATGTGCGGGCCCCTTACCTCCTGGCCTCTCAGCACCCTTCCTATTTCCCTCCCTAAGTCCACTGGCAAACTCACATTACATAAATATGACTTTACACAGAGGTCTGCAGAATTGTCCACTTCTGTAAAGCTAGAACTGTGTAGATTGGGAATGCAAATACACAGAAGTGAAGGACAATCTAGAAGAAGAGAAGCAAAAAACATTAACATTAAAGAAAAAAAAGATTATTTCAACAGTCCTGGGGAGAAGTGATAAGGGTCTGAGTGAGGGAATTGGCTGTGTGAATGGAAAGAAACACACAAGATGTATGCCAAGATTTGGCAAGTGAATGGGTATATACAGGGAGTGAAAGTGAGTAGAAGAAGATACCAGGGTTGTGACCCTGGGTGACTGGAAAGCTGGCAGTGCCCTTGACAGAAAAAGAAGTTCAGAATAAAGGTAGGTTTGGGGGCAAAAATGATATAATGAAATGAAGCATACAGATCATAACCCATCCATGCCAGCACATTCTGTGAGCCTCATTCTGTTCCATCGGAAATAAAAAAAAAAAAGAGTAAGACTCTTTGGTATTTAATGTTCTTCACAACCAGCAGCCCGTCCTTCCTTTCCAGGCTTTATTTTTCTCCATGCTATGATCCAGCCTACTTGTTCTTCCTCCTGTACAAAACTCCATCTCCCATCTCCAAGCCTTTTCTTTGGTTGTCCCCCATGCCTGGAAAGCTCTTTCCACACCTTTGCCCCTTATAATCCTTGGCTTCCTTCTAGGCATTTCAAAAGACACCTTCTGCAGGAGGCCTTTCCTGGCCTTTCCCCAGCTACTAGAGCCTTCCCTTCTAAGGTTAACCTTTGGTCCACTCTTTATATTATACATACCCATTTATTACATGTTATCTCTTTCATTAGAATATAACCTCCCTTTCGGTAATAATTAGTGTTGCCTTAAAATACTATCTAGCACATGGTTAGCAATTAATAGATACTTGTTGACTTATTGATTTAATTCATCTCCTGGAGTATTGAGCCCACCCTTCACCCTCTTTAGGGGAAAGGGCTAAATGTTCTGGGATTCTGCTCAGGGTGGAAATGCAATTTTCCAAAGGCACCTTTGCCGATGCTGCAGTGGGTGCCCAGGTAGTGACTGCCTTGAGGAATCCATGAAGCATAGAAGGCAGTGCGTAGGGAGAAAATGGGGCTTACAACTATCTGAGGGACAGGCTGAGTAGGGTAGTATTGGAGAGTAATGGTAGGTGTGGTTGTACTGGAGACAAGCCTCCCGACTGGCTTTCTCAGGGAAGAAAGGATGTGACCCACATTCTCTTCCTATGGTTGATTGGTTGTACACCACCTGGGGTCAAGCCTTAGTCCTCAGGAGGCACCGGTGCTTGGGAGACCATAAGTTTAAAAGACAACTCTAATGCCATGTTTGTTGTTCAGCCTCCTCTGATCAATAGTGAACTTTCCCCTCAGACTTCACATTGTACTTTTAATACTTACCATATAATATTATGTATTATAGTTACATGTTTGTATCTTATCTCCTTACTAGACTGAGCTCTATTATGGAAGTCTCATCTAAATATCACATCTTCCCCTTGCTTTTCCAGTTCTCTGCTCACAGTAGTGCTTCATCAATGTTTTTGGTTTGGGGTTTTGTTGTTGTTGTTGTTGTTTGGTTTTTTGGGGGGGTTTTGGTAATTTTTTTTATTTTACACTTAAATACAAAATGAGAAAAGAAAAAAAACCGCCATATACACAGCAGACCATAGGAGAGGATTCATTATAAAACAATAAATTTCCATTTCAAGAAAACTTATATAATAAATACTACACATTGATTTCAAAGCTGCCCAGCTTTTCTTTGCTTCCTTGTTGGTTTTCTTTTGTTCTCTGCTGTGCACTTTTTACTTTATTTTTCCCCTTCCTCCCCACAAAGAAGGCTACAATTAACACACACATACACACACACACACACACACACACACACACATAGATATCTATAAACAGACATATACACACATATACACTCATACACCTGTATAAGACTGTACTATGCTTATTTCCTCTTATCATCTGTTTCTCTGGGGGTGGATAGCATCTTCCTTCCTAAGTCCAAGTCTTTCCATGTTTTTCTAAATCAACCAGCTCATCATTTTCTACACCAAAACAATATTCTTTTCTGGATTCAAAAGCATCATCAGTGTTTTTCAGTGAATGAAATAATGATGTCACCTTAGGCAAGTCACTTACAACTGTGGGTCTTTGCTTTGTCATCTGTAGAATGAGGGATTGTACTAGATGATTTTTTTTTTTTTTTTGCTGGGCAATGGGGTTAAGTGACTTGCCCAGGGTCACACAGCTAGTAAGTGTTATGTGTCTGTGGATTTGAACTCAGGTCCTCCTGACTCCAGGGCTGGTGCTCTATCCACTGTGCCACCTTGCTGCCCCCTAGATGACTTCTAAGGTGCCTCCTAGCTCTACATCTATAAACTCAGCATGTCCAAAGGAGAAGACATTATTTCCCCCCACGAACCTCAACTTTTTTCTCTTCCTAATTTTCCTATTGCCACCATCCTCCCAGTTATACAGTCTCCAAACCTAGGAGTCATCCTCAACTCCTCCCTGTCTCACTCTCCTTCCCACTATCCAATCAGTTGTCAAGGCCTATGGTCTCTATCTCTAGAATATGCCCCCTTCTTTCCTGACATTGCAACCACTCTGGTGCTGGCCTTCATCATTTCACACCTAGACTATTTCAATAGCCTACTAGCTGGAGTTCTTGCCTGAAAATCTCTTCCCACTTCAACGCAACCTCCATTCAGTTGTCAAATTGATCTTCCTAAAGCACAGATCTGACCATGTCACCTCTACCCTCATTTAATCAAACTCCAGTGACTTCCTGTGACCTCCAAGACCAGACAGAAAATCCTCTGTTCGGCTTTTAAAGTCCCTCATAACCTGGCCCCTTCCTATCTTTCTCTCCCTTCCATGTACTCTGATTCAGTGACGCTGGACATTCCATTTATGTATTTTTACTATGGTCTTCCACCATTCAAATTCCATCTCTCTTTGTTTCAGCCTCCTGGCTTTGATGGGGATGGGATCTGAACCCCTAAAAAGAAAAGACCATGTCTTTGGGATCTAGACCCCAAAAAAGAAAATCCTTGGACTTTTCATTTGCCTGAGACTGTAATTCACTCAACTGGTCTTTCACTGTCACTACACCCAATCTCCCAATTCAGTTTAGTTACCTCTGGATTGCCCCTGGCCACTTCCCACCCTTAATCCTGTCTAGACTTCATTCTCGCTTGGCCAAGCGGTCCAGGTCCCTGGTGTTGCTCAGTTCCTCTCTAAGGGCTGATTACTGCTCTAAAGGTCTAAGGTTCTTTCTAGGTCTGATATGACCTAAGTTTTCTCTCAGTTCTAAGATTCTATGAATGCCCTAGTCTAGCAACCTAGGGAGAAGAGGGATAGGGCTAAGCAGCTTCAAAAGAAAGCTTTAACGAGAACCACTAAATCAGAAATGTAGTGTACTGAGTTAATAGAGAAAGGAGTAGCTCGGCTTCCCTAATGAAATTCATACATTTGCATTTCAAAGCCTTACCTTGAAATAACCCAGACAATGGCCGGAAATCAAGGAAGTGGGTGGTCCAGAATTTTCCCTACCTACTGTATTAGCAGACATAGGAATATTGACAAAGCAATTCCCTTGGAAAACGCTGAAACCATTGAGTCGAATGTGATTGTTCAGTTTAAAGGGTTTCTATTCTGATGACACAAGGGTATAAAAGAAAATAAATTAATATGGAGGAAAACCCAGACTAGGCTTACTAGTTTTTCGGTCTCTTATGACCAGCTTCAATACATACAATCCTCCCCTGCTGCTGCTGCTGCTGCCCTCTCAGAAAGTCAAGGTGGTGTGATACAAAGAGCATTAACTATGGACCTATGTTTGAATCCCAGCTTTTTCACTTAGGATCTGTATGACCTTGAGATCTGTATGAAATCAGGCTGCTGGGCTTTTCCCTGACCTGGCTTTGCCTGTTGCTCGTCCTAGGCCCACTGCCTTTTACAAATTTGAAAGCTCATTCCCAGACTTCATTATCAGACCTTCTTCTTTAGCTGCTCTATAGCTGTAGAAACAATTCACAATAACTTTATTATTGCCTGCAATAATCTATCCAAGGGCTGCAGAGGTGTCAGAAGAACGGAAGATGAGTAGTCCCTGCCCACTTGGTCTTATGCAAGCAGTAATTACCTTCCTTTTCCTTCTATAATAATAACTAGTGACATATATTTGTGTGTGTTATACACATACACACACAGCTATCTATATACATATGTGCATATGTGTGTATATATACATGCATACACAGAGTATCCCAAAGATTAGGCTTTAATAGCTTGCTCAGACTTTGGAGGCACCCTATAGAGCACTCCGAGGTTTACAAATCCATACAGAATCCCACTGCCACCCTGGGAAGTCGATACTAGAAGTATGGGTTTGGTATTTTTTTTTTCTATTTGCCAAGGTCACAAAGTCAGAAGCAAGGTTCAAAACCAGGCCTCTCTCTCTCTCTTTTTTAGCTAGGCAAGGGGGTTGAGTGACTTGCCCAGGGTCACACAGCTAGTAAGTGTTATGTGTCTGAGGTCACATTTGAACTCAGGTCCTCCTGAATCCAGAGCCTGTGCTCTATCTACTGTGCCACCTAGCTTCCACCCACGCCTCTCTTTACTCCAAGTACAATGATTTATCACATCTTGTGGTATGGTAGAAGGAGCAATGAATCTGGAGTCTGAGGCCCCAGGTTCACATCTCACCTTTGTCACTTACTGGCAAACAAATCACTTTCTCTCTCTGAGCCTGTTTCTTCATCTGTATGTAACAGAGAGAGGCCCAGTGCTCTGTTGGGACTCCTAGAGGATTGGGTACTATGCCAGTGCCTGTTTTCTATACCCAAACATTTAGCACTGAACTAGGTTCTTTGCTAAAGAAGTCTAAGTTCTAATTAGGGGATTAAGGTCCCTGTTCTCACACTCACTGACTTGATAACAAACCTTCACCCCACCATCCCAGGGCCAATGCTAATTACAGTAAAAAGTTATGGCTCTTATCTTTTTCTCCCCACAGAGTAAAGTAAAAGAGATAGTGGACATACAAGATGAATCACAAAAAGCAATGCTAATACTTGAAGAATCACAGTGTGCATTAAGAGAATGACTTAAATAGGATTTAATAACAACTAATAACTATTATTACTGTCTATTGAGAGGCCAAAGATGGTTTAAAGTAATGATGATGCTAATGATGATGATAACCAACATTTTTGCTTACTGTGTGCCAGCACTGTGCTAAGTGCTTTACAATTATGATCTCATTTGATTTTCACAAAAAACTCTAGAAGTAGATGCTATTATTATCCCCATTTTATCTATCAGGAAACTGAGGCAAAGAGAGGTTAAGTGACTTGCCCAGAGTCACACAGCTAGTAAGTATCTAAAACTAGATTTGAACTCAGGTCTTCCTGACTTTTGTATTCTAGCTACTGCACCACCCAAAGGCTGCTAATTAAGCATTTCATATTTCACCTCAGTACTGGACACTCTCTTTTCAATGGCTTCTCTATTTAATACGCAGGAGGTCATGCAGATTTCCTAGGGCTGCCTGCTTCCTTGGAGGACTGTCTTTCTTTATCCCTTTGTTTTCTCCTTCTAAAGCAGACATTTCTGCTCTCAGCCACTATCCATCTAGTGAATGTTATTGCCAATTCAATTCAATTCAATAAGCATTTATTAAGCTCCTACTAGGTGCCAGGCACTGTGCTAAGCACTGAGAATACAAATAAGAAAAAGAAAGATGGTCTCTTTTTTTATATATAATTTTTTTTGAGGTGAGTTAATTGGGGTTAAGTGACTTGCCCAGGGTCACACAGCTAGGAAGAGTCAAGTCTGAGATCAGATTTGAACTCAGGTTCTCCTGACTCCAGGGCCGGTGCTCTATCCAATGTACCCCCTAGCTGCCCCAAAAGATAGTCTCTTAAAGAGCTTACAATTGAATGGGGGAAAACAACATAGAAAAGGAAGTTTCTAGAGCAGGAGTGTCTTGTATCATGGAACTGAAACCAACAAGAGCTAAAGATGGACAGTGGAGTGAACTAGAAGTCCCACTTTGGCCCTCTATAAAGGAAAGCTTTGGGAGGAGTTTAGTACTCTACCCCACACTACCACCCACAGATCTATAGACCTTTAGAAACTCACAAGGTTGATACCAGTCATAGATGCATTTACCCAAGATCAGGAAAGAATGAACATAAAAAAGAGAGATGCTTATGGCCTGCATAGAGACCAGACAGCAGACAGGGCTCACCTCCCCACCAGACTTTCTGGACCAGCTTAGAAGAGCCTACAGTCAAAAATGAAGCTAGCAAGAGAAAGGGTTTATCCTTTTGTTTATCCACTGAATTCTGGGTATGTAACCAATTAGGTAACTTCCTCAACCCCTTTGTAAGCAACTCTAAGCTATGAAAAGCTAGAAATAGGCTCACTCCAAGCTTCCATGCCTTCTGTCTGTAGGAATGGTGACTAAGCATGCTCTAGGATAGGGAAGGACATCTACTACCTGTCATAATAATAATAATTGCTAACATTTATATAAGGCTTACTATATCTCATTCCATCCTCACAACTACCCTGGGAGGCAGATGCTATTATCATCTCCATTTTACAGTTAAGAAAACTGAGGCAAAGAGACATTAAGGGACTTGCCCAGGGTCACATAGCTAGAAAATGTATGAGGTTGGATTTGAAGAGTCACATCTTCCTGACTCCAGGTCCAGTACTCTGTCCATTGCGCCACCTAGATATAAAATTAAGTGGCTGGACCAGGTGACCTCTAAAGTATCCTCTAACTCTAAATCTATGATCTCCCTTTCTCTTCTTTCTTTTATGTTTTATCTCTTCTTTCAGTTTATGTTTTACATTCAATTTTGAGGGATACTATAACTGCTGACACAGAAAAACATTCTTTCTGAAGTACAGAATATCTGAGAACAAATTATAGCTTTGTAATATTGGTGGCACAGTGCATAGAATATTAGACATGGAGTTAGGAGTATGTGAATTTGAATCTTGCCTCAGACACTTACTAACTATGTCACCCAGAGGAAGTCACTTAACCTTTCTGTGCCTCAGTTTCCTCATCTGTGAAATGGGAGTGATTATAATAGCACCTACCTTCCAAGGTTGTTGGGAAGATCAAATGAGATAACACATATAAGTGTTTTCTAAGCCTTGCAGCACTATATAAATACTAGCTATTGTCATTCTTATTAATAAACCCTAAAGTGTTGTAGAAAAATGACTAAGAAAAAAAAATGGGCTACGTACTTCAAGTGGCAGCAGCCAGAGTGAACCCAATCTACTATTTCCCGGCTGGCATTAATGCATTGCAAGTTGGTGCCAGTCTTCCTACTATCACAGATTATAAGAGCTGGGACAGAAGCTTAAAGATCACTTGTTGTACACATTATGCCTTTTGTCTATGATTCTGTAGCAAGATGTTGAGTGGAAATATCACCATCATTTTAGTTGTTGACAGGTATTCTATAAGAATGCCGCATCTGGCTATAATAGAAAATAAAATTGAATAGGTTCTTAAATAACCATGGAAAGGTTCATGTGATGGACATGAATTCATTATCCAGCTCGGCTCAGTTTCTTTCAGAAATGCCTTTGCCATTGTTTGGCTCTGGATTTGGAGCTGTGTGATGCAGAAAGGGCCTTCCAGGGTTGGACTATATCCGCAGAGTAGACCGGGCAGATGCCAGTGATGTCGGACTACTAGGCAAGGCCTCACCAGCAGAAATAAGGCAGCTCGACAAAATGGGAAAAGCCCAGGATTTGTAGTCAAAGAATGTGGCTATCTCTGCTATCTGACGTCTGGAAAACTTTGAGCAAATCACTTCATTTCTCTGGGCCTCAGTTTTCTCACGTGTAAAATGAGGGGGATGGATGTAATCAGGGTTGCTTAACTTGGAGTCAGTGTAAGTGATTTCTTTCTTTTAAAAAAAAGTTTGAAAACTACATTTCATTATAATTGGATTCCTTGGCAATCCTGTGCTTTTTATTTTTTTTACATTTAAAAATATTCTGCTGAGAAAGGGTCCACAAGCATCAGTGACCAGCCAAAGGGATCTCTGCCACAAAAAAGTGAAAAACCCCAGGCCTAGATGATCTCTAAAGTCTCTTCCAGACCTAAATCCTTGGACCCCATCTGCCTCTGATGTTTTTTCCCTCCAGCTAGGAACAGAGTGGGGCACACCTACCCCTCACCACAAAAAACAAAACAAACAAAAAAAACCCACAAACCTCTAACTTTCACAGGCTATTGGAGAAATTCACATAGTCTGGCCCTGGAGTCCCACTCTGGAGAGTTTTCTAAGCCTCAGCTAAGAGTATAATCTGCAGCAATCTCCTACTACTTCTTTACTGATGTCTTCATCCCATGACATTAAGAATGTCTCATTTCTGTCCTTAAAACAACCCTGAGTTCCTTCACATTCAGTTTCTACCATCAGCATTCTCCACAGCCTCTCAGGATCCCACCTAATCAAGGATCAGCAATCATGGTAAATTGTGCTACACCCCAAGGAAGCCATGAAGACTCAAGCCCCAGTTGTGAGATCAGTGCAATCAGCCTCTACTTGGAACCAAATGATCTGATTCTAGGCCATTAGAGCAGGAAGTGAACCATCCCACAGTGAGTAGGGCATAGAGCAGCTGTGCACCCAAAGACATTTAGTCAACGCCTTCCCTCCCACCCAGAGTCCAGGAGAAAGGTATTAGCCGAGACTGTACATTCTGTATTGAAGTAAATGGAGGGAAGCTTGAATATGAAGAACATAGGCAGTTGAATATGAAGGAATCAGGAAGGCAGCACCTTGTCTTGTTTCACAAAATTCTCAGTCACCTTGTGCTCATCCAGTTTGACTAGTTGAAGGAAACATGCCTTTATAACATTTTTGATAAGTAGATGTCCAAGGCTTTTGCTGGAAGCCCTCTAGTGATGGGGTGGCCTGCCATCCCATTGTTTGAGCCAAACTAATTGTATTTTCTGAAGTGCTGCCTATGAACAAGGCATGCTGATGGACTCTGTGGGGGATACAAAGAAGTTAAGACAAAATTTTTGCCTTCAAGGAGTTTATAACATAGTTGATGAAAGAATTAAGTTTAACTCCATTTCACGTGTTTATGAAACAAGGCCTCCCACCTAGAGTCACCCTTGAATGCACAATTTATTACCCTTTTTTATATCATGGACTCTTTAGGTTATCTGGTGAAGACTCTGGAACCCCTCCTTAGAATAATGCTTTTAAATAATTTATGGAAATGCTAGATTTCAGCTGGAAGATAGTGAAAGTAAAGACTATTTTTTTTCACATCCAAGTTCCTAGACCCTGTAATTTTAATACCTTCTCCTTGCAGATTATTTCCAATTTATCTCACATGGAACTTGTTTGTACAAGTTGTTTGCATGTTGTCTCCCCAGTTAGACCATGAGTTCCCGGAGAGTAGGGACTGTCTTTTGCCTTTCTTTGTATCCCCAGGACTTAGCACAGTGCCTGGCACGTGGACACAATTAAAAGTACTTATTGATTTGACTCCATCAACTTAAAATCTAAAAGTAGAAAGATATTTTAGGAGCTAGGAAGGCTGTTAGTATTTTCTCAGCAAAAGATGGCATGCATCTGTTGTCTGAGGACTGACCAAGCTAAATGCAGTGATATTCATTATTGGAAAGTTGGGCCCCAGGGAATGAAGTTTTCTTGGCCATAGCAACTGTCCACTAAGTCAGAGATGCAATGCAGTTTGCATCTGTGGGAGAGGTACGTACATGGATGAAGACATGGATTTATTTAATGTGTTTGAGTTACGTACAGGGCAGTGCTAGGAGGAGACAAAACATAATTCATGTGCTGCTTTTTGACAGTACAACTTTTACTTTTATTCTGAAGTGGTAATTAAATCGGTTTTTTTTTCATTCTTTTTGTGGGTATAATTATCCAAAGAATTTTTCAACTCATAAAATGTCAAAAACAGCTCATCAGTTGGTCATTATAGTGCATTGGATAGAATATCAGACTTAGAGCCAGGTGAGTGTTGGGTTTAAATTCTGGTTCTGATACTTATTAGCCTTATGGTCATGGGAAAGTCACTTAAGGTCTCTGAGCCTCAGTTTTCTCATTTGTAAAATGGGGATAATCACACTTTTAGGACCATCCTATAAATCTAGAGACAGTTGAGTTAATCAATGAACAAGCATTTATTAAGTGCCTACTATGTGCTAGGTTCTGGGGATACAAAGAATGAAATAATTCCTGCCCTCAAGGAGCTTACATTCTGATGGTGGCAGACAGTGCATATATATAAGTATATAAACAAATACAAAGAGGATATATACAAAGTAGTTAAATATAAGGTGGTTTAGGAGGGAAGACAGTTGTAAGTGAAGTTCTTTGTAGACATTAGTGAGTCAGTAATCGTTTATTAAATGTCTATTGTGTGCTAGGCACTGTGCTGAACTCTGGGAATATAAAGAAGGGCAAAGAAAACCCAAACAACCACTCTCCTCTTCCAAGGAGCTCACAGACTAATGGTGGAGACAATGTGCAAGCACCTATATATAAGCAAAATATATATAGGTGTGACATTTATAAAGGTTCAAGAGACATAATTTCTGGGCAATTTAATCATTTTATTAATAAGGCTGGCAGGTTATAAATAAAAGGATGGTCATTTGGCCTTCTCTCTTAGACCAAAGACCCCAGTGGAATGACTGTGATTCCCTAATGGTGGGGTCACAGTTTATATGCCCTTAAAAGAGGAGGTGGGCAGTCAACTCAATTAGTTAACACATTGAGAGGCGGGCTATATTAAAATGAAGGTCTTGGAGTACATGATTTAGGTCACTCAAATCTTGGTTGAAGAGACATCAATTTCCATATCACCTGTCCTGATAATGGGGAGAATCAACCTTTTCCCAGGCCCTTCTGAGCAGACATTATGAGTAGGAATACATCCTCGGATCATACTTGGAATTTCTTTTACTGTCTCATTAGATCTTAGCCTGGGTAAATCTCTAACAGACATTTCCCACAGTGGTTGGTTTCTGGATGAGGAAATAAAAAAGGGGGAAACTTGGTCCTCATATAATAATTAGTTATTAAATATGAGAGAGAAATATTCATTTCTCACACAGGACAAATTGGAGATATACAAAGAAAATGCTAGAATTAAGGAGGATAGGGAAAGCTTTCTTTAGAAAGTGGGATTTTGGGGCAGCTAGGTGGTGCAGTGGATAGAGCACCGGCCCTGGATTCAGGAGGACCTGAGTTCAAATCCGGCCTCAGACTCATAATACTTCCTAGCTGTGTGACTCTGGGCAAGTCACTTAACCCCAATTGCCTCACTTAAAAAAAAAAGTGGGATTTTAGCTGTTGGGATTTGAAGGAAGCCAGAGAAGCCAGGAGGCCAAGACAAGAGAGCATTTTAGGCATGGGGGACAACCAATGAAAGTGAAGATTTGGAAGGTGGAGTGTCTTGTACGAGGAACAGCAACGAGATCAGTGTCATTGAACTGCAGAGTATTCAGGGAGGATGGAAGGTATAAGAAGACTGAAAGGTCTGGGGCAGGGTAGGTCAGGTTATGAAAGGTTTTGCACACTAAATAGAGGATTTTATATTTGGTCCTGGAGGTGATTGGAAGTCACTGGAGTTTATGAAGTATGTGGGGGGGCAGGGGGGAAGTAGGGAGAGAGATGTGGTTAGATTTGTACTTTAGGAAGATCACTTTTTTTTTATATCTGAGTGGAGAATAGGCTGGAGTGGGGAGAGCCTAGAGTCATGGAAACCTACCAGCAGACTACTAAAGAGATAATTAATAACATTGGAGAGAATAGTTTTGGTTGAATGACAAGATTGGAGGCCAGAACACAGAGAGTTAAGATGAGATTGGGAGGAAACAGAGTGGAAGAACCTTCTCAAGGAGTTTAGCTACATAAAGGAAGAATAAATATGGGATGATAGCTAGCAGGGATGAATAGATCAAATGAGGATTTTTGTGTTTGTAGGCAGTTGGGAAGCAGCCAGTAAGTGGACATTGGAGATTAGAGAGTGAGGATGATAGCGGGGAGCAATCTGCTGGAGAAGAAAGGATGGAATGGGATCAGTACTGCATGAAGAGGAGTTCACCTTGTTAAGGAGAAGGTCCACCTCATTAAATGAGATGGGTGAAGGAGATAGTTGCAAAAAGGCATCTGACTGATGAGGAACAGGGGAGAGAGGGAATTGGCTAATCATTATAACTATTATTATTTATTAATATAATAATAATTTAGAGAGGCTAAATGATGTCTCAATTCTTTTCTTCCAAATATGAAGTAAGATTCTCCACTGAGAGTGTAGGAGGAGAGGGAGCTAAGGGAGATTTGAGGAGGAATGAAAAAGTATGGAAAGTCACTGTGGTGAGTGAGATTGTGAAGAAATTAGGGTAGCATTAAAAGATTGCTTTGCAGCAGTGAGAACCCACTAGAAAAGGGAGACTATGTAACACCCACTAACCTCTTAGTAATCTGTAGGCCAAATCCTTTGCTTTATGGAAAACACCAAGAGGACCCACTCCTCCTCTTTTAAGGGCATATAAACTGTGACCCCACCATTAGGGAATCACAGTATGTAGTATAAATTTGTAGTGGAAGGAAATGATGGGGAAGAGAGGAGAGTGTATCTAGAACAAGGACACTGGGAACAAACAGAAAGGTTGAGGTATTGGAGGTCAAGGTATAGACAGATAACAGGATTTGGCATTGCAAGATAGAGGGAGAGTTGGAATAAGAACAGATTGTGATCAGATAGGGAATTTTCACTTCATGAACCTAGAAGCAGTGCTTTGTGAATGATGGCAAGATCAAGGTGATTTTTTTTTGAGGCAATTGGGATTAAGTGACTTGCCCAGGATCACACAGCTAGAAAGGATCAAGGTGATTTCTATGTGTGGCTGAGGTGGAGTGGAGGAGTAGGTCATATGAAATGAGTAAGCTGAGGAGCTGTGAGGTTAGGATGTCTGAGAGCGTATCAATATGTACGTTGAAGCCTCCTAGTATGAGGTCAGGAGGAGGAGAAAAGACTGTGAGCAAAACACGGAACCCATTCAGGAAAGAATGTCTCCCTACTCTAGAGGTAGGGTGACAACAGCCACTGACATCAAAGTGCTATCCAAATATCAGCTGTTGTTTTTATAATAATAATAATTATTATTATTATTATTTACAGACTGGGGTGGTCGGGGAAGACCTCACAGAGGTGGTAGGAAATGAGCAACACATACCTGCTTCCTGTCTGTTATATACCCTTAAATCGGTCCATTGTGTAGGACTTCTAATTACTGGGTTTTCTGCTTTGCCAGGAATGTGTTTTAGCACTGCTGAGGTTCCATTGGCTGCCTGGGAGAAACCAAATGAGCAGAGACTCTAGACCCACATTGGAAGTAGATTCTGGTCTTCAAGTGCTTAGGAGCTGATGATTTTTTTTTCTTTCAGAAGCTGGGGTAGAAGAGGAGCAGAATATACCCCTTCCTAAAGAACATCCTCTTTAGTCAAGCCAAGAAAAGTTGGCTTGTTACATGTGGCCTTCTGCGGTGCCCTTCATTCGCTGCTGCAATGAACTTAGACACGATGTATAATACGGGGACAGCAGTCTGATCCTAATCTGGTGTCCCAGCTGGATGAACATCTGCAGTTCCTTGGAAGAGCTATTTCAGAGGGGGAATTGGGTCTTCCTTCTGTAACACTCCTCTTCTCACTAGCCAATTTTTAAAAATTTAAATTAGTTCAACTTAATACTTAACAACTTATGGGCACAGCTTCATTTTACCTATCGAAGGAAAGGAGATTGAATATGATTACTGTTGTTGATCATCAGGTTGGGTAGGAAAGGGAGACTATGTAACACGCGCTATCCTCCTGGTAACCTGTAGGCCAAATCCTTGCTTTAGTGAAAACACCATGAAAGCTAATCGTTCAGGAACAAAGAACAAACTCTTGAGTAATATCATATCTCTCTCTGGAAAATGTCCATTAGCCACTGTTCTTTCTGGTGCCACAGGGCACACGGTGATGATTGATTCGGAACAAGCTACTCTGTTTTAGTTTACTTGTGAGAGGTTCCTTTTCCTGCATTCTGCAACATAAACACACAGAGGTGGTATTAGCTTCCTATCTACCTACATTCATAAGCTAATACCAATTACTTGGCTGTGACCACACAGGCCCGGGTTTCCCTAGAATCCAAATTCTCTCCCTTTATGTTGCTTGGCCAGGCAGTCAGGTGAAGACAAAAGGGAATTGGACTCGGGGTTAGGATGGTCCCATCTCTTTCGCTAATGAATTCCCTGGGTGACCTTGGGCAAGCCACAAGCATTCTGAGTTTCTGTTTCCTCACCTATAAAATGATGAAGTTAGACAAAGTCAGGAGTTTTTAACCTTTTTAGGAGTCATGAACCTCTTTGGCAGTCTGGTAAAGCATATGGACTCCTTTTCAGAATGATGTTTTATAAGTATATAAAATAAAACATGTAGGATTGCAAAGGAAAACAATTCTATTGAAATATAGTTATTGAAATATATTTTTTAAAATAGAAATCTCTAACTGGCTTATTAACGATTCCAGGAAGTCATACCATCACCACCCTCCACGCCATAGATAATAATAGCTGGCATTTATATTCCTCTTTAAGGTTTATAAAACACTGCAAATGTTCTCATTTGCTCCTCATAACAATCCTGTGAAGTTGGTGCTACTGTCACCTCCATTTTATAGATGAGAAAACTGAGACTGAGAATGTAAGTTCCTTGAGAGGACAGGCTGTTTTATTTCTGTTTCTATATTTCCAGGGCCTTGCAGTTTCTGGCACATGACAGCGCTTGATAAATGGTGGCTGAACTGGATTCAATTGAATTTCTAAAGTTCTATCTTGTTCTAACATTCTACACTATGATGAATTTCAGTATAACTTACATAGTTGCTCTTTTTAAAGTATGGGCTTTATGAAGAGGAAATTTTTGGAGAAAGGAATCAAAGCTCTCTATAGTCATATAAAAAATGCTCAAAAGCACTATTGATTAGAGAAATGCAAATTAAAATGACTCTGAGGTAACACCCCATACCTCTCAGATTGACTAATATGGCAGAAAAGGAAAATGACAAATGTTGGAGGGGATGTAGGAAAATTGAGACACTGATGCATTGTTGGTGGAGTAGTGAACTGTTCAGCCATTCTGAATTGCCATTCAGCAGTTTGGAACTATGCCCTAAGGGCTATAGAACTGTGCATACGCTTTGACTCAGCAATACCACTGCTAGTTTTATATTCCAAAGAGATTAAAAAAAAAAAGGAAAAGGACTTACACGTACAAAAATTTTATAATAATTCTTTTTGTGGCAGCAAAATTAGAAATTAAGGAGATGACTGTTGGGGAATGGCTGAATAAGTTGTGGTATATGATTGTGATAGAATACTGTTGTGCTATAAGAAATGATGAGCAAAATGGTTTCAGAAAAATCTGGGAAGACATATGTGAACTGATGCAAAGTGAAGTGAACAGAACCAAGAGAACAATATATGTAGTAACAGCAATATTGTAACAATAATCAGCTTTGAAAGACTTAGCCATTCTCAGCAATACAATGATTTAAGGACTTGTGATGAAAAAAACGCTATCCACCTCCAGAGAAAGAAGTGATGGATTCTGAATAAAGATCAAAGCATTCTTTTTTTCTTTTGCAATATGGCTAATATGGAAATATGTTTTGTATAACTGCACATGTATAATCTCTATCAAATTTCTTGCCTTCTCAATGAGTGGGGAAGGGAGGGAGGGAGATAATTCGGAACTCAAAATTTAAAAAAGCAAATGTTAAAATGGTTTTTACCTGTAGTTTGAAAAAAAATACACAAAAACATTTTTTTTTAAAGTATGAGCTTTTCCAGCCTGAAATTGAACAGATGTGGCCATGAGGCTAGGAGGTATAATGGAAAGATTACTGGGCTTAGAATCTGAAGCCTTGTTTTCTGTTCCTGGCTTCACTATCTACTTGCTGAGTAACTGGATTTTAGCTCTCATAGCCTTGTCTGTAGGATGAAGGTCAATTAATCAATCAGAGCATTTATTGAAGGCCTACAAGGTGTCAAGGCACTGGGGAAACAGACAAAAAATGAAGGGGACCTTACCCAGAAGGGACTTACATTTTATCAGAATCTAGGGTCAAT
Source organism: Phascolarctos cinereus (assembly GCF_003287225.1). Lineage (NCBI taxonomy): Eukaryota > Metazoa > Chordata > Mammalia > Diprotodontia > Phascolarctidae > Phascolarctos > Phascolarctos cinereus. The sequence continues at coordinate 311,983,597 of NW_027555625.1, forward strand.
AATCCCTACCCTGACACCCCTCCCCCCTTACACAGTTGCTATGAAAAACAAACGAATGTATGAATGTGAAGGCACTTTATAACCTGTAAGCCACTATACAAATGTAACATCTTATTGTTACTCGTTGTTGGTGTTTCCTCTTCCCTTCTCATACCTGGTATATGGCCCCTCCACTCAGCAGAAGTGACTGGAGTTAGGAGAGGGAGATTGGAGTACTGGGACCACATAGGTTAGAAGTTGTAAGAATGGGGCACCAAACCTCCGAAATAAAAAAGACCTAGGTCTCTAGGGAGCTTAAATTCAGACAAAGTGTTCAACTCCCTTTTACTCTAAACTCTAAAACAATCCTGTATCTTTGGCCTTCCTGAGCTCCCTTGGTCACCAGTGCCCCACAGGTCCTCTGATAACACACAAGCCTGGTCTTTGCATCGTGTGCTTTCCTCCAGTGCCTCATTTGGCTTGTCTCGGCCAGATGAGGGCTGCTTTCCTCTCACAGGATTGATTTCATTAACTTCTTGTTGAGTCTATTCCGCCCTGTCTGACTCTTTGTCACCCCATTTGGGGTTTTCTTGGCAAAGATACTGGAGTGGTTTGCTATTTCTTTTTCCAGCTCATTTTACAGATGAGGAAACTGAGGCAAACAAGGTTAAGTGACTTGCCTAGGGTCACACAATTAGTAACTATCAGAAGCCAGATTTGAACTCAGAAGATGAGTCTTCCTGATTCCATTCCTGGCACTCTATCCGCTGTGTCACCCAGCTGCCCCTTTCGTTAAGTACCAGTGTGCTGATCTTGATTCTTTCTATGAGCTAGCCTCCTACTATATTGTAATGACCCCACTCTGCTAAACAGAGAAGCCCTTGGGATGCTTAAACACCCATTACTCCCCCCTATCCTTTCAGAAAAAGACCAGCAGTAATGCCCTTTTCCCGTGACAGGGAGCTGGAATGTCAACTAGCTGTCAGTTCCCCAGGAATCTTCCCTCTCCACCACTAACAGGAGTTACCACCAGTTCCCAGGTTCAGGCTCCTCTTCTCTTCCTCCATTGCCTGACCCTGCTCAATGTAGATAAGATCCCTCTAAAAACACCCCACACTACTAGTTGCGGATGCCATTTCCCCCGGACAGGGCCCCAGTTGGGTGGACCCAATTCTATTAGGTATCAAGGACCTGTCCTATTTCCACCATTCTTCCTGTCTGTGCTTCATATTATAACTGTCGGGGCAGCTAGGTGGCACAGTGGATAGAGCATCGGCCCTGGATTCAGGAGGACCTGAGTTCAAATCCAGCCTCAGATAACACAACACTTACTAGTTGTGTGACCCTGGGCAAGTCACTTAACCCCACTGCCTACCCCCCAAAAAAAACCACATTGTAACTATGTCCCTCAATAAAGCTGACTTGCTTTACAATGTACTCAGGTACTCCAATTTTCCCAGCACTGGATCTTGTTATCCAGAACCTTCCTAAGTCTGCAACAAGACAACTATACACTCTATTTAGGGGCTAGTCGTAGGCCTCAACACAGAATTCAAAAGAGGTAGGCTAGAGAGGGTGTTATTTTTTTTTTGACATGATCTGTGACTCCTCATGTATATGTATTCATTTAAATAATCTTTGCTTTTTTTTCTGTGTGGAATAAAATCCCACCCATGCATATTGCAACTTCTCCATGATTTGATAAATGGTCTTAGAACATTGCTCCAGCTGCCAATTTTAACACCCTACACTGAACACTGGAAATCTTTCCAAACTTGGGCAATAGCCTGTCACTGGGCCTGCACTTGCAGACTTTTCAGTTTGGTCGTACCTGCTAGAGCCTCTTCTATTTTCTTTTCCTCTGAGACCCCCAGGGTCATTTTCATACCCTAATTTGGTAGAGGTCCATTTTACTTAGTCACTCAGAAAATGTTCTAAATCAGTCTTTCTTATTCTGAAGTCTAGAATAGGATGTGTAGGAAGCAGAATTAGGAGCCCAAGAATTCTAGCATTGCTAGAGGTTTGGAAGGCAGTTAAGGTCATAACAGGCAACAGGTCAAATGTCCAAGAGATCTAGTATGGATGGAAGAATGAAGATGCTCTCAGAGGTTAGAATAGGGGACAAATACACTCAGCACCAGGAATTTGGCAAGCCATTGTATATTCCGGGTGAGTGATTAGTGTTATTTGTTTTGGGGGGTTTTTTAGGCAATTGGGGTTAAGTGACTTGCCCAGGGTCACACAGCTAGTAAGTGTCAAGTGCTTGGTCTGAGACTGGTTCTCCTGACTTCAGGGCCGGTGCTCCATCCACTGTGCCACCTAGCTGCTGGATTAGTGTCATTTGGACTGCCAATGATGTAATGTCAGTGTTTTTATGCCTTTTGCATTCATCTAATTCTATGCTGCGATGATTATAGAATTAGTTAATTATTATTTGGACTAAATAATTGACTGCCATATTGAGGGCCTGCTTTTCCTTTGCCCATTTTGTATCAGGATCATAAGAGTTTTGAGTTGGAAGTGACCTTAGAGAGAATCTAGGCCAATCCTATCATTTTACAGATAAGGAGACTGAGGTCCTGAGAAATGAAATGATTTCCTAAGTACACACAAGTACATAGCAATGGATTCAAACCCACATTCTCTAACTCCAAATCTAATGCTATTTACATCCACTACACCATTTTGAATATCTTTTCTACCATACTTGAGACCTAGCACAACATAGCTCTTCAAGGTCCAGGCTAGCTAGCATGCAGAATCTGGTAGGTGATAGAGTTTGATGCTGTAGTGAACAAAAAAAAAGAGGTGAGTGTGAGCTCTACTCTCTTTTCCTTTTATTGCCTTGGGTCCTTATGTTATATATTATGTTATAATGTGTTATTATGTTATATGCCTTTATAGGTTATAAGGACAGTGCCTGCAATGCAGTCAGGGACTTCCAAGTCCTAGGGTTACTGGAGGGCTCTTTATATTTCTTCTTTAGGTCACCAGTCAGGTGCCTGCATCTAGCTAATCCTCCCCCTCAGTAATCTTAAATCCGGAGAATCTAGAAGAAGAGGAGGAAAGCAGGGAAGGAAGAAGGGAAGGAGAGGAGGAAGCAAAAGAGGGAAGAAGTAGAGTGTCTTCTTTTTCCCTGGGGCAGGAGGGTTCATTACCCTTAAAATAAGGGAAAAATCTAATTCGCTTTAAAAACATTTCCTGCTAAGAAGTACTTTAATGAATCTCAAGTAAAGCCATTAAGACATCGAATATTGTGGTCCTGACCCCCATGACATTCACTCTAATACTTAGAAGGCCAAGAGAAATTAATTGGTGGTGTTTGGTAGAATACATAAAGAAACTCATGAAATCTCATGACAGCCAAGAAAAATCCCGGCTGCTGATAACATAATGTTGTTTGCCATAGTCAAGTCTTTGGGCAAAGCTGCAGTTCAGGAAGGTCACAGCACTGCTGGTATGTGGATACTCTTATCCCTCCTCTTATGTCTTAGACTCTTGGAGGAAAGAGAAGAGACAGGGAATATATTATAATTGAAGATGCTTAGAAAGATAATTGTTAAATCAAATTCTCCATATTTGTTGATTTACTTGAATTTTTACACTGATTTTAACTCAGACTTCTACATGGAAACTCAAGGAATCTCAAAGTACTTTATGATAGTCCTTAAAGCATAAAACTGAATCACAGAATGATAGAATCAATGATTTACAAAGGATCCTAATTAAAAATCACTTTAGCCCAACTTCTATTTGGAACATGGCTCACTGGATAGAACTCTGGGCCTGGAGTCAGGAGAACCTAAGTTCAAATGCATCCTCATACGTTAGTTGTGTGACCCTGGGCAAGTCATTTAACCCTATGTGCCTCACTTTTCTCATCTGTAAAATGAGCTGGAGAAGGAAATGGCAAACTACTCCAGTATCTTTTTACAAAGAAAACCCCAAATGGGATCACAAAGTGTCAGACATTACTGAACAACAATAATAAATATTTAATATCTAATAAATTCTTATATAATAATTCTATATATTATCTGTTACACATTATATATATATATATATAGATAGATAGATAGTTAAAGCTTATATAATAATTATATATAATCTTAATAGCTCTACTATGTGCCAGTCATTGTACTGATCACTGAACATGAGAAAACATGGCAAAATTGTGACTGGGGGTGAGACAATAATTTTAGATAATGTAGTAATATAACCCAAGTGATAACTGAGTCTTATTAAATTACTTTATTTACAATTTTGTAATTTTTAAAAATATTGATTTTTTAAAAAAATTAGTAGACGGAGCTCTGGATAGAGCACTGGATATAGGATCAGGAAGACCTGAGTTCAAATCCAGCCTCAGATGCTTACTAGCTGTGTGACTCTAGGCAAGTGACTTAACCTTTCTGTGCCTCAGTTTCCTCATCTATATAATGGGGATAATAATAGCACTTATCTTGCAGGGTTGCTGTGAGGATCAAATGAGATAATATTGTAAAGTGCTAATCAAATCTTAAAGTGTTATATAAAGTTTAACTATTATTATTATTAATTTCCAGATGTATCTCTCCTTTCTCATCCCCTCCCCACCCCGAGTCATCCCTTGTAACAAAAAATAAAAGTGAAAGAGTGACAGAAGTAGTTCATTATAGTTAACTGAGTCTGACAGTGTATGTAATGGTCCATATCTATAGTACCTGACCTCTGCAAAGAAGGGAGAAATGTGCATTTTCTCTCCAATTAGTCTGGCCAAGAATGATCATTACAATTATACAGTTCTTCATTTCTATTTTTTTTTTGTTCTTTCCATTTACATTATTATAATCATTGTGAATAGTTTTTTCTTGGTTCTGCTCACTGCACTTCAAATCAGTTCATGTCTTCCCATGTTTCTCTTGCAGCTAGATAGTTAAATGCATTATTTGTGTTTGTCATCACTTGGAGTTCAGCAAATAAATATTATTCTCAATATGGTGTAATAAAGGGGCAACTAGGTAGCACAGTGGATAGAGCACCGGGCTGAGAATTAGGAAGACTCTTCTTTCTGAGTTTATATCCAGCCTCAGACACTTACTAGATGTGTGACCCTGGGCAAGCCACTTAACCCTGTTTGCCTCAGTTTCCTCATTTGTCAAATGAACTGGAGAAGTAAACAGCAAACCACTCCAGGATCTTTGCCAAGAAAATCCCAAATGGGGTCACAAAGTTAGACATGACAACAGTAAAAATGGTGTAGGAATAACAACAGCTAGCATTTATATAGCACTTTTAGGTCTGTAAAACCCTTTATAAATAACATCTCATTTGATCCTCACAACAACCCTGGGAGGCAGGTGCTATTATTTTCTCCATTTTTACAGATAGGGAAACTGAGGCAGACAGAGGTTAAGTGACTTGCCCAGTGTTGCACAGTAACAAAAAAAAGTATCTGAGTCAGGATTTGAACTCAGGTCTTCCTGACTCAAGGTCCAGTGCACTGTCAACTGCCCCGTCTATAGAAAAATGTAGGAATGATAGATAACAGTAAGTCATTGACCCTCTCTGAATCTTCAATCCCTCATCGTGAAATGGGGATAATAATATTTGTACCACCTACCTCAGAGTGGTTGTGGGAAAAGGCAGTATATACATGTCAGCTATTATTCTGATTTGGTTTATGATATAGTAAGTTCCAACTCTTGTTTTGAAGACTGGACAATAAGCAAAACCAAGATCCACACGTGTGCTCACACACACATTAGTGGTACAACCAGGATGAATGATTATAACATTTCATAAAAAACTCCCTAGTTAACCAAGGTATCTCCCTCCAAAATGTTACTTGATATTTATATATTACATTGTTCTACCCTTGTTTCGATATGCTTCACAAGACTTCTGGAAGGATAAAACATCTCTGTTTTACAGATGGGCAGACTAAAGGACGAAGCAGTCCAGTGAATTGTTCTGCACCTTGCAGCTTGTCAGTGCGTGAGGAAGCTGGACCTAGAAAAAGTCAGGCCTTTTTCCCTCACAGCCCAGGATACATTCACTAAGCTCTTCTGCTGTTTCACACAAAGATGCAGAAAGTAGGCTTCCTCCCCCTTCAGATGGCCAGGCACTAATTCTACTATGTTCTGAAACAGACCTGGCTTTAGAAAGTGTTCAACTGTTCAACTCATCACCATGGCTGGAAATCAGCAGTTCTTTAGGAAAAAATAAACACTGATCACAAAATTCAGGGAGTCTGTCTTGTGAAGACTTGAATTCTCCAGTCTTCTAAGAGTGCTCAGCAAATATTTGCTTTTACAAAGATGTGTAGATAATTCTCAGCATCCTGTTCTCTTCAAGGTATTTAGAAATTGATTTGTATGGTTGATACAACAGCTGTGCTCTTGGTTAATGCCTCACGAGTAGTAACAGTGTGTCCTGGATGTATGTGACTGAGGGCGTGGGGTGGGGGATGCCTGTACTAGAATGGGCATCCAGATTTCAGCGAGAGAGTAGAGGCTATCTTTGGAGATGGTTTATCTTTGTGTTTCAGTCAATCTGCATATATTTCTTGAGTATCTTTTATGTGTAAAGCACTATGCAGAGCACAGTGTTGAATGCAAAGATGAATAAGACTCAGTCTTTACTCTCTGAGAGTTTATATTCTAATTAGGGAGATAGTACACGAACGGATAAAAGCATTTAGCAGTGAGTACCACATGAGTAGTACAGATACATAGGATGTAAGAAGATGACCTAGTCTAAACCCCTCACTTTACAGAAGAGGGCAATGAGGTCCAAAGGAATTATCTGAATTGCCCAGGGTAATATACCAAGCTGGCAGTAGAACTAACACCACAGCTAAGGTCTTCGGAAGCCTGGCTCCCTGCCCTTTTCACCATAATACATGGCTTCCATTCAGTGATATAGGAGATAAAGAAAGATAAAGATGAATTGGGGATAGGAAGGTTAAGGAAGGCTTCACAGAGGAGATGGGATTTGAGCTGGGCTTTGAAGCATGTGTATTTTACAGGGAATTGGAGAGGACATGGGTGGGCATCCTAGGAGAGGAGAAAATAGGAGCAAAGGCAAGGAAAGAGACAATAAATGTTCAAAGATGATCACCAAGATTCCTTCCAACTCTACAGAGATCTCCTCCTTTCTATAATGTCCAATTTTATCTCTTTTCTTATCTGATCTCAGCCCAGTGCTCCATCCACTGTGCTACCTAGTTGCCCCTTTATTACACCATATTGAGAATACTATTTATTTGCTGAACTCCAAGTGATACAAATATTACACCATATTGAGAATAATATTTATTTGCTGAACTCCAAGTGGTACAAATATTATCATTTAGGGCATCTGAAACTTTTCCAGACATACCACATAGAAGTATATGATAAGGGATCATCCTTGATTTCTGGAGGAGGCCAGGGGTGACCTTGCAGATCTTTACCATTTCTAAGTCTTATGTTTTTAAGGTCTAATTGATATTCTCAAGGAACAAATTAGCATACCCCACAAACATATTTCATTACAAATTTATTGTGTTCCTTGTACTAATGTAACAAAGATATTTTGAGGAACAGACAATATTATAATTCACATGAGTCTTGGGAACAGTCAGTCATCTGCCTAAATCAGTCTTTTAATGGTATCACCTTCTTCGCTGCCTAGTTATGTGACCTTGCCTCTGAGACTTGGAATGCTAGAACATTCTTTCCTTCTTTGTAAAATGAAGAAGTTGGATTAGATGTTTTCTGGGTTCTGAAGTTTCCTTTCAGCTCTAATATGTTCTAAAATCCTTTCTAGGGAGGTACATTATTTAATCTTCCTCCTCAAAGTCTTATATTACCAGCCTGGTGGGCTGGTGTAGCTAGGTGGCCCAGTGGATAGACCAGAGTTCAAATTCAGCCTCAGACACTTACTAGCTGTGTGACCCTGGGCAAGTCACTTAACCCTGTTTGCCTCAGTTTCCTCATCTGTAAAATGAGCTGGAGAAGGAAGTGACAAACCACTCCAGTACCTTTGCCAAGAAAACCCCAAATGGGGTCACTGAGAGTCAGATGTGACTGAACAACAACAATAAAGGTCTTTTCTAGCTTTAACAGTCAATGATTCTAGGAGTTCCAACATTCTTTGTTTTAGGGTCTCTTTCAGCTCTGACATTCTGGACCCTGTTCTTTGGGCCCTTCCAGATCTAACATTCTCTGTCCCTTTTAGCTCTTACATTTTGTTTTCTAAGAGTCCTTACATATTTATCATTCTTTGTTTTATGTTCTAATAGTTTATGTTCTGAGGTCCCTTCAAACCCAGGTATTACATGTTCTAAGGGTACTTCTAGCTCTGGCATTCTGCGTTCTAAGGGCACTTCTAGATCTAATATTCTATTTTCTAAGGATCTCTTTTAGCTCCGGCATTCTGTTTTAAGAGAGTCTTTACATCTCTAACATTTTATGTCTTATGTTCTAACAGTCTACGTTCTGAGATCTCTTCCCTTCCCAGTTCTGAGGGCACTTCCAGCGTGGGCATTCGATATTATTAGCACTATACATCTAGTTCATTGGACATCTTTGGTGATGCTCTATGCTCCCACTATAAATCTTCTATATTCTATCAATTATAAGGAATTATAACAGCCCCAATGTGGGGTATTTCAGTTTGAAATACTTCTTAGCCTAAATGCATATTGAGTCCTTTTGAAGTCCAAGCACTCATGCGCCTACCTCCATAATTTCAGTCTGGCAAATATAACTTGTTTTGTTCTGGGTGGTAAAAATAGTCAGGCTAGGTTTGGGGGCAGCAATGTGCTTTCAAAAGACATTGTTTATAGAGGTCGTCTTGCTCTTTTAATGCCTGTTAGAGCTTGTAGTTCCAGCTTAATAGTTCGATGCGGGGGTCCGCTTAGGAGGTTTATTTTTGGTGGACTCTTTTCACTTCACATCTACATTCAAGCTTCAGAATCAACCACTGCCATAATAAAGGCAATTAAGCAGGTCCCAAGGGAGACTAATAAAAACTAATTAAATGTTTGTGTTTGCAGGTCTGGTCACTAGAGGGAGCAGAAAGTACTCCCCTGCTCACAGTTTCAGGCCATTCTCCTTTAGCTACATAGCGGTTGATTTAATTATGGAACATAAAATGTTTGAACTGAAAGGGACCTTAGCGCGTGGGATGTTGGAGCTACAGCATGGCCTGGTGGTAAAAGCATTGGCAGTGAAGTCAGAGAACATGGGCTCGATACTTGCCTTGGCCATTTACTACCTGTGTGACCTGGGATAAGTTACCATCTCTCTGGGCCTATGTTACCTCATCTGTAAAATGGATGTAAAGGTCCTTTCTGACTCTAAATCTGTGATCCTATGACATTAGAGCTGGAAGGGGCACTTTGGCTCAGGGGATTTAAAAATACAAGGGTCCTTAGAAATTATTTAGTCCAATCTGCTTATTTTACAGAAGAAGAAACTGAGTCCTAGAAAAGTGAAATGACTTTCCCAAGGTCATACTGCTAGTAAACAGCAGATTCAAACCCAGTTCTCCTGACTCCTAAATCAATACTCTTAACATTACCCCACAACTGCCATTTTTGGCCTTGGCCTTAGACTATCAAAGCTGGAAGGAATGGAATGAGAAATAAATTATTATTCACTTGCTATGTGCCAAGCACTGTGCTAAGTTCTAGGGATACTGACAGAGAATCAAGACCAGTAACAGCTCAAAAGGAGCTCACATTCTAATGAGCACAGACAATTTAAGAGGGTCAGATGCAGGACAGATAGAAGAACCTGATTGTAGGATTCAGTAGCGAAGTACAGGGTGAGACTCAGAAGTCTTTAGGGTTCACCAAAAGCTCCTTCTTCGCCCTTCCTCTTCATCTAACATCACTTGGATATCTTTCCCCACAATATACTCCTTAATCCTGTCTCAGAAAGAGGCGACCTTTCTCCTTGTCAAGGGAAACCCCTTTACATGTATTCTTTTTTTAAATAGTATTTTATTTTATCAATTACATGTAAAGATAATTTTTTGCATTCATTTTTACGAAATTTTGAGTTCCAAACTTTTTACTTCCTTTCCTTCCCTTCCCTCCCCTCTTCCTAAAATGGTGAAAAATTTTATGTAGGTTGTATATATGTGATCATTTACATGTACTCTTGATCCAATTCCATCTCATCTTCAGCAGATTGTCTCCACTGTCATCTCCACTCTCTCACTAGTCTCCAGTGTCTATCTACTGGCTGCTTCTCTGGTACCTACAAACATGCATAGAGCTCTTCCCTCCCCCTTCCTCCACATCCTTCAAAAACCTTCACCTTATCTGATCATCCGCTATAGCTATTGTCCTATATATCTCCTCCAACTTATGTCTAAACTCCTTAAGAATACCATCTAGGCTAATATGGAAATATGTTTTGCATGACTTCACATGTGTTATTGATACCATATTGTTTTTCTTCTTAATGGGTAGAGGAATGACTAGAGAGATGAAGAGGATTTAGAACTCAAAATTTTAAAAAGAATGAAAAAAATGAATTTTATACACCCATTTTATATATGTGTGTGTGTGTATATATATATATATACATATATATTTAAAGAAAGCCTTCTGTAGTTGATACTTCCACTTCTTTTCCTTTCCTACTCCCCCTAAATCTCTGCAATCTGTCTTCCAATCTCATCATTTGACTGAACAGTTCTCTCCAAAGTTAGCAATGATCTCTCTCTCTATTTTTTAAGGCAATTGGGGTTAAATGACTTGCCTAGAGTCACACTAGTAAGTGTCTGAGGCCACATTTGAACTCAGGTCCTCCTGACTCCAGGGCTGCTGCTGTACCCACTGCACTACCTAGCTGCCCCCCTCCAATGATCTCTTAATTGCCAAATCTAATGACCTTTCCTCAGTTCTCATACTTTTTGAACTTTCTGTAGCCTTTGAGAGTGTGGATCACTCTCTTCTCCTTGGTACTCTCTTCTATCTAGGTTTTTATGACATTGCTCTTTCCTGGTTCTCCTCCTAGCTATCTTCTTCGAAAATCCTTTGCTGGATCTTCATCTAGGTTGCTCTTATTAAGCTTGGGTGTCCTCCAAGGACCTGTCCCAGTCCTTCTCTTTTCGTCTATACTATTTCCCTCGGTGATCTTATCAGTTTTCATGGATTCAGTTATTATCTTTATATAGATGATTATTTGATCTATGTATTCAGTGCTAAGATCTCTCCTGACTTCCAGTCTTCCATCTCCAATTGCCTACTGGACATTTTGAATTAGATGTCTCCTAGACACATTCAACTCAAAATGTCCTAAATGGAACTAATTATCTTTTCCCCCAAATCCTTCCTTCTTCCTAATTTCCCTATTTCTGTCAAAGACACTACCATCCTCCCAGTCACCCAGCCTAGATCAGTAGGTGTCATCCTCAACTCCTAACTCATTGTCACTCTCATATCCAATCTGTTGCCAAGTCCTGCTGATTCTACCTTCATGTCTCTTACATGTTCCCTTCCTTCTCTCCTCCAACATTGCCACCACCTGGACACTGAACCTCCTCCCCTCATACCTGGACTATTTTAATAATCTGTCAGTTGGTCTTCCCCCCTTAAGTCTCTCACCACTCCAGTCCATCCTTATCTCAGCTGGCAAAGTGATCTTAATAAAGCTCACTTTATTAAAGTGCCACTCCCCTGCTCAATAAACTCTAGTGGCTCCCTATTATTTCCAGTATCAAATATATAATACACTGGCTTTGCAAGTCCTTCATAACCTGGCCCTCCCTATTTTTCTAGTCTTCTTGCATTTTATTCCCCCTCCATATATTTTAAGATCTTGTGACACTGGTCTCCTTCTTTCTTTTAGAACATCTTCCTATGGTGCATTTTCACAGGCCCTCTCCATGCCTCAAATGCCTGGATTTCTTTTCTCTGCCTCCTGATTTCCCTGGTTTTCTCCAAGTTATAACTGCTGAAATTCCCCCAATTACAGGAAGGCTTTTTCTATCCCCTTTAATTCTAGTACCTTCTGTCTCTTAATTATTTCATATTTATGCTGTCTATATATGTCTGCGCATATTTATTTGCTTGTTGTCTCCCCCATTAGACTATAAGCTCCTTGAGAGCAGGGACTGGGTTGTTTTACTATTTGTTTGCCCTTTTTTGTATCCCCGGTGCTTAGCAGAGTGCCTGTGCTAAGAAGTCATTATCTTTCTCCCAAAATTTACTGTCAAAGATGCCCCTGTCCTTTCAGACACCTAGGCTCACAATCTTGTGGTCATTCTCACTTACATCCACCCTACGCCCCCACTCTGTTGCTAAGTCCTGTCCTTGCTACCTTCACAACATCTCTCGATTTATGTCTCCTCATCTAAATGGGCTACTCATAGAGCTGCAACCCTCAGTCAGGTCCTCATCACCTCACAACTAGACTATTACAGTAGTCTGCTGGCTGTTCTCCTTGCCACAAGTCTCTTCCTACTCCAATCCATCGTCCTGAGCTGCCAAAGTGAGTGGTCTTCCTAAATCACAAGTATGACCATGTCACCCCCTAGAACAGCAAGCTTCAGTGACACCTATTGCCTTTAGGATCAACCATAAAATAGTCTTTCTGGCTTTTAAATCCCTTCACAAACTGGTCCCTTCCTATTTTCCAGTCATCGTACTTTATTTCCCTCCATGTTCTCTACAGTCCAGAGACAATGGCCTTCTTCTATTCCTCAAACAGGACCCTCCATATTTTGACTCTGTGCTTTTTCTCTGGCTGTTCCCTATGCCTGGCATTCTTTTTTTTGATCACATCTACCTTCTGACTGTCTTGGCTTCCTTCAAGATTTCCTTCAAATCCCTTTTGAGTAACTACCAATCTCTCTCAACTCCCTCTTTCCTTCTTTCCCCTGCCCAGTGCCTTCCCTTCAATATTAAGTCTTTTTTACACTGTATGTATCTTCTGCATACATTTTTTTTTCATATCATCTCCCCCATTAGACTGTGAGTTCCTTAAGGACAGGGACTGTTGTTGCCTTTCTCTGTATCCCCAGCACTTGGCACAGTGTCCAGAATATAGTAAGTGCTTAATAAATTCGAGTTGACTAATTTAGTGAGAAGGAACAGACCAGATGACGATACCTGAGGGGTCCAGAGGGTAGAGTGACAAGATAGATTGAAAGGCTTGGTAGACCACAGAAAGCAGTCTTACTGGAAAAAATCCGATTGATCATTCCTTGCTCATCCAAGTGGTTTGAGTGACTATGCTCCCAAACAAAGGGAAGGGGGTAGTAAGCCTGAGGATCTAAATGGTACAGGGCTCTGGATTTCCTAAAAAGTTGGGGGGAGGGGCAGGTAGGTGGTGCAGTAGATAGAGCACCAGCGCTGAAGTCAGGAGGACCTAAGTTCAAATCTGACCTCAGACCAAACACTTGACACTTACTGTGTGATCTGGGCAAGTCTCTTAACCCCAATTGCCTTTGAAAAAAAAAGTTGGGGGGGGATTTTGTGGAGGAAACATCCACTGGGGAAGGGGTATTTAGATATTAATGGGAACTGAACAGTGGGGACTGGAATGAGGGGGAAAATGATCCCAGCTCTTTTTAGAAAGGAAGGGTTCTTGGAACACAAGAATATTAGAATTGTAAAGAATCTCAGGAGAGTGCTCACCAAATTTGCTTTGGAGAAGCTAGAACCCCAATTTAGGAGACAATCTTTGAAAAAAATCTTTCAGGGAAATGGGGCGGGATAGGGGACAAAGGGAGAAAAGCAACAGGTTGCCTATAAGGAACTGATTCTCAACCTTTCAGCAAGAGCAAAGTGAAGGACAGAGGCGGAGCCAAGATGGTGGAGTCTCCCCCAAACCCCTCAAAATACCTATAAAAAATGTCTCTAAGCAAATTCTAAAGCAGCAGAACCCACAAAAAGACAGAGTGAAGCAAATTTCCAGCCCAAGACAACCTGGATGATTAATCAGAAAGGTATATCACGCTGGGCTGGGAGTGGAGTGGAGTGCAGTGTGGTGTGGGCTCACAGGCTGCAGTGAACCTGGAGCAGGCCTCAGAGCACTGAATCGCATGCAGCTGTGGCTGTTTCCAGACTCCTCAATCCACAAATGCCAAAGACTTAGAAGGTCAGTGGGAAAAGTCTGTTTCTGCAGTGCTGAGAGAGGAGCTAGGTCTGAGCCAGTTCTAGAGAGAAGAACGCAGAGCGCAGGCCCCAGGACGCTGGCTATGTCCTGAGCTTCCGGCCCACAGACTGATGGGGAATCCAGCTGCTGATCAGAGGGGGATTGCAGGAATCTCTTTTCCAGTGCTGAGGCAGGAATCTCTTGCTTTGCCCATGCTCAGATCTGGGTCACAGTTCTCGACCGAGGTCCTGGGGCGAGGAGGAACGCTAGTGTGGTGGAGCTTGTAGTGGCTGTGGAGAAGAAAACTTCCTCACAGTTGCAGCACAGAAAGGAGTACTTGTGGTCACTAATAGACCACAGCACAGGCCAGGAAAGGAGTAACACCTCACCCCTTATCATACCACCTTGCAAGAGCTGAAAATTTACAGGTCCCTACAAGTATCTCTGAAAACAGCTGTACAAACTTGGGACAGTATATTCTCCACATTGGAAGCAGACTCTTACCTTAACAAAAAAAGAGATTAAAACTCAAGTAATTGGCTGGGATCATAAGCAAGCAGCGCAAAAAGAGTCAGACTATATTATCTTACTTTGGTGAAAAAGAAGATCCCAAATATACAACCAGAAGAAGGCAACAAAGTCAAAACTCCTACATCCAAAGCCTCCAAGAAAAATATGAATCAGTCCCAGGCCTTGGAAGAGCTCAAAAGGGATTTTGAGAAGCAAGTAAGAGAAGTAGAGGAAAAACTGGGAAGAGAAATGAGAGTGATGCAAGAAAATCATGAAAAACAAGTCAACAGGTTGCTAAAGGAGACCCAAAAAAATACTCAAGAAAATAACACCTTAAAAAATAGCCTAACCCAAATGGCAAAAGTCCAAAAAGCCAATGAGGAGAAGCCCTAAAAAGAAAATTGGCCAAATGGAAAAGGAAGTCCAAAAGATTACTGAAGAAAATACTTCCTTAAAAATTAGAATAGAGCAATTGGAAGCAGTGACTTTATGAGAAATCAAGACACTGTAAAACAAATCCAAAAGAATGAAAAATTAGAAAACAATGTGAAATATCTCATTGGAAAAAAACTGACCTGGAAAATAGATCCAGGAGAGAGAATTTAAAAATTATTGGACTATCTGAAAGCCATGATCAAAAAAAGAGCCTAGACATCATCTTTCAAGAAATTATCAAGGAAAACTGCCCTGATATTTAGAACCAGAGGGCAAAATAGAAATTGAAAGAATCCACAGATCTCCTCCTGAAAGAGATCCCCAAAGGAAAACTCCTAGGAATATTGTAGCCAAATTCCAGAGTTCCCAGGTCAAGGAGAAAATATTACAAGCTGCCAGAAAGAAACAATTCAAGTATGTGGAAACACAATCAGGATAACACAAGATTTAGCAGCTTCTACATTAAAGGACCACAGGGCATGGAATATAATATTCCAGAGGGCAAAGGAGATAGGATTACAACCAAGAATCACCTACCCAGCAAAACTGAGTATAATCCTTCAGGGGAAAAATGGTCATTCAGTGAAATAGAGGACTTTCAAGCATTCTTGATGAAAAGACCAGAGCTGAATAGAAAATTTGACTTTCAAATACAAGGACTCAAGTGGAACATGAAGAGGTAAACAGGAAAGAGAAATCATAAGAGACTTATTAAGGTTGAACTGTTTACATTCCTGCATGGAAAGATGATATTTATAACTCATGAGACCTTTGTCAGTATTAGGGTAGTTGGAGGAAAAATATGTATATGTATGATAGATAGATAGATAGATAGATAGATAGAGGACAGGGTGAGTTGAAGATTAAGGGGTCATATCTGGAGAATAAAATTAAGGATGAGAGAGGATTATACTAGGAGAAGAAGAAAGGGAGAGGTAGAATGGGGTAAATTATCTCACAAAAAAACAGAAAAGAAAAGTCTCTATGGAGGGAAAAGGGGAAGGTGAGAGGGAATGAGTGAATCTTATTCTCATAGGATTTGGCTTAAGGAGGGAATAACATACACATTCAATTGGGTATGGAAATCTGTCTTACCCTACAGGAAAATAGGGGGAAAGGGGACAAGAGAGCAGGGGGATGATAGAGAGGAGGGCAGATTGGGAAAGGGGTAATCAGAAGCAAATACTTCTGAGGAGGGACAGGGTCAAAAGAAAGAATAGAATAAATGGGTGGGGGCAGGATAGGATTAAAGGAAATGGAGTTAGTTTTTCACAACTTGTCTACTGCAGAAGTGTTTTGTGTAACTGCACATGTAAACCTATATTGAGTTGCTTGCCTTTTCAATGAGGGTGGGTGGGAGGGAGGAAGGGAGAAAATTTGGAACCAAAGTTTTAAAAACAATGTTTAAAAAAATGTTTTCACATGCACTGGGAAATAAGAAATACAGGAAATGGGGTACAGAAGTCTATCCTGCCCTATAGGAAGAAGGGGAAGGGGATAAGAAGAGGGGGAGAGATAGAAGAGAGGCAGACTAGGGGTAGGGGTATTCAGAATGCATGTCGTCTTGGGGTGGGGGGAGGGGTGAGATGGGGTGAAAATTTGGAACTCAAAATCTTATGGAAGTAAATGTTGAAAACTAAAAATAAATAAATGTGTGAGAGAGGAAAAAAATTGTGTTTACATATACCTGAGGGGAAATAAAATATTATTGGGGAAAAAAAGAGCAAAGTGAAGGTCAACAAAATTCTAACAAGTTTCTTATGGGGCTGCACACATGTGGCCAGGGTACTTATAGACTCAATAATCTAAGAGCTAGAAGGAACCTCGGGGTAGCTAGATGGTTCAATGGATAGAGTGCTGGGCCTGGAGTCAGGAAGACCTGAATTCAAATCAGGCCTCAAACACTTAGTAGCTGTTTGACCCTGGACAAGTCACTTAACTTCTATTTGCCTTAATCCACTGGGGAAGGATAACCATTCCAGTATCTTTGCCAATAAAACCCCATGGACAGTGGGGTCCATGGGGTCATTAACATTTGTACATGACTGAGCAAATGAGCAACAACAAAGAAGAAACCTTAGAAACCAACTATCTATTCCACTTCCTTCTCCATTTTTCAGATGAGAAAACTGAGGCCTAGAAAGGAAAAATAAATAGGGCAAACAGGAACTAAATGTCAGAGATGAGATTTGAACCTAGGCCCTCTGGTTGTAGAGATAGCACTTTTTCTATTGGACCACATTGCTCCTATTGAGCTATAACCTAAGTGGTGGAAGACCTGTTGTCTCAGGGATCCTGAAAAACTTAAACAAAGACATAGTCCTTGACCTCAGAGAAGGAAGTGGCATTTTGGAGTGAGAAAAGTACTGGCCTGGATGTGAAGAGACGTGTGGGCATCCTAACTCCAGCTATTCCTGACTAGCTTCGTGACCTTGGGCAGCACACTTTCCTGCTCCTGGTGTCGTTTCTTTCTCCATAAGCAGAAAAGGCTGGGCTAGATGACGTCCAATGTCCCTTTCAGAGCTCATGATCCAGATCTGGAGATCAGCAGATCACTGAGATAATCCAAGAGTACAGTGATGAGAGAGGAGATAACTTAGAGAGTGATGTTAATACTGGTAGAAATAGGGAAGTCTGGAGGGAGAGCTGATTTTGAGAGAAAGATGGTCTAACCATGGTGAATACATTTATGGTTTCATTTTGAACTTCTGATTAACAAGGCTTCTAGTTAAGCAAGGAGCTCCCTAGGACCACAGGGAGAGAGAGGATTGCTTGCTGTTCTCTGTGTCCTTTGGGTATTGTTGTTCCGTAACTGGCTGTCATTCTCTGAAGTTCAGGGAACAGGGACAATTATTCCATTCCATCAAATGAATAAATATTTTTGAATGCAATCAGAGTCCTCTGGGGAAAATGATGGAATTAAACCAAAGACACAACATGCCAATCTTATTTCTAGGAGCTTGGCTAAGAAGCAAGAAAGAAAGCAATGGTCCCAACTTTAGTGAGTCAGGGGATTTTAGCTTTCATTGAAGATGAATGCCTTTTTCTGAAGAAATGTTCTTTGAGAAGTTAAGAAAATTTCCCCTCTTCTGTGATTTCTATCTTTATTCCTGACTTGGCAATGATCCCCAAAAGTGGATAAAGTCAGTGGCTTTAAAATCCTTGATTAAGCAAAGATGCACGTTCTAGCTAGGTCGGTCAGTTCTGTGTAGTCTCAGAATATGAGAGAAGCCCATGACTCACCTAGCTGAACTGACCTTATTGTTAAAGGTGGGGAGAGGAGGAGAAGGGAGGAAAGAGAAAGAGAATTAATGCTTGTCGATACCTTCTGTTGAGTTCTGTTTCATCTTTCTGATGGTCCCTCCTATTGGTTTTAATGTGTACTTACAACTTCACGGATGTGAAAATATGTTTAATGGGTATGTAAATGTAAAGCCTATATCAGATTGTGCGCCTTCTTGGGGAGGGTGGGGGGAGGAAAAGGGAGAAAAATTTTCAACTCAAAAGCATATGGAAAAAATAAAAAATAAAAATTAATTAATTAATTATTAATGTTTGTTCATTGAAATATGTGTGTGTGTGTGTGTGTACATATATGTGTGTGTATATTTTTAATAGAAACACAAGGCAGAAGCCACCAGGAGAATACACATGAGAAATTAAGACCTTTAAGTAAAAATCTCTACATAATCAATTTCTGCAGCTTCACATACCATAAAGTCAAAGAGATTTGTTCTTAATTAACCTGTATTACACTGTTTGGATTTAGTATTTACCATAATTCCAAGCCTCATGGAGCATACACAATTCTATGGTGAGGAAAAACAGCTGCTGAGTGCTTGGCATCTAGTAAACACTTAATAAATGCTTTTTTTTTTAGTTATTTCATTCTGTTAGAGACACTGCTGCAAAGACCCAGAAGCAAAACCCTCAAGGACTTGATTTTTCAATCAAGAAGTACAGGTATAGAGGAAGAGTGGCAGTTAGGATACAAAAGGAGATAGAGCACTGGGCCTGGAGTTAGGAGTTCAGATTCTGCTTCAGACACTTTCTAACTGCGTGACCCAGGGCAAGTCACTTAACCTCTGTCTGACTCGGTTTCCTCATCTCTAAAATGGAGATAATAACAGAACATGCCTCCCAGGGTTGTTGTGAGGCTCAAATGAGATAATATTTGTAAAGTTCTTAGCACAGTGCCTGATATATAGTAGACACTCATTAAATCCTTTTTCCCTCTTTCTTTTCCTTCCCTTACTTCCTTCCCTCTCTCACTCCTTCCCTACCTTCCTTCTCTCCCTCCCTTCTGTTTCAGCAAATGATACTAATAGGGTAATTATCACATTATCTGCTGTCATGCAAAAAGATAGCAAGAATTATTTGCTCAATAAGCATTAAAGATCAGAATCCACATAAATCAGAAGCCCTACCTCTGTGAGCTCTGTGACCTTGGACAAAGCTGTTTCTCTTTCTGAGCCTCAGTTTCTTTACTTGTAAGATAAAGGAGCCAAACTAGATGATCTCTAAAATCCCTTCTCATGCTGACATTCCATGCTTTTTTAAAAAAAAATAAAACATGTCATGTTATTATAAGAGTCAGTCCACCAAGCATTTGTTGAATTCCTACTATGTGCCAAGCACTATTCTAAGTGCTGGAGATACAAAGGAAGGTGGAACCAGTCCCTGCTGTCAAAGAGCACACAGTCTAATGGAGAAGACAACATGCAAACAACAGTGTACAAACAAGATCTATACAGGAGAAACTGGAGGTGATCCCAGAGGAAAGGTGCTAGCATTAAAAGGGATGATGCTTCTTTTAGAAGGTGGGATTTTGGTTGGGATTTAAAGGAAACCAGGAGGCAGAGACAAGGAAGGGAGAGAATTCTAGGCATGGGGAATGGCCAAGTGAAAAGGTCTAGATTTAGGAGATGGAGTGTGTTGTGCTTGGAACAGCAAGGAGGTCAGTATCACTGGATCATAGGGTACATGGGGGTGAGTAAAGTGTGAGAAGATTGAATAGTTATGAGGTGGCAAGTTTGTGAATGGCTTTGAAAACCAGACAATATTTCCATCTGATCTTGGAGGTAATAAGAAGTTACTGGAGTTTACTGAGTGTGGGGTGTGTGTGTGTGTGAACACACATGCACACATGTTCGCAAGACATGATTAGACTTTTGATTTATGAAAATCAATTTGGCAGCTGAGTGGTAGATGGATTTGAGTCAGGGAGACCAACCAGAAAGCTATTGCAATAGTCTAGAAATGAGATAATGAGGGCCTGCACCAGGGATGTGGCACTGTTGAGGAAAGAAGCTGCATATGGAAGCTGTTGTGAAGGTAGAATTGACAGGATTTAGCAACAGTTTGTATATGGGGTAGGAGGAGGTGAGAGAGAATGAAGAGCTGAGGAAGTGGAGGCACTGAAGGTAGACAGCTTTGACCTTCTCAAGAGGCTTAGCCACAGGAGGGTGGATAGATAGAAGACAGTAGCTATTAGGGAGGAATGGATCAAGTGAGGGCTTTTCAAGGGTGTGTGTGTGTGTGTGTGTGTGTGTGTGTGTATGACATGGGTGTGTTTATAGGCAGTTAGGAATAGTCAGGGAGAAATTGAAAATTAATGAGAGAATAAGGATGACAGAGTGGGCAATCTGCTAGAGAAGATGGGATGGAATGGGATCTTGTGCATGTAGAGGGGTTAGCCTTGGCAAGAAAGGCCACCTCTTTATGTGCTGCAGAGGTGCAGGAGGAGATAGTGTTGCCTCTGAGTGGTGTGCTAAGAGGAAGAGGGGAGAAAAGGGACTTCTCCAAAGGCCTTCATGTTTTTCATTGATGTGTGGGGCAAAGTTTTCAGTTGGAAGGGTAGGGTAATGGGAGCCATGGGTGGTTTAAAGAGGTTTGAAAGTTTTGGAAAAGGAACCATAGCAAGTGAGATAGTGATTGTTGCAGCTAGGGCTCAGGTGAGATTATGTAGAGGCTTGGCAGGGTAAGATCAATGATAGGGTAAGGGGGCAAGAGACTCAAGAGAAGAGGACAATGTAGAGCTGAAGTTGACTCACCAATGGATTGTTTTGGGAAAGGGAGGAGAGTTTAGCCTGTGTAGGGGTGATGGCTTGAGAAAAAACTGAGGAGCAGAAACAGTGGAGGTCATGGTAAGGTCATGAGGATGAAGAACAGGGTTTGGGACTGGAAGGCATAGGGAAAGGTGGAATGACAACAGATTTCAATCAGATAAATGAATTTCAAAGTTCATGAATGTGGACCAGAACATTTGTAATGATGGCAAGATCAAGAGCATGGCCATCTCTGTGAGAGCTACCATAGGATGGAGGGGTACGTCGTGGGAAATGAACAAGTTAAGGTACTGAGAGGGTTAGTGTGCTTGAGGGAGGAAGTCCCTTAGTAGGAGGACTGGGGTTGGAAAGGAGAGAAAGCCTATGAGCCAGGCCCTGAACTCTTTGAGGAGGGAAAGAGAGTGGCCTGGAAGTTGATAGGTAACAGCATGTCAGAGATCTCCTTTTTTAATTCAACTGAAATGTTAAGAAATAATTTTTTCTCCAACCTAAAATCCTGTTTATACTTTTCCCTTTAGGAAAGTGGATTAAAAAAAAAGCCAAGGTTTTCCTTAGGGAAATGGATTAAGGGTGATAACCAAATTTGACTCTTGTCTAGATAAGATCATTGCTTTCCTCTCTTACTTGAAGCTGTGACCCTTCTCAAGGGTGTATGTTCTTTTGCTTTCAAGGTTAAGATATTGATAGCAGACACATTTTAATCCTTGGAGGGAGTTCAGGAAGGAACTAAGTAGTGACTATTCTGGAATGTTAACCCAAATTGTATTTTACTATATTGTGATCTTTTCCTTGTTCAAGAATCCTATCAATGTCACTTCAAATTGTCTTGGGGTAGAAAGACATGTAGAGGGCATGGGGGAACTATGTCAGTTTGAGCATCTCACTCTAATTCAGAAATGACTTGGATATTAGATTAATGTTAAATAAAAACTATTCATGGCAGACTTATGCCTGAAAGGGAGAGTACAGTATTAATATTTTTTTCTTCAACATTCTGAAGTCCTTCCAGTTCTGACATTTGTAGGTTCTAATCTTTTTTTCTAGCTCTAACATACTATGTACAAAAGTCCTTTGCATTGCTAATGTTCAATGCCCTAGGATTCCTTATTGCTGTAGTAGTCTATGTTCTTAGAATACTCTGTTCTGAGGTCCTTACCAGTTCTAATGTTCTATGATTATAAATTACCTTCCAAATCACTGGACTTACTGGTTGTTTTGAAAAAACCTACAATCTAACATTCCTTTCCCTTGCACATTTCATATAGTCATGGATCTTAAATATGATTCTATGGTGAGGGTGATGATGGTGTTTCCTGACCCCCTTTATCCACTAGTACATGATAGGTTAATCATCAGATGGTCATTCTTTCAGATGCCCAGTATCTGAGATGAGCTCCAGAATACTTTATGAGGGTAGCACCCAAGATGTTGAATCCCAGGGTTTTTCCAGAGGTATTCAGAGGTTGCTTGTTTTCTCTATCATCATGAGAACCATCGGCTGGCTTTCTGCCTGCCAGCCTGCAAGGAAGGTAACTAAAAAGGACATAGTATCAAAGGTGGTTCTGTTAGATAACAGTCTAAGGTGAAAAAAGGACAAGAAAGAGCCAACGACTATGGAGAGACTGTGTTAGGGGCTGAGTCAGTCAGATATTATTACAAAGAGAATTAGAATGAAATGAAATGAAACTTGGAACTGACAAATTCCTGAAAAGCCAAACAAAGCCATGTCTGTGAAAATATCATAGGGCATAACACTGCTAAATAAATATCTTAGCTGCAATGTAATAAAAGACCTGTCAATGAGCCATGAGGTCTGTTCCAGTCACATTTGGGTGAGTACAAACCTTTTGAAACAAAATAACTCATGGACTCTTGACTTCCAGGTGCTCTTTGTTTTCACAATACAGACATTTTACTAGATTTTAGAGACTCAAAGGCTTAGCCTATTAAGAAGTTGTGATGAGTCAAGCTACCCAGTCCTATTTTTTTTTTTGTATGTTTGGGTAGAAATGGGGGCAAATCCAATTAGATTCTAATCTTCCTTCCCTTGCTCCATGACCAAAAAGGTCTTCTATTGAACATTCAATAGTCTTTTTTCCATTTTGCACATCTGTCCATACTAGAAAAATAAAAAATTGCAATAAAGGTTGGCCTCCTAGGATTGAAGGGAGGAGGATACTTTCTGCACAGTTTCAACCCTCAAAAGCATCATGCTCCCCTCAGCTAGGTTGTGCTGAGTAGGCAGGCTCACAATTCTAAAGCACTTTATGCTCTCCGATTAAGAGCTCTGTGAGTGTGGTGAATTCAAATATTATTGTTTCCATTTTACAGATGAGGAAGCAGGCTTAGGGGGCTGAAGGTGAAGCTCCTCGAATGTCCTCATGGGACATGAATGATCTAGAATTTAGTTCACCTCTTTTCTTGGTAATGTCCCAGGCAGCCCCTAGAAAGGACAACACTCTTAGAGGCAGCTTTGGTAGTGTTCTGGTTCAATGTTATCCTCTGACACTGTAGCTAAAAAGATTTATTTCACATCTACTACATGCTAGGCACTGTGCTAAACACCTTATGAATATTATTGCATTAGATCCTCATAACAACCCCATGAGGTAGCTGCTATTATTATACTCATTTTACAATCCAGGAAATTAAGGTTAAGTGACTTGCCTAAAGTCACATAGCTAGTAAGTGTCTAAGGCTGGATTTGAACTTACTACCTCCTAACCCCAGGCTCAGTACTCCAGCTATCTACTGCACTACCTCCCTGCCCTTAGTTGACCACAAACGGTCCCTTGGTATTCTGGCAGGTGGGGGAGGGGGGAAGAGCAACCATCCTGAGAGGCACATGCATGAATGGCCTGGCTTCTGAGGCTATGACAACTGGTTATCTTAGCACTTGCTGGCACTCCTGTCCTGGAATCTGAGAAGGGGAGGAGTCAGCAATGGAATTTTGAAAGTTTGCTGAGCAGCAGAGCAGACCAGCCCTGAGCCTTCAGGTTCTGTGTCTGAGGCTTCCTGGCGATGTGCTAGAGTAGAATGGACACAGGATCTAGATTTGAATCCGAGCTCTGGTACTTCTTCTCTGACTGAGTCTCAGTTCTCTCATCTGTGAAATGAGGTGATATTGGTCTAAATGCTCTCTAAAGTCTATATGCTATATAAGTCTAAATGCTATGTAAGAGTAACCACTTAACTCAGCAACTTTCTTAGAATAGGAGCACAAAGATAGATATGTGACTTCTAACGTCCTTGAATATGGTGGCATACAAATACTTTTATTCTACTTTTAATGACAGCAAATTGACACTGAGAGGGAAAGTCATTTACCTAATATTATAAATATGGGCCAGTGGCAGAACTAATCTCTGAATTCAGGTCTCTAAGGTCACAATCTTATTGAGGGTGAACACATTTAGAAAGGTGCTTGAATAGCTATCACTTTACACTCAGAACCCTGCCAGGCATGTTCAGGAGCCCGATCTTACCTGGAGAGCTAATTGTTAAATTTTCAGTGTGAGCATTTATATCACGAATCATAGCTTGAATTATTGTTTTGTTGATTGTCTAGATTTAGAAAATGATAGAGGGGCAGCTAAGTGGCACAGTGGATAGACCAGCAGCCCTGGATTCAGGAGGACCTGAGTTCAAATCTGGACTCAGACACATAGTACTTACTAGCTGTGTGACCCTGGGCAAGTCACTTAACCCCATTGCCTAGCCAAAAAAAAAAAGAAAAGAAAATGATAGGAAAAATATTAATTCATATTAAACTTAAAAGTGTATATGTACGTATATATAGATATGTATCTGTATCTTTCTATATGTCTATCTATAACTATATATCTCAACCTTGGTCTCAGGGCTTATCATGGGAAGAACAGTGGACTGGGAGTCAGAAGACCAGGTTTGAATTCTGCCTCTACCCCTTACTGCCCAAGTGACCTGGGCTAGTGACCTCACTAGACCTCAGTATCTTTATCTGTAAAGTGAAGAAACAACTCACTACGGTCCCTTCTAGCTCTAGCTCTAAGAACTAAGACCCAGAGCTAGTAAAGTGATGAGTTTAAGGCAGAGATGGGGAACTCATGCCCCTCTAAGTCCTCTAACCCTAACCAATTTGTTCTGTGAAGTCTGGGCTTAGTCAAAAGGCTGCACTTGGGCTTCCCCCCTGCCCTGGTTTAAGGTCACACGGAGAGTAAGTATCAGAACTGGGAGTCAAAAGACTCAAGTTCTGGAGTTATTGGACTCCCAATCCAGGGCTCTTTTTACTAGGGGGTCCACTAATTTGTTGATAACTATTTTTGTAAGCCTGTGCATGTAAACCTGTATATTACCCATTTAAAAACATTTGGAATGGATGTCCATAAGCTTTACTAGTTTGACAAAGGAATCCATGACCCAAAAAAAGGTTAAGTTCCGCTAGACTACACCACATTGTCACAAAGTCTAAAAGGTTGTCTCCTCAGGGCCCCAGTGCTGGCCCAGCCTGCTGGTAGCCAGCTTCCAGGTATTTGCTGATTTATTGGAGCACCCCTATCCCTCCTTCCTCGTTACCCTCTCACCCCATTCACACATATTGCTCTTTGGTATCAACAAAAGCGATACTTTTAACTGTACCATGATCTTATCTTGGGCCAGCCCTGCCTGCTTCCAATCTGCGTTTAGCCAACCAAGCACAGGCTTATGTCTTCCCAGTCTGATAGCTACAGAGGACCGAGAACCAATGCAGTAACCTTGGATTTAGTCAAGATGCAACTCCAGTCAGAACGAAGCTTCTTAATATCTTCCTTAAAGAGCTTCATAACAAAGAAGGTATTCTCCCTGAGTGACCCTTCCCTACCTCCTCACAGATCAGTTAAAACTCTCATTTCCTCCCATTCTAAAATAAAGAATATCTGATTCAGAAATATAACCTCTCTCTCCTTCTTGCTACAGTGCCTTTTAATTAGGCCTATAAAGACTCTGGAGATTATAGAGCTTGCTTTTTTTTGTAGTGTGTTCTGGAAAATTACTGCAATTGGACCAAATCGAAAAAGGTTATTCAATGTGTAGCATTTTTCAATGGCATTAGGGTGTTGGCTTTTCTTATAATTATGTGTAAAGCAAGCAGAGCATGTACGTTCTTTTGGAAGACTATTGATGGGAGTGAAACAATTTCGTTCTTACCCAAGTCAAGTGCTAAAATCGTAGCAGAGAGAGATATTTCACAAAGGACAGAACTTCTTGTTCTTCTGTTTCTGTAGATCACATGTGGAACTATTTGCAAAAGGGTGTGGAGTGGGGTTGGGGGACAGCCTTTCTTAGACACAGCTAGGTGGCAAAGTGCTTAGAGCCCTGGACCTGAAGTCAAGAAGGCCCAGTTCAAAATCAGCCTAGGATACTTATTAGCTTTGTGACCCTGGGTGAGTCCTTTAATCTTAGTCAGTTTCAATTTCCTCCCAGGGTCGTTGTGAGAATAAAATGAAATAATATTTAGAGAGCACTTTATAAACCTCAAAGTAATATATAAATGCTGGCTATTATTATTGCTTGCTGTTTTTCTAAAAGTCACCCTCATAATGTCAAATTTTCTATGCTAATTTTATTGATCACTCTCTGTGGAGTTTAAGTGCTTCTCTCAATTCTTTGAAAAGGGAGAAAAGAGAAAAAAGCCAATGTTCCTTATTTTTTTCCTGCTCTAACATCCTATATGATTTTAAGTTTCCTTCTAGGTCAACTATTTTCTGTTCAGAGGTCACTCCCAACTCTGACCTTCCAAGCTCTGATAGCCTATGTCCTAATGTCCTTCCAGTTCTTCGTATGCATTGAGGTCCTTTCCAGGCTGGTCATTTTCTCTGCTAAGGGCTCTCCTAACTCTTGGACATCCAAGTCCTTTCCAGCTCTAAAATTTGGTGTCTCTCCTAACTCTAACATTCCTTCCCATGACTCTAATTTAACATTATTGTTTGTTCCCTTTTGGCACGTTGATATGCTAGGGACTGACTCTATGATCAAACATGCTAGAATTCCAGTGCTACCTATGTGGAATATTAACTTAATGTTAATTAATGTATTACTGGTTAGAGCACAGGACAACACATAAACAAAGGAAAAATTAAAAAACATAGAAATCCATCAATATGTATTTATTAAGCACATACTATATGCCAAGCATTGTGCTAGGAATTCACAAAAAGGCAAAAACAAAAAACCAAACAAACCAAAAAATCTTATTACCTGCCTTCAAGGAGCATACATTTTAATGTGGGAGATAATGCATAAACAACTAGGAGCTAGTGGTAGCTGTTGGATGTAAGGGAAGGGGCAGAAAAGACCACTTGTAAAAGTTGGGCTTTGAGAATGATGATAACAATACTACAGGCTTCATATAAAACAGTAGCATATGATTGTCAAATGAGTACTTTGAGTTTAGAGCTGAGATTAAGGTGGACTGAATTTAATGTATTAGGGGTTAATGCACAGAGCTGTTGTCTATGCTGTGTAACAGATACGCATTGTTATATATAATTTGAAAAGCTGTTTGGACATGGGCCTCAGTACATATAATAGTGATACTGCCATTCGTTTATGTAAGCCTTCTGTGTTTGACAATCTTCGTAGCCTCTAGCATGGTCACGAGTATCCTGAAGGGTGCCAAGTGTACCCATAAGTGTTATTAGAAGCCCTGAGGCAAAGAGAAGTTAAGTACCTCAGATTGAATTCCAACTGGGAAGCAAGAATCAGCCACACAGTCAAGGACAGTATTCTGGAAACCAACTGATTTCAACCTTCAGGCAATTCTTTTTGTCTCCTTTGTCAGAATAGCAGTGGAGGGGCAATGTGTTATGGTGGAAAGGATGTTGGCTCTGGAACCAACAGACCTGGGTTTAAATCCCTGCTCTGACATTAGCTATATGGCCATGAGCAAATCACTTAAATTCTCTAAGCCTTGGGTTTTTCCTCTGTAAAATGGAAATAATCATACTTGCATGACCTATTTCACAAATGCTTTGAGGAAAGCATCTTATAAAATGTTGAAAGACCATGTGAAATGAATTATTATTCCCATAATTCTTCAAACAACAGAATCAGAGATTGTTTGGTCTGCATTTCCCCATGAATGATCTCTAGGGTCCCTTCCAGTTCTGGAAAGTTTCTAGCTCCCTGCCTTATTTCTGTCTAAATCTGACTGTTTTTGAAGTCTCAGCTCTTATCCCTTAGTTCAGTCCACCTTAATCTCAGCTCTAAACTCAAAGGACTCATTTGACAATCATATGCTACTGTCTTATATGAAACCTGTAGTATTGTTATCATCACTCTCAAAGCCCAACTTCTACAAGTGGTCTTTTCTGCCCCTCCCCTAAATCCAATAGCTACCACTAGCTCCTACTAGTTTATTCATTGTCTCCCACATTAGAATGCATGTTCCTTGAAGGCGGGTAGTAGGATTTTTTTTGGTTTGTTTGTTTTTTTGTTTTGACTTTTTGTGAATCCTTAGCACAATGCTTGACACATAGTAAGTGCTTAATAAATACATATTGATGGATTTCTATGTTTTTTAATTTTTCCTTTGTTTATGTTTTGTCCTGTAGCACAGGCTCTAGAACTACTCTCCCAATCCCCCATTATCATTGGCAGGTCAGGTCTCCAGAGCTTGGCTTCTAGAATTCCTCTTGGGGTTTATGGGTAATCCTGAGGGGTTGGGGGGGCGGATATCACTCAAAAGTCCCATCAATGTACTTCCTCCTATGATCATCAGTTAATACCAGCCAGCCAGATTTAACTAGCTTTTAGAAATAGTTATTTATTATGGTAGTATAGTTGGCACAAACCATTCCACCCCCAACCCTCTGCAAAAGTCTGTGACATATTTTTCCCATAAGTACTTATAGAGTGCAGGGGAGAGTGAGCTCAAGCTTATACCAATGTATGGCAAAGGTGGGGTAACTTGGTTTCTAGAAATTCTTTTGCTAGAGTCCTTAAGATATTGCCCTTAGGTATGGTAATTTTCTGCTGGGTTTAAAGAGCCTTGAATATGGCTTCCTTTATCAAGTCCAGTCTATCCTCTACTCTGATGTAGACATTGTCATTCTATTAGCTAGGATGCTGAAGAAAATGGTCCAAATCCTGTGATTCTCCAAAGTTTGCAAGATCCTCATCCAGTTAAGGCTGAGACTGAGGCACTCTCATTCCACCCCTCCTGCCCTCAAGGAGAAAAAATTCTTTCAGGAGCTTGAATGGAAGCTTCAATCAATAATCGGATAGACAATCAAATCCCTGATTCTGAGTAGCTTGCCCCACCGGGGCATGACTAAGTCCCTCAACCAATCCAAATGGAATTCCTGTGCAATATCATGCCAGTTCATCGATTGTCTTTCAAAGACAATAAATTGGTCAAAGACTTTTTAATTTTTTAATTTTTTTTTTTGCTATATATATTTTTTAGGGCTAGCTAATGGGATTAAGTGAACTTGCCTGGGGTCACACAGCTAGTAAAATGTTATGTGTCTGAGGCCGGATTTGACCTCAGGTGCTCCTGAATCCAGGGCCAGTGCTCTATCCACTGCACCACCTAGCAGCTCTGGTCAAGGACTTTTTAAACTTAATCTAAAGCCAATGATTGATTGATTCAATGGAGGTGTCTAGGCTTTGTTCATATCTAGGTGTGTTCCCACCTAGTTAAAATCTTGTCATTTACTTTAAATGGGGTGAAGGTACTTATTTAGGCTCACCTTCACTGTTAGCTCTCTCCTATAGATCTTAAGCTCCTTGAGGGGGAAGACAGTTTCTTATATATCTCTGTATTGTCCACAGTACTGTTTTTACGAAACAGTAATATTCCATTCCATTCATATACTACCATTTGTTTAGCCATTCCCCAGTGTGATGGGCCTCTACTTTATTTCTAGTCCTTAGCTACTACAAAAAGTTCCACTATAAATATTTTGGTGTATACAGAGACTTTGCTTCCTTGTGGTATTTGCCTAGCAGTGAAATTGCTGGATCAAAGGATATAAACATTTTAGTCACTTTCTTCAAATGATTCCAAATTACTTTCCCGGCTCCACCAACAGTGCCTTTCTTTCTGCATCTACTCCATCACTGACTAATCCTGTCTTTGGTCATTTTTGTCAGTTTGCTAGATATGAGTCGAAAACTATTTTCTTTGCATTCCTTTTATTATTAGTGATTTGGAGCATTCTTTCATATGGTTGTTTTCTTCATTTGTGAACTACCTATTCCTGGTATTCTTTTCACTCAACTAGTGTATCATGCTGTCTCTACCCTCTGCCAGTTAAATTCTAAAAACACACATGGTGCAGTGGAGAACTGAGGCAATTATCCCTGTAACTCAGACCCCCAAAATAGTTTCACTTAGAATATTCAGATTAATTGGACTAAAGTTTTTTTTTTTTACAATTCTCTGCCAAGCAAGCAAAGTGTTTTCATTAAAAGCTATTCTAATTTAAACCAAGTCAGCACAGGAATTGAATGGTTTTGTCCTCAGTGAAACCCAAATAATCCACTCATTAAAGAATCTCTCTTCTATTCCTGAACAAAATGGATTACAATATCCATTGTAATCCATTGTAGTATCATTGATAAGGTCATTCCTACTGCTCTGCAAGCCTTCTTTCCCTTCCCTGACCTAATCTAGTTCCCAAATCAGTTTTGCCTAACTGAGGCACTTTACCCAGAGATTTACTATCACTTTCACTCACTACTCCCTTATGGCTCTGTAACATGGGTCAAAAACATCCTCTCCATTTTATAGATGTTAAAATCCAGGCCTCTAAGGACCACTAAGTGGCTTGTCCAGGATGATGAAAGAAGGCAGGGCAAAATGAACAGAAGAAAGATTTTATCTAATTTCTCTTCTCAATGTTTTCATACTTCCTCTTTTCTCCATCTCTTTTTCTATTTCCTTGTACTCCCATCAATTACCTTCCTTTCAAGTGGGTAATAATTACCTTTTCCCAGCTGATATTGTCCTCCTGGTCACTCCAGAGTGGAACCAAGCCTCTCTATGAGCTGCAATGATTACTTAACTGGTTGAAATCCTTTCTCTTGTAGTAACATCCAAGAGTGAAGAAGCTGTCTCATTCATTCCATTTCAGATCTGGCTGTTGGCAGGGCGTAGAATCTGCCCAGTGTCAGGGGAGCTCCCATTACCCTGCATTTTCTCTGGCCAAGATATCAGGTAATGTTTTGTTGTTTAGTTGTTTCAATTGTGTCTGACTCTTCATGACCCCAGTTAGGGTTTTCAGGCAAAAATACTGGAGTGGTTTGCCATTTCCTTCTTTAGTTCATTTTACAGATGAGGAAACTGAGGCAAACAGCATTAAGTGTTTTGCCCAGGGTCATATAGCTAGTAAGTGTCTGAGGCCAGATTTGAACTCAGGTGCTCCTGACTCCAGAGCTGTCCTTCTATTTACTATGCCACCCAGCTGTCCCAGGGATATTTAATCTCTACACATCCCCACCCTCCTTTTTTAAATCCCTTCTCTCAGTTGTGTTGTTTTGTTTCTTTTTCCACTCCTCACATAGCTTTATCAGTACTCAAGGATAAGGCAGTCTATGGAAACAGCCCTGGTCTTTGAGTGGGAAGATTTGAGTGTAAGTCTTGGCTCTGCTATGTATTCCACATAAGACCTTGGCCAAATCCTTTCACATCTCTCAGCCTCACTTTCTACATTTTCAGATGGAGATAATACTTAAACTACTTACCTCACTGAGTTGTTGTCAAAAGGATGAAGATTCTTGTTAATTTTAAAGCTATGAAATATGGAGTTATTACTATTATTGTTATTCAGATTTTAATTGGCAATGCATATGTTGTGTTTGGTTTTACATTTAAAAATTTAAATGTATTAAAAGTTAAAATGTCAACAAAGATACACTTCTGAAATTATGGAGATGACATATTAGTTCAAAGTATGTTGATTTGAAATCACAGGACCTGGACACAAATCCCTACTATGCTAAGTACTGCCTTGTGACTTCGGGAAAGTCATTCCCCCTCTCTGGGCCTCAGTTTACTCCTCTGTCAGATGAGGGAGTTGGTCTAGATAATGTCTAAGGTCCCTTCTAGCTCTAATTCCTATAACCATCACTACAGTACTTAGAATAGTCTCATATAGTGGCTTTCACTACTCCAGAATGAAATAAATGAGTAAACAGATATGGGAAGTGCAGTCCCAAATTGAATTTAAATCTGCTTTTATCACCTTCTATAGAATATATCCCAGTGGATAAGGAAAAGAAAATGTAAATGGCTTTGTAATATAAAACAACTTTCAAGATCTGCTGTGAGAAAAGGTGAGTTTAAATAAGAAAGATACCCAACAACATCCAGGAAATGCTACTAGTCAAGTGCATTCCGACCTTGTCGTTCCTTGCCCCCAACCTCCTGGATTAGAGTTTCTGTAAAAGTCACAGAAGGGAAGAAGATTGCTTATGTTTCATGAGCATCAGGGGACAATAATAACCCTTTAAAAAGTGTTTCACTTTGAGTGAAAAGTGAGATGACTACACATGGGAAGACTGTTTTCGTTCTGAAGGGGGCAGAGTACCGCCAAAGCCTCTCAGACCAGTCTAGTAGGAATCTTGCCTCCCCTTCCTTGTGGGCTGGGCCCGTGGCAATCTCCAAATGCACAGACGTCTGGGTTTTTCAGTGAACCCAGTGATCATTTCTTGCACAGCCAAATGCATCTTCAGACATGATATAGGATAGAGGTACATTGCCTCTCCTTAAAGAGTATAAAGGGCAAGTTGATACTAAGGTGCTTATGCAAGATGGATGTAAGAAAACAAACCTATCTCTCAACCTCCTGCACTCTTGGTGCCTGACGCAAAGGACAAGAGCATACCATTAGCACAGCCTTCAGCGTTTTCAAATAAAAACCTTTCTTTTTCCATCATAAGTGCCCAGCATTGTTTCTGATTCCCAACGAGAAACACCTTTTCATAAACATCTTTGGTGGTGGTGTTCTGCGCGTGGTTGTGTTTGCGGTTTTGCAGGAACAAAGTGATAGCATAACTCCAGGGATGCCGTTATCAAACCAATCACAGTCATTATAATTAGAAACCCAACTAAGAGAAAGCTGAACATGAAATTCATCCACAGAAGATCTGAACGGCATACATTACACCCCATGTTTGATAGTCTTTGAAGACGGCCAATTAAATATATTTCGGGGAGAAGAAAAGTATGGGGTTTTTTTTGTTTATTTAAATGTATTTGGGTAATTGTATCAAAGGTTCAACAGCAATTGAGAGGGAGAGAGTAAGACGGTCGCTATTAATTGCTGGTGACCAGCTGCTATAAAGCAGATGCCTAAAGCCAGCTTAACTGGTTATTAAAAACAACAGCAGTGCCCACTAGACACTAATTTAAACTGGGCCTGCTGTGGCCAAGCTAGAGGAGAACCGAGGCAGTTACCCAGACAATTCAAGGAGAAAAAGGAAGCCCAATAGCTGTGCCTCGATTTCTTTGAAAAAGATATGCTTCTATTTTTTTTTCCCCTTGACTTTTTTAGATTATGGTCAGAGAAGTTGTGCATCTTAACCTAGCCCCAA
Organism: Phascolarctos cinereus; assembly: GCF_003287225.1. Classification (NCBI taxonomy): domain Eukaryota; kingdom Metazoa; phylum Chordata; class Mammalia; order Diprotodontia; family Phascolarctidae; genus Phascolarctos; species Phascolarctos cinereus. The sequence continues at coordinate 312,017,228 of NW_027555625.1, forward strand.
ACCCTGAAGCTTTTCCCTGCGTCTTCCCAAATGGGATAGAGGGTGAGGGGTGGGGGAGCAGTCTGAACACAAGAACTTGGAGAGGGAAGACGAGGCGCACTGGCCTCGAGCGCATCCTGGGCGCCAGGGTCTAGAGCTCCTCCTTTCCTACGCCCCTTCCCCTTCCCTCCCCTTTCCCCGGGCTGTACTGTTTCACCCCGTCTCCTGGCAACTGGAGGGCGCTAGGAGGGACGTCATTTCCTGAAGATCTCGCGGGAGGGGGAGGTTTGGGGGGGCAGGGGGCGGGGTGAGGGTTGAGACGTCGGAACAGGCTGGAAGCAGAGGCTGGCGCTGGAGCTCGGGGGGCGGGGAGCTCAACAGTTAGCAAAAGTGCCCCGCTACGGACCTGGGGAGGCGGCGAGCGCCGGAGCGGCCTCGGAGCAACTTCTCCTGCTCGTGGGACAGCTCCAGGGCACTTCGGGAGTCGGTACCCCATTGCACTTTGGAGGTGGGGATCCCGTCCTCCACTTTCCCCCAATTTTGCATTTCGGGGGACCTTTCGCAGGGGACGGTCCTGGGCTCCGGACATGCCCCGAGATCTTTGTTTGACAGCTCGGGACTCGCCTAGGCTGCTTTGCCGGGGGCTTCGGGAGTAGAGCCCCCGATTGAGGGGGTGGGGTCCCCCAGGCCAGGGAGAAGAAGTGGCCTGGCTGGGGGAGCCCGGGAATGGTCTGACTTGGAGGTGGGGGAAGGAGGTCCAGCGCTGCAAAACACCCAGCCTCCAGCCCCATTCAGCCTCCAGGGCTCCCCTCTTCAGAGCGAACCTGAGGTCGGGAGATGAGCACCCAGCTGGACCGCCTGTCGGTGACCTCGTCCTCCACCGGCTCTCTGGGCTCGGCGGCCGGGGCGGCGGCTGGCTCGGCTGGCAGCGGGCTCCGGCTGCTGTCGGGCAACGTGCGCAAGCTGCACCACGCACTTAACTTGCTGCTGAACGATGCGGAGCGGGAGCAGTTCACCCATTGCCTGAATGCTTACCACTCGCGGAGGAACGTCTACGACCTGGTGCGGACCCTGCGCCTGCTGCTTGACAGTCCGGACAAGCGGCAGCTGCTGCCTATGCTGCGCCTGGTTATACCGCGCTCCGACCAGCTGCTCTTCGACCAGTACACGTCCGAGGGGCCCTATCTCAAATCCCACACCGCATCGACCCCTGGGGGCGCCAACGGGGCTGGTCCGGGGCTGCTGGACGGTGCGGCCGCTGCCTCTCCTCCTCTAGCCGCTACTGGCTCCCGCAGCCCCAGTCGCTGTCCAGCCGACCCTCCCAAGTGGACTTCGGTTCCGGCCCAGAGGGGGCTCCTCTGGAGGAGCTGCGCGGGGAGGTCCGGCTTGTGAGTCTTAGGAGAAGCAAGACCAATGAGGGTCTCGGCTTCAGCATCCGAGGTGGCTCTGAGCACGGCGTGGGAATTTACGTGTCCCTGGTGGAACCGGGCTCCTGGCGGAGAAGGAAGGGCTAAGGGTGGGCGACCAGATCCTGAGAGTAAACGACAAGTCTTTGGGCCGAGTGACCCATGCTGAGGCTGTCAAGGTAGGTGGAAGAGGGACAGACAGGCAGCCTTGGATGCAGGAACAAAATGTTCACTTAAAATTCCCTGCTAGTTTTGGGGTAGGGGGATAACATAGGGATTAGCCCTTCCCTAGCAGAAAGTTTTCTGGTGAGCTCTTTAGTGTCTGGTATAGTGTATGGAGAGAAACTTCCGTCCTAGTGACATCCACCACAGCTGTAATGGCGAGTTTGTCTTGGCCCTGTTTAGGGGTGAAAGCGGTTTTCTGAAGTCTGCTTACCTGCCTAACACAACTTACAACTCACCACCCAGATACTACCACTGCTTCCAAGATCCTCTGTGGAATAGTCTTGGGCAGTGCAGTCTCAGGCTTGGATTCTTGGGAAACTGACAAGGAGAATAGACATCTGCTCTTTCTACTTCCTGTGCTATGCTCAGTGTTCCGTGACCCCTTCGTTCCAAGACAGGTTTCCTAGTCTGCAGTGAATTCGATGCAGAATCCCCACAGTAGAATCACGCAATTAGAATGTATAACATATGATATTAGAGCTGGGAGAGATCTTCTAGTCCAACTCCAGTAATTTTACAGAAAGGGAAACTGAGGCCTTGAGAAGAGAAGTAACTATTAGGAGGTCCCAGGATAAGTGGCAGAGCTGGCCTCCTCAGTCTAGTGCAGAGTTCTTTCCACTGTAGTTAACAGTTCCTGTTCTTCTCTCTTCTCCCTTCCCCCCACCTCCCTCCCCCAACTTGGGGAGCATCTCTGCGTTAAATTTCATAGGAGTTCATAGGATTTAGAGCTGGAAGGGACCCTAGTCCAACTCACTGTTGTTACAGGAGAGAAAGCTGAGGCCCAGAAGTTTAATGACTTCACCAACATCATGCGTAGCTAAGTGGAAGAGTCAGCATTTGAACCCAGGTTGGGAATGTCTTTTTAACTCTTAGAAGGAACTGGGCATGTTGACCATACCACACTAGTGATAGGAACCCCAAGTGGGTAGACTGAGCAAAACTTCTTTTGGGTACTATTGCAGATTTTTTCCCCTCTTCCTCCCTCCTCCCTTCCCTTTTCCCTTCCCATCAGTTCACCTTTACCTTTTATTTAGCACATCATTTATTTATAAAGAGATGGTCCATTAACCTTACCCCTTTAAAGGTGTGTAGTTCACAGATGATAAATGTATTCTATGATGATGTGTGATCTAAATGGTGATTTATACATTTGGATGCAATTTTACTAGCAGCTTAAAGACTATCTGGCTATTTCCTCATTACAGAGGTGTGAAGCAGGAAATTTCCAATCTTTTAGAGGGTTGAAAAAAAAGAAGCAATAGAAATACTAGATCCACAGTCAGAATTATGTGCTATATCAAATTTAGTTTTGTGTTCCCATTTTTGAATAGTACAATGAAGAAGAATACTACCTAGTTAGATGAAAATTAGGATCCTTGGAAAGAGCCTTGCTGGACTAAGAGTGTTGCCATTAGGAACGCAGAGCTTGGGACAACATAAACAGAGATGGGAACTTGATATAGTGCCAGCCCTTTAGCAAAGTTTATTTACCATTGGCACTTGGAAAGCAAAATTTAAAATCACCGAGGCAGCCTCCTGAAGTTTCAAAGTCATTTTTTTTTTTGGCAATGAGCAGGTACTTTATTTGAACAGAAGTTTCATGGTTGGCATTAGGGATGAGCCAGGTTGTAAATTCATTGTGTAGAAGGGCTACCTTTCCCGAGCTGCTGTGGCCTGCACCTCAGTGTTCTCTAACTTGAATTCCAGCGCTAGACTGGAATGGTCATTTGGACACAATGAATCTTTTCTTCTTCCCTTTTAGTCTGCACGGTCCCATTACTTCACCAGAAAGTTACCTTTGAAGCACTTAAAATGCAAAAAGCAAAATGAATACCCCTCTGAATCACTGTTAACATTTTGAAAACACTGAAGAAATCCAGTACAGAGCACATCCAGCATAGCATAAAGGTCTGATTTCAGTGAGAGTGAAGATTCAATGTCTATCTTGGAGTCAATAGAATGTCAGGGCTAGAAGCGGCTTTTGAGATCATCTAGTCCCATTGTCTCATTTTACCTTGAAGCCTAGAGAAGGGAAGTGACTGCCCCAAGGCCACATAGCTAAAAAGTAGGACATGAATCCAGGTTTTCAGATTCCAAATACGTTAATTCTTTCACTTAAAACATACTTTTAGTCTTAATGCCATTGGTGTCTTCAGTTCTAAGAAATGTACACTGTCTAGGTACAGTCAACTCTCATTTCCCAAAATTGAGACATTTAACTAAATTCTTTAAATAGAGAACTATTTATTCTTTTCTATGAAATTTGGATTTTCTCTATGTTAAATGAAAGTAGATGGAGATTTAAGGGACTATTTCCCCCCAACAGCAAAATATAATGGATTCAAGAACAAGATGTCCCCCAGCTCTACCCTCAAGGGAAGCCTAAAGCTCTTGGTGGCATGAGCTTTAGGCAAAAGGTGTCCAAAATCAACTGCTTTCTCATTTATAAAATGTTATGTCTTAGACTTTCATCTGCTGTGCCTAAAATGAGGTGTCATTTTCCCATTTTTCCCTAATCTCGTAAAACTGGTAGGAAAAATCTGCTATTTTGAATTCTGTTTCTCTTCCTTTCCATTACAAATAAGAAGGCTTATTCTCAAAAATGTATTTTTGATATTAAAATCTGTTGCATGTGTCTTATTTGGTGGCGAAGGGTGAATGCTCCAAGCTCTTAGAAGGATCGATATGCACACGAAAAATCAAGTTTTGGAAGTCAGATCACACCCTGACTGCGATGTGCCAGACTCTTACTCTCTTCACAAGCTTCTCTTCTCCCCAAACCCACCAACGTTTTTGCAAAGTGGGAATTGCATGTGACAAGGTGTTTTCCTCTTTAACTGATGAAACAAGCATTGATCACCACCCAGAGGCAGGATGTTGGTGATGAATGTACAGTTCCATTGAGAGGTGCACAGCCTCTCTCCTTAGAAAGCCTTTTTACCCTGAGGTAGCAATCACAGATCTAGATATCAGTGCAGCCCCTTATTTACAACTTCCCCCCAAATATTTTGGCTTGGTTTTGATGAAACTCTCTTGAGTGAATGATAACAACCACCACAAATACCAGCTTTCTTTCCTCCCAGTTCTCTTCCTCTCAGTCTCTCTGACATGCTGAGTCTAATCTGCTGGGATTTATTGATTTTTCTTTTCTTTGCTCTGCCTTTAAGATAAAACTGTAGCCTACCCAAAAGAAAGTTGGCTGAAGACGTGATATTCTGAGAAGGGAATCTTGGCACTCAGACAACCTCACACTAAATCAGGAAATGATGACATAAATTAATGGGCTCCATACTGTACCAGCTGGAAATTTATTTTCCTTTCTCTGACCCTAAACATCAGCAATGGTGATATTTTTGAGCAAATGAGGTTTAAAACAAAAGTAGGATTCTGGCACCAAAGGTAGAATTATGAAAGCTTACAAGCAAACATTCATGTCCGTTGGTCTGTGAGCCTTGTGGTTCTGTGGGCATCAATGACCAGCATTTCCAGGTGTTCTGTTGTACATGTTTCATCCAAATTAAAATTAAATGACCTTCTTACTGCTGCAACTGAACCACCAAGAAATCCCACAGGCCCATTGTAGTGTGAATGGTTTTATAAGTGAAAGTTACATTCCCTTTTATTTTAATTAGGGTTACTCAAGCCCCTTCCCTTCACCTCCTATAATATCCCAGGGAGCAATCAGTGCATATTAATATGTCATTCTATTTGGTCTGGCCCTTTCTGAATTACGAATCTGTCAGCTGCCAATTTGTAGTGCCAGGTTATCTGAGACCGTTACAAATGATTACCAAATCTTCCTTCTCAGCCTGTGAAATGCAGTTTCCCCACTGGTCTCTTTCCCTTATTCGATTTGGAAACAGCACAGAACATTTTTATTTGCACCGAAGAACTTCCAAGGGACTTAGCCCAGGGACTGGATGATTCTTGAGGATTAAGGACAATATTGAAAGGTTGTTACTAATAAATTTTTATTGTATTTATTTCTTGTTGTACCACATCCAAGACAACGGTGACTTTAGACATTTCTAGGGTCAATTTCTTTAATGAAATGATCAATCCATCTATCTGTCTATATGCACACATATATACATATATACGTATATATGTATGTATGTGTACACATACAAATACATATACGCACAGATCTAGTTGCCAATGGTTTTTTAAAAAAAATTATACTTTATCAGCCTATGCTGTGAAGATTAAATATTCTTTTAACAAATTATCTTTCCATTCTTTTGGGTCCTAATCAGAGACATGCTTAGAATGGAAGAGAAAGACACTTTTTTGGGGGGGGGGGAGGACTGATATTTTTGCAACAAAAACACTTTTATCATTTTGGACTTTATATCTCTGCTTCTTTTAGGGATTGCTAAGAATCAAAGCAGGAAACTCATTCATTTAAACATTTAAAAAAATTAGAATAATTCTAGTCATAGATGCTTTGTGTTTTTAAGTCACTGACATTTTCCTACCCCAGCCATGGTCCAGTCTACTGCTGGTTGTTAGCTACCATAGATGCATCATATGAATAGAAAGTTCAGTGAATCAGATCTTTTAACCTCCAGTCATTTTTTTTTTTGTATTCTCACAGAATTAAATGCTATCAACCATAGAGCTAGACAAAGTATATGCGCAGCCAACTCTTATTGGCCAGGGAGTATTACATATTCAAGTGTATACAATGTGAGGCTACACCCATGAACACACCTAGAGAGCATGTGCACATTGCCCAAGGATTAATGATCATCTTCTTATAAGGACTGTTTATTGAAACAGGCTTAAGGGCTTTTGCTATATAGCTCTGTTTCCAGAAAGATTCATTTACAACCCAGGAGGAGCAATCTGTCTTTCTTCCCTAGGAGGCTCAGGTCAAGTCACCACAAGGACAGTAGGAATGTGATTAGCAGAGACTACGTTTGTTTCTACCTCGAGTCAGCTGTAGGCTAAAATAAAAATCTTTTCTAACTGCATCTTGTTTTCCAGACATAAACCTCATGTTACCCTGAATTTAAACACAAACAGCCTGGATTGCCCTTTGGGTTCCTTGTTGGCTTTTCTGTACTGAAGAAATTTTAATTTTGGCAGTTTGGCAAGCTCAAAGGGTGTCAGGATGGAATAAGGATCATTTTACGTTCCATTCCTAACAATTCTTATTGGCTAGGATGAGCAGTACCAAGAGATAGGAATGTTTGTCTTTCGACTTCGCTGTATTGAAATGATATGGAAAGGAAGAAACTGATTGTCTCAGGAACCATGGAATGTAGAGCCTGAAGGTGATGTGTGCCCAGTTTTCCACAGAAAACCACCTCATCACTTGCTTTTTATTAATTATACCCAGCATGGCTAGACGGTTGTCTGTTATCATGGTTTAATTTTTTTTAATGCTTTTTTATTTCTTAAGTTCAGAATAAAATAAATAAAATTTTAAAATACATTCTGTACTTCATAAATACTAAGAAAAATCCATTTCCATATACAAAATAGAACATGAAAAGAGGATTATAAGTAAAACCATGAATCTTTATTACATATAGCTTGCTTTAAAAAAAGTACATAATAAATTCAGCATAGCATTTTCAAAGCACCTTGCTTGTTTCTTTCTTTCTGAACATCTTCCTATTCTCTTATGTGCATTCAAAATGTTTCAGTGACATTTTTCTTTTTTGACTAACCTTCAAATTCCCCCCCATTTCTTATGTCAAAAAATGGGTGTATCATTCTGTACCTCATCGTGTGACATTTTATGATGTGGAACATTGAAGACATTCCTGGATTTGGAGGCAGAGCTCTTGAGTTCAAATCTTGGTTCTGACAGTTAGTCTCTGGGTGACATTGGACAAGTTATTTGGGCATCTTTTCTGAATTTATAAAATGAGAGGATTGGGTCCCTGAGGCCTCTTCTTGTTCCAAAGGGGTAATCCTACCACCCTCATGTATGACCGTATGCTGTAGTAGACTTGAACCAAAATCATCTAACTTCTGCCACTTCTACTTACTAGCCATGTGACCTTGAGCTCTGCTCTGATCTTCAGTTTTCTCATCTGTGAAATGGGAATAATAATACTTGCATTACCTATCTGATAGGGGTATTTGACAACTCAAATAAGAATGTGTACATAAAGTCCATTTAAAATGCAAAGTGCTTTAGGAAAGTAAACTGCTCTTATGATGGCGGGTGCTCTTTTTATTTAATACAATATTCCTACCCACTCCCACTACCATTCCTGATAATGCCTTTACAGAGCTCTTTTCAAGTAAAGACAACTGAACACAAGCAATTCTTGTAGTTGAGATCACCCAATTCATTTCCTTTGTCCCTTAGCTCTTAAAACCCAAAATCATGCTTCCAGAAGTAAGTAGGCCTATTTCAGTAACTCTTCTGTCTCCAAGATTCCACAATAGAATCATTTCTGCATTTGGAAACAATAAAAGATCCAATTTTAGGTAAAGTACATTTTCTGTACAAAGCATGGAAGATGTTTCAAAGTCTACTCTCAAGCAAAGCAAATAACTCGCAAGTTTAAACTTTTCCTTCTATATTGAAAAAACATATTTAAGCTGATTGATTTTTCAGCCCCATCCTCCTTGCTTCCCCTGTTGAGAATTACAGTGTTCTTAATGCTCAATTGGCCGAGGTTTCACTTCAACTGGCAGTCCATTCTGGAGCTATTTTTTCCCCAATACCCTGAGTGTATGTATTAACAGCAATGCCTCAGCTTTGAATACTAAGCAAATACCTCAGCCTGCAGTAAACAAAACCCGAGAGGCTGAGTCTGTGCAATGCTAGAAGAGCACTTGAATTAAAATAGAAAGGCCTGGGTGGTCATCCAGATGTTTTATTTAAATGACATCATTCCCACAGATCCAGATGCTTGGCACTTTGTAGAAAAAGCCCATTAGACAATTGGATTGCTCATGTTTTACCACTGCATGTTTTGGCATTATAGAGACATAGCCAGAGAGCTCTAACCACTCCCCTCCATTGCTATGCTAGGGCAAGATCACAGGTTTGAGGTTAATCACTTTACTAGGATGTTCCACAGGTGAAAATAACCTGAAACCTATGAGACCACTGTTTTATTCAAGACCAAAGTTGCATATTGGTCTTAATCATAATTATTATTGACTTAATCACTAGCATTTAAATATCACTTTGAGGTTGAAAAAACTCTTCATATATGTTGTCTCTTTTGATCCTCATAACAGCCCTGGGAGGTATGTGCTATTTTTTTTATCATCCCCATTTTTGCAGATGAGGAAACTGAGGCTGAGAGCTTAATTATTATTTTTACTGATACTACTACTACTACTACTACTACTACTACTACTACTACTACTACTACTACTACCCATTTATATAGAGCTTACTATGTACCAGGCACTGTGCTAAGCACTTTACAGTTATCTTATTTGATTATCACACCAGCTTTTTGAGGGAGGTGTTATTATTATCCCCATTTTACAGATGACAAAACTGAGACAAATAGGGTTAAGTGACTAAATCATACAGCTAATAAATATGTGAGGCCAGATTTGAACTCAGATCTTCCTGACTTCATGCCTGGTGCTCTATTCACTTCGCCACCTAGCTGCCCCACATGGACACACACATATACACATATAAATACAGTATATGTGTGTGTGTGTGTGTGTGTGTGTGTGTGTGTGTATAATATACATATATATAGTATATAAATATGTGTATAATGTACTATACACGCACCCACACATGCACACCAATGTTTGGTATCATTTAGACAAAACATATGGATGACTGCCCAGGCTTTTCTATTTTCATCTAGGTACTCTTCTAGAATTGCACAGACATAGCCCCTCGGATTTTGTTTGCGGCAGACTGATGTATTTGCTTAATATTCAGAGATGAGACGTTGTTGCTAATACATACACACACTCACACATATGTGTATATATAACAAATTGTATATAGAACACCATAGTGGACATTAAGAAAGATATCTTTTAGGAAAATCATGGGCCTTCCCTTCACACGACTTCCAGTCTAGTACAAGGACAAATCACACACTCAGATGGTTATAATACACAAGAATATCAGAGCATTTGAGAGGTACAAAACAAAGCACTATGTCAGGTCCAAGGGAGGAGGTTGTTACTGGGGTGAGATAATAGGGGTCAGAATAGTATTTGGAGAGATGATAGCATTTGAGCTTTAAAGGATGGGTACAAATTTAACAGAGGTGGATAAAGGGGCTTTCTAGGCTCAGGGAACAGTGTGAGCAGAAGCCTAAAAGTGCAGGGTATATTCTGGGAACAGATTGGTCTAGTTTGGCTGGAACATGGAATGTATAGAGGGGAGTAATGTGAGCTAAGTACAGGACTACCCAAAATGATGGAGGGCCTTACATTCCCAAGTAGAGATAATGGAACCTTATTTGGTTGGCAGTAGGGAGCTAATGAACATTTTTGTGGAGAGGAGTGATATGATCAGACTAAGAGTGATTATTCTGGTGACAACATAAAGCAGTTTGGAGGAGAGAGCTGAGGTAAAAAGACCCATTTGATAATCCTGAAGAGTGGTAATGAGTATCTGCCCTAGGGAAGAGAGATGAGGACGCAGATGCCAGATATATTGAGGTGGTGGTATTGACAAGACTTGGTAATTGATTGGCTATAAGGGATAGGTATGACAAGCTAAAGATGCCATCAAGATTCCAAGCATTGTAAACTGGGTGAACAGTCATGCTACCATCAGAAAAACCTAAGTTAGAAGGAGCACTTGGTTTAGGGCAGTATTAGCCTTGAAAGCCTTAGGCTGTATCTTCACCAACCAACCAACCCCAGACCAAAGCAAAACAGATGTTTAGGGGTAAAAATAAAAATCTTTAGGCCAGATTGAAATGATGAAGATCCTCACTTATTTGGGTGACTATTCAACTCTCCATAGTGCCCAGGTCAATGCAGGTATGAATGGATCCATTGGGCAAGACAGCCATCTTTGGCTGTTTTTTCCTCATTGTAATTATAAAATCTTGTGGATCAATTGAACTTCAAATGTTATATTTTTGAGTTTTTCCCCTTTTAATTTATTGATATGAGGCAGAAATAGAGACAATGAAGTGACAGCAATAAAAAAAAATGTTGACTCTCTGTCTCCCTGGGAAAGAGCATTCCCCCACCCTTGTCTTTCTAGCCTTACTGCATCAGGATGCTTCCAAGGAACTATGTAATGAGGTACTTTAACTTCCTTTAAGTGGCTTTGAATGGTTAAATGATGATTTGGGACCATTAGTAATTGTGCAGCTTAAAAGTAAAACCAAAAAACCCCAACTTTTAATTTATTTCACTGAAATAATACTAGAGCTCTCCACTAAGAGCTTCTGTATAACAGATGAAAATTTGCCTTTCAAAGCTTAAAACAAGTTGGAAAGCAATACAACCCTCAAAAAGATACAGATCTATTTTTTCCTTGCCTTTTTAGGTACTTGTAAGTTTCATCAAATGTAGCTGGATTCATAATACCAAGAACAGACAATGGGCAGTCCGTTGGTGCACGTTGAGTCAGCATCACCTCCGTTTTTATTCATCTTATTGACTCCCAGTCTCATTTCCCACAGTGACTGTTTTGAGACCTTTTTTTTTAATTACCTCAAACCTCCATCTGCCTCTGCCTCTATTCCTTTTGTGTAAGGTGATCATGATGCCTGCTTAATCAAGATACAAGCTATCCAATGTGAGCCCTTCTCAACTTTGCTCCCCCACAATTCAAAACCCTGTATTCTTCATTTTCTCCTCCTTCTCTCTTTATCTCTGAGAAATAAATGCTTGTCTTCCTTACCAGTGCTGCTGTCCAAATACAAACAAAAAGGTTTTTTTAAATGCCTCTTGGGTATATAGGGACTATACTAGGGACTGGAGGGGATCTAAAAATCTGATAAGACAGCCCTTGGCCTCCAGAAGCTTGCAATCTGGTAGAGGAATAGGATGCTAATACCAATACACAATGATACCAGCTAAGTGCATTAAAGAGTTATAAAGCCAAGGTTTATTCGAGGTCTAAAGGGCAAAGTCATCACCAACAAGGGATCAGGGAAGGATCCTTGGAGAAGCATTTGAGTTGGGCTTTAAAAGATAGGAGAGAATTCAACGAGATTCAAAGAATTCAGTAGGATGTGAGGAACAGAAGAGAGGACATTTCAGACCCAGGGGAGAGAGATCTTGTTCTATCAATCAACCAGCCTTCCCCCTCTTCCTTCAGTCTTTCCCTTTTCAGTGGTTCCTTCCTGACTGCCTACATATATGCTTTGGTCTTCTTTATTGAAGGATAAAGACTGGATCTTCAATTTCATTGAAATTGGGAGCTCTTGGGTAAGGAAACTCCCTCTCTAATGCAGGTCAGCATCTTCTCTGCAATTTAGAGTCTTGCATCCAGTATGTGTCAGAAGTAGGACTTGAACACAGATCTTGTCTCTGAAGCTGGTTTTCTATGGACTATTCCACTCTACCTCACTTATGTATCCTTAAAAAAGTACCTAAAACTCTACTACTCCCTTGAACTACTCTCCTATTTTTTTCCTTCTCTTCATCCATCAGACGTCTTGAATAGTTCACACTTGTTTTGTTTCGTCAGTGCCACCTAAAGATTCCTTAATTACTCTGTCAGTATTGACTAAAAATGTCCTAATTGACAAATTCATTGGCCTTTTATCATTCCCTTTTCTCCAGGATCTTTTCTTGTCTTCTTTTATCATTTAATGTAAACTCTCCATTTTACAGATGGAAACCTGAAGCCTAGATATGAGTCTGGCTTGCTTAGAGTCACACAGGCTATTTGTGGAAGAACCAAGCTGGGAACTCAGATCTCCTGACTTCCTTTCAGTCTACTTTCTATTATATGGGGAAAACCAGGTTGTCACTAAGGATGTCCCTGAAGGAATATTTCCAAGGGCTTCCACAGGCCAGAAAATAGCCATGTCATTTTGTTGTTGATGGTGGTGGTCCCTTTGTTAGATAGAAAGAGGAAATTTTATTCATTCTTCCTGGTCCAGAGTCATTTTTGCCCAGTGTTCTTCGGAATACATGGGGCTGAAAAAGATATGTGGTAATTTTTATAGCTTGGGGGATTCCACATCTGTGTTCAATACTTTTGAGATCAGGGAGAGTGGGTGAGGGAAAGGGAAGAGAGGGAAATAAATTGATGCCAAGTTTCTGGGAGGGAAAAGTGAATGTATTTCTTTTTTGGAGGCTTACAGCAGAAAGACAGTATGTTGAGGGTGGAAAGAATTCTGGATTGAGCATCAAAAGAGCTCATCCTAGATGTATCGTTGTTTTGTTTCATGACCTTTGGCAAGTCAAAGCTTCTCAAGACCTCAGTTTTCTCATTTATGAAGTGAAAGAATTGGACCATGTGACCACTAAAATCCCTTCCATTGCTAAGGTCCTATAATTCTATAAGACATTGTACAAAACTGGTTCTCCATCTTTCAGAGCTGTTTTTCACTACCTCTCCTTTATCCATCAGCCTCATAGAGGCTCCAGAATTCAACTCTCTGTCTCTCTGTCTCTCTGTCTCTGTCTGTCTGTCTCTCTGTCTCTCTCTGCCTCTCTCTCTATATCTATCTATATCTATATCTATATCTATATCTATATCTATATCTATATCTATATCTATATCTATATCTATATCTATATCTATATCTATATCTATATCTATATCTATATCTATCTTTCTCTCTCTCTCCTTTCTCCCTTCCTTTCCCTACTTAGATAAGTTAGTGGTTCAAAATCTTCTGTCCCACCTTCTTTACCTCTAACCTCTTAGCTTAATTAACTCCTTTATGATACCCTTTTCCAAGAAGTCTTCATTTATTTTGTCCTGTCTCTGTCTCTCTCTGTCTCTGTCTGTCTCTGTGTCTCTGTCTCTGTCTCTCTTTCTCTCTCTCACTTCTTATCTTCTCTTTGTCTCCCTCTCTTGGCAACCTAGGTCGTCTAATCCCAGGCATCAGCTGTCAGCTCTTTGCATATGACTCCTAAATTTGACCCTAGCCTTGGCTTCTTTCCTGACCCTTATTAGTTCCACATTTCTGACTGCCTATCTCCGTGTGGCTACACTATCAACACATTAAACTCAACATATTATGAATATGGGGAATAGACACTTTTTGTCTGGAGTATATGGTAAATGACAGGGAGTAGTAGACAGGGAATAGACAAATACATTGGGGCAAATCAGAGAAGATTGAAATTCAATCCAAAGAGCATGGGCTTTCTTTTTTTTTCCTTGAAGAGTGCTAGGGAACAGCAGCTACAGAATATTGCCTGTGTTTTCAGATGCAGTCACTGAATTGGTTAGTTTTACTGTAACTGTTTTTATTACAACAATTGGTTCTAGGATTGGGACAGTATTATAAGGAAATGACTAGGATGTGAATAACAAAAGACATCACTTTTAGAACTTAAAAAATGATGGTGATTTTGAATTCTACAACTAAATAAGTGTTTTTTTTTAAAAAGTATTTTTCTGTTCATGATAAACATAGGAGGTTAATGGCACCCATATGTTGTGGCCAAACAGATGGTATTTGACTGATAGCATTTTATTACAGAAGTCAGTACCTTCTCACTGATATGTTGGGTTAGGGATATTTTTTGTTTGTTTTTACTTTGATTTTAATAACTTTACATTGGTCTGATTTGTGGGCTTGGCTTATAATGAAAGATTGATTTGTTGGTATAGGGTTTTGATCTCTAACTTTACCCCTGTGAATTCCCAATTAAGGGAAGGCCATTCATCTTTCCCTGAGGATTGAAGGGAAACAGTGAGGGAGGGAAGGATTGGCAATTGGTAATGAGTACAGGGAATTCCATTAATTTCTTCACTTAGTGGACACAGAAAATGTCATTGACATAAACAGATCCTTCTGAAGGATGGAATATGTCACAGACATTGATCCCAGAAAATAAAAGACTGCATTGCAAATCCATCCAGGAGTAGCTACAAGCTATTGTATTTGTGACTTATTGGATCTAGTTATTCCTTTAAAAAAAAAGGAAGCAAGAAAAAACTTTTTTAAGTGATTAACTTAAATAGTAAAAGACTAAAAGCCTAGCTTGGTGGATAATTAAGGAATTGCATTAAGCAGGAATCAATATCATTTTGGAACCTGCTCTGTCATGTGTCTTTTTGAGTCATTTTTCGTAATGGTGGTCACTGTATTGGTGGTCATTTATACTTATTGCAGGCTACTTATAACACAGTCCCTGAGTCCTATTTTTCTTCCTCTTTCTCTGATTCTCTATTTTCTTTCACAATTAAACCCAACTTTAATTCATAAAGATGTTTAGAAGTGTCACAAAATGCAGTGCGGAGGACTGTTCAAAAATGTCAGGTCCCTGGACCAGCATCTGGATTCCCATAGGTAGGAGAAAAAGAAAGGTTTTCTTTGGAATTTTCCTGGTTGTTGATTGATTGGTGACATTGAGTTCATACACAATGACTTCATTGAACCTTCTTGAAAAACAGCAAGGTCATAAAGGGAAAGGGGTGGTGGCAGAAGCCTGTGCTGCCTATATTCCATGTTGTAAATATACTGTGTTCTCACTGTAAGACACGTTGGAACATACAATGTTAGAACAGGAAGTGTTCTCAGAGGTCATTCAGCCCCTTCATTTTGCAGATGAGGTAACTGAACCTCAGAGAAGAGATGGCCTTCCCCAAATGACACAGCTTGTTAATAGCAGAAGTCAGGTGTCATGCTTATACCCCATTCTACCTCTCCAATCTCCAACAAGTGGCGATAAGAGAGCTGGATTTCCTTTGGAATCTATGGATGCTTCCTTTTGTATCTGATTGAGTGTGTCCTTTTTTAGAGTGGGAATCCATTTTAGCTCAGTTTAAATGAGCAGAATTAAAATCTGTTTTTAAAATCTTTTTTTTCTCCAAACTTCCCAGGTGTCTGTAATTCATTTGCACATTTTAAAGCACCTACTTTATGTCATAACCAAAATAAAGAATCCCTTCTGCTGATGACAATGCTATCTTCTCAGTCATCCAGGCTCGAACCCTCAGTATCATTTCCAACTCTTCCCTGCCCTTCACTCTCCATTTCCCATCAGTTGCCATGACTCTGGATGATAACTTTAGTACTATAAGGCACCTTAGAGATAATCTAGTCCAATGCCTTCATTTTATACATGAGAAAACTGCATCTCAGAGAAATTAGGTGATTTGTTCAAGGTCACACAGGTAGTAAAAGGCAGAGCTAAGATTTGAACCTCTGACTCCATATTCAGTGCTCTTTTAAAAAAAAAAAAAGGAAAATGCTTGGTTTTGTTCCATTGTATGTGATTCTTCATAACCCCATTTGGAATTTTCTTGGCAAAGATACTGGAGTGGTTTGCCATTTCCTTCTCCAGTTCGTTTTACAGATGAGGAGGCTGAGGCAAACAGGGTTAAATGACTGGCTTAGGGTCACACAGCTAGTATCTGAGGCCAGATTTGAACTCAGGTCTTTCTGATTCTAGGCCCAGTGCTCTATCCATTATGCCATCCTTTATTTCTATTTTATAGAATAAAAAAGGGCTGTATTTGTACTAAATACAAACAAAATTCATGTGTTCTTGTGTATGGGAGAATAGAAAAAGATGTTAGTATCAGAAGCTGCAAATTTATAGTAAGTAGAGTTTACTTTTTAAAAATGTTTGTAATAAATTCAGCATGTTACTTTTCAAGCTGTCCTGCTTTGTCTGTGTTTCATTCTTAACTTCCTTCTGTTCTTATCTTTAATTCAATTCAATAAACATTTATTAAGTACCTGCTGTGTGCCAGGTACTGTACTCTACTGAGTGGTGGGGATACAAATCAGAAAAAGAAAGACAGTCTCTGCCCTCAAGAAGCTTACAATCTAATAAGGGAAGACTGCAGATAAAAGGAAGCTGGAAAGGGTGGGGGAAGCCAGGGGGTGTCTGGCCCAAGAGCATCTCGTTTCTTGGAGTTGAAACCTGGCAGAGCTGCACATAGAAAGTGGAGTGTGCTGAAAGTCCACTGTATGCCTTCTATGAAGGAAGGCATTGGAAGGAATTTAGTACTCCCCCCTCCAGCCCTCCAGTCATAGGGGAGAGGAGGCTGACATTTCCAAGGCTTGAGTTAACAGCATGGTGATAAGATTAGAAGTGATCTGTGCATTTTCTTTTAAATAATCCAATGGCCCTGTCTTCATTTTTTCTTTTGGGGGGCAATTTTATCATTACCCCCTCTCTTCTCAAGATTTCTTTCCCCCCAAGCACTTTGTAGCTCTTTCCTTTGCCTTCATGACTTCTTACCATGCATTACACTTGTTTGTATGTCATACAACACCAGTGCCCAGCACAATGAATACACAGTAAGCACTTAATAAATGTTTATCGAATGAGTAGATGGATCTGGACACCTGGAGACCAGAGACCTAGGTTTGATTCCTGAATTGGTCCTTGGCCCTTACTATTTGTGTGACCTTGAGATGGTCATTGCCTTTCTGGATTTTAGTTTACTTCTTTAGAAAATGAGGAAGTTCACCTAGCTCAGGAGTTCTTGGACCATAGATAGATTTCAGGGAGTCTGTGAATTTGAATGGGAAAAAAAAGACATCTCTATTTTTATCAGCTCTAAGTGAAATTTAACTTTTCCTTAAGTTATGAATGTTGGCAACAAACATTATTTTAAGAAGAGGCCTGTAGACTCTGCCAGACTGCCTAAAGGGTTATGACATAAAAAAAAGCAAACATTATTTTAAGAAGGGACCTGTAGGCTCTGCCAGACTGCCAAAAGGGTCTATGACATAAAAAAAAAAACCACTTCCCCTGGATAATCTACAAGGTTCCTACTAGTGATCAATCTGTGATCCTATGAAAACAGAGGATGTCATTGACAATCGTAAATTTAAGGGCCTATTGAGTGGTCCAGATAGTAGGCTAATAGAGCTAGAGCTTCTAGCTGTATTCTAGGTTTCTTTTAGGGACCTCAGAGGTCTTCATATCACAGAGGAGAAAACTGAGGCCCAGGGATAAGCAATTTGCTGAAGGTCACACAGGTTGTAAGTATCAGAGATGGATGTGAACCCACATCTTCTGATTCAAGAACCAGTGTTATTAGCATTTTACTGTACTCTTTCTTTCTTTTTAAAAATGTTTAATTATGTTTGTTTTCTTTTTAAAGAAATTTAATTTTTGTTTTCATGAAGACCTGTCATCCCTCTTTTCCATCACGTCTCCTTCCCCCTCTGAGAAAGTAGGAAAAACAAAACCCGTTACCAGTATGGATAGTCAAATACTATATAAATGCTAGCTTTTACTCTTTTTACATTTGGATCCTTTTCCTCTTTCTTTATTCCTTTTTGGGGATGGACCTAGTATCATTGGGTCAAAAACTATGCACAGTTTAATAGTTTGGCACAGCATAGTCCTGAATTGCTTTCCAGAATGGCTGGATTAGTTCACAGTTCTACCAATAACGCATGAATGTACCTGTTTTCCCATAGCCCCTCTATCACTTGCCATTTTCCTTTTTTGTCATCTTTGCTAATCTGATTTGTTTTGGTCAACTGTCAATCTGAGTTGTTTTAATTTGCATTTTTCTAATGAGTGATTTAGAACATTTTTTCATATGCTATTTAGCTTGGATTTCTCCCTCTCAAATCTATCTATTCAATATCCTTTGACCATTTATCAACTGGAGAATGGGTCTTATTCCTATAAATTTCAATCAGTTCCCTATATGTCTAATAAATAAAATGTTGTCAGAGAAACTTGCTGTAAAGATTTTTTCTTATTTACCTGCTTCACTTATAATTTTAGCTGAATTAATTTTGTTTTTGTAAAAAGTTTTTAATTTTAGGTAATTAGTGCACTGCTTTTTAATATGTTTAATAGATATTTCCTCAGATCATAAGTGTAGAGGTAGAAGGGACCTTAAAGGCCGTTTAGTCCGACCCTCTAGAATAAGAGATTGAGTGGGAGGTATTGATGGAGAGACATAGCTGGATTATGATAGGAAGCCAGGCTAACTAAGGAAAAGCTGAGGTATGATTGATAAGGGGCTGGGGTGAGGTGGAGTAGAGGAAGCATGTAATCTGGAACCTTCCTGTTTTGTTTGTTTGTTTTGCTAAAAGTGCTGACTTCATTAGTTTGTATGTTCCTACAGAAATACAAATATTGTCGATGCACTCTGAATTTGAATATCCAGTCATCAACTCCTTGTGTTTCTTGGGAACAGTCATTCTTGTATTCTCCCATCTCTCCAGTTTCATACTTCAAACCATTTGGAGAATTCTTTTTGAATTTCCTTCAGGGGCACTTTACATAAGAAAAATCTCCTCTTACATATGTGTATTATTACTTCTGTACATCAGTGGATCTGTGGTCCCATCAACTTGGATATACCCTGCACAATTAGAGAACTCATCATCTGCAATTCATATCCATGTTCTTCCGTCAATCTACTACAGAGGATGATGTAGGTGTTTGTTTTTGCATTTCATAAATACCAGGAGAATGCTTGGGCTCTCCTTCTAGTATCTATCATTCTTGCCACATGGTAGACCTGCATTTTTTTCATATTACTAAATTATATTCCTTACCAATCAAACAATAAATCAATAAACATTTATTGAGCACCCAATATGCCCCTAATTCTGTGTTGAGGAGAAGGGCAAAAATATAAATTAGGTCAGTCCTTGCCCTCCAGGAACTTACATTCTAATAGAGGAATTCAATACATGTGGGAAAAGAGGGAGAGAGTTGACCAAGGAAAGTACTTTTGGTGGAGGCAGGCTTTGGGATCGTGAGTAGAATTAAGGGGAAATAGATTGTCATACCTTTCCAGTAGTAATGATAGTATTAATGTGATCATTACTCTTAGAACAAAAACAAGTAGTAGGAAGGGAAGGGAGTAGCCACATGTATACTTACAGGGAAGTTGGCAAGATTCTTGTACTAGCTAGGTCCTGACTGATGAGTAGATGGGATACCACCTCTTGAGTATAGTTTAATCATTGGGCATATGTTATAGCCTACCCATGCCCACCATTCATATATTTATTGTCCTTTTGATGACTTATATGTTTGATTCCTATGAGATTTTAAATATTCCGAGATTTGAAACCATGTTACGTTGCCATGAAAACACTTGAGTTGAAAAGATTTGCTCTTTGTACCAGGAAAGGAATTCTGTATCACTAAAAGTATTGTAGTTTCCCATAGGTAATCTGACTCCTATATAATCCTGGGTACAACTCCTTGTTTGTCTATGTGCAGTGCCTCTTCTGGATATATATATATGTAGATAGATAGATATAGATATAGACATATATAATAGATATATAGATATATATTGATATACTCTCTATATATGTGTATTATATGTGTGTGTGTGTGTGTATATATATATATATATATGTATATATATGTACTAAACTCAATGGAATGGCCACTCTATTGAGACTTTTTTTTATCCATTTAGGTTTTCCTGTGTGAATTGATGGGCTGATTTTCAAATAATAATGGCTTTCTTTTAGGCCACCCGATAATGTACTGCGATTTGTTACAGTCAGCCTAATATCATTCATAGATGGAAATATCTGGAGGACTTCATCATCTGTAGGGATTCCTTCCATTTGGACCTTGTGTAAACCATCCTTTGTGATAGTGAACACCTTTGGCAAGAATATATCTCTTTCTTAAATGTTTTGTTTAATATTAATAGAGAATTGTTGAACAGAGCTATTCCTGTGCTTGCATTTATCAAAGCATCTTTGTAGATTTTAACATAAACACAAGAGATTCCCTTTTCGAGTGCATTCTTTAAGACTGTGTTTTGTTCTAACAAGTCACTTTTTTTAAATCAATAAACAATAAATCCAGTGGGATCTCATATTCTCTGCACCTTTCAGTAAACTGTGTGACTGTAAAGATGTTTTTAAAAGACTGGTTCCCTTCTCATATTTTCATAAAGGAAAACATCAATATGTGGGCAAATTATTCTCACAAAGATTTGAAAATAATGAGAAAGGCAAATGGGTCAGTAATTATGGATGTTCCCTCTGTTGTAGAGGTTCTTAACTTTTTTTTTTCCTGGACCCCTTTGAAAGTCTGGTGAATCATACGGATTCCTTCTGAGAATAATGTTTTTAAGCATATAAAATAAAATATTTAAGATTATGAAGAAAACCAATTACATAGAAATAGTTAACTCTTTTCCTGCTGTTTTTTGGTCATTATTAATGCCTGTGATTTTCCCCCATTATCTTGCTCTCTTTTCCTTTATGAGATATTATCTGAAGTGATTACACAATGCTTTCAAAATTCTGCCATCACTTTGACATCTACTGGTCTATTGCAGCTGCTGTTTCTGACTTTGTACTAATGCTATTTCTATTTCTTCTTGTAGCATATCAAGGATTAATGTGTTAGGCTTCAAATGTGCTGGTACCTTTGGAATCGATAACAAAATAGATCATTACAGAAACATTGAAAGATTCATTATGTTTTCTATTTGTTGTCTTATCTCTGAATGCTTTGAGATGATTTGGCTCATTTAAGTTTCTTTTCAATATTTCTGTAGATTTGTTTTACCTTCTGCTTTTTCCTGTTTTATATTACAGTATTAGAGATAATCTTCCATTATCCTCCCTCATAATGTTTTGCAATGTTTATATTTTTTTCTAATTTTATTTTTGTTTTCAGTTCCAGATTCTCTTCTTCCTTCTACCCCCTCACCCACCCATTGAGAGGGGAAATATGATACCCTTACATATTTGAAGTCATGGAAACTATTTCCTCATTAGCCATGTTCTGAAAAATAAAGAGAAAAAATACATACTTCAATCTTTACTCTGAGTCCATCAATTCTCCATCTGGAAGTGTTTAGCATTTTATGGCATGAGTCCTTTGGAGTTATGGATTATTGTATTAATCAGAGTTACTAAGTCTTTCAAAGTTGATGATCATTACAATATTGCTGTTACTACATATATTGTTCTTCTGGTTCTGCTTATTTCATTTTGCAACAATTCATATAAGTTTTCCCTGGTTTTTCCTACCCCCTTCATCATTTCTTATAGCACAATAGTATTCCATCAGAGTAATATACCATACCTTGTTCATCCATTTCCCAGTTGTTGGACATCCCCTCAGTTTCTAATTCTTTACCACCACAAAATAGCTGCTATAAATATTTTTTTGTACATGAGTCCTTCTCCTTCTCTTTTTCCTTTGATCTTCTAGGTATAGACCTAGTAGTGGTATTACTGGTTCTAAGGGTATGCACAGTTCTATAGCCCTTTGAGTATGGTTCCAAATTGTTCATCAGAATGGTTGGACCGGTTCACAACTCCACCAACAGTGCATTAGTGTTTCTATTTTCCCACATCTCATCCAGCATTTGCCATTTTCCTTTCCTGTCATCTTAGCCAATCTGATGTGTGTGAGATGGTACCTCAGAGTTGTTTTAATTTGCAGTTCTCTAATTTATTAGTGTATTAGAGCATTTTTTTATGTGACCATTGATAACTTTGAGTTCTTCCTCTGAAAACTGCCTGTTGTATTCTTTGATCATTTATCAATTGGGAATGGCTCCTATTTTTATAAATTTGACTCAGTTCTCTATATATCTGAGAAGTGAGGCCTTTATAATGAGTTTATATTCTTAACCTGTGTTGCTCTTGGCTGCTGTTTACCTCTACTTGGCAAATAATTGCTAGTTAACAATGTTTGGGGGCTCTTTTGGCCTCCAGTATCGTGACTATATTGGGGAAAATGTTTTTTTTTTTTAGGAAATGGTGATAATCAAGATCAATATCTTTGCTTTTAAAAAAAAATTTCCCACTTTTTGATTTTGAAATTTGTATGTGCATATAAAAATATGTATGTATTGTAGTTGAAAGAGTAGGGCTTTCCTAGTCTCAAGTGTATCTAGTGCTTGCTGTGTGACTATTGATAAGTCACTTAAACTCTCTGAGGCTTAGTTTCTCTGACTATAACAGTAGAACTAGTTCCCTCACAGTCTTGTAAGGGAAACACTTTGTAAATCTTAAAGTGCCACATAAATGTGAATTATTATTATTATTATTATATTATATTATATTATATTATTATTATATGCATATATGCATAAGTATACCTGCTAACCTACATCTTGTGGGCAGCTAGGTGGTGCAATGGATAGAGTGCCAGGCCTGGAGTCAGGAAGACCTGATTTCAAATCCGGCCTCAGACACTGCTGTGTGACCCTGGGTAAGTCACTTAACCCTGTTTGCCTCAGTTTCCTCATCTATAAAATAAGCTGAGAAAGAAATGGCAAACCACTGTAATATCTTTGCCAAGAAAACACCAAATGGGGCAATGAAAATTGAACACGATGGAAATTGACTAAACAAAGACAACAAAAACCTATATGTTGTCTTGTTAAGTTGTTTAGCCCATAGAGGATGATGTAACTCTTGGCTTTGGTTAGATTTTATAAAAGTGTAGAGTAAGATGTATTTATTTTTAGAATATTTTAATCCACCTGCCTAAATTACTAAATTTTAAAACATCCTTTTGTCTGTTTATCTATCTATCTAGGCAGCTAAGTGGCACAGTAGATAGAATGCCAGGCCTGGAGTCAGGAAGACCTGAGTTCAAAGCTAGCCCCAGGCACTTACTAGCTGTGTGATTCTGGGTAAGTCACACCTCTGTTTGCCTCAGTTCCTCATCTTTAAAATGATTTGGAGAACATGGAAAATCACTCCAGTATCTTTGCAAAGAAAACCCCAGATGGGGCCATGAAGAATCAGGCACAACTGAGCAACAATATCAACAATCTATTTATAATCTATCTATACATACACATACACGTATATGAAAAATATTTATATTTTTGTAATGGCAGAGTGCTCCCTTAGTAGGCACATTGTGAGAGATTGAATAAATGATCCTTTCACAATCAAGGCCATTTAACAGTTCAAAGATAAACTTTTATAAGATGTGCACTCCCACTGAATCATGAGAATGGTCAGAAGAACAGCAAATTTCATTGTCTCACTATTGATAATGTTCAGTTCTCAGCCTTCTGAATGTCCTCATTTGTTGAGATGGGAAACTTCTAGATTTCACAAATTGAAATCAGGTCCAGGAGAATATGTAGCAGTGTGGAAAGTGAGGTACATTTTATCTTGTTATCTCAAAGCAGAGGCAATCTGATGTGATAGCTACTGAGTCAGTAAGACCTGAGTTCAAATCTCACTGCTGCCACATACTGGCTCTATAACCCTGAGCAAATCATGTAAACTCTCAGTGCTCCAAGACTCTAACATCATAAGTTTATAAACTAATCTGAAATAGTAGGCATGAGCAACTTCCTATCCTGATAAAATCACAGGTCTAGTCTAAAAGAAAAACAAAAACAAAAACAAAACCTCATTCCATTATGACCTAAGTCATAGGATCAGGAAGTAGTAGAATTAGTAGGAACCATGGTACTCAGACTCTTGGGGCAAAGAATATTGGAAGGGCCTTTCCCATTCCCAGACTATGACACAAAAGAGGTTAACAATCTCCTTGTAAGTGCTTAACATTGATTAAATGCTAAAAGCAATAGGGTTTTTCATTTGCAGCTGATCTAACTGAAAGGAGTCTTAGGAGATGACATGTTAGAATGCAGAACATAGCATGGGAAAGCTGGGAAAGATTTGTTAACACTGCTAAAGATAATAATAATAGCAGATATTTGGATAGCAATTTAAGGGTTAAAAAGTGCTTTACATACATTTTCCCATTTGAGTCTTACAACAGCACCAGATGGCAGGTATTATAAATACTTACCTGTCATATAGGGGACTGCATGTGTGTGTGTTTGTGTGTGTGTGTGTGTGTGTTCAGTCATGTGCAACTCTCCATGACCCCATTTGGTGTTTTCTTGGCAAAGATACTGGAGCAGTTTGCCAGTTTGTTCTCCAGCTCATTTGACAGATGAGGAAACTGAGGCAAACAGGGTTAAGTGGCTTGCCCAGAGTCACATAGCTAATAAGTGTCTGAGGCTAGATTTTAACTCAGGAAGACGAGTCTTTGTGACGTCAGGTCCATCTTTCTATCTACTAGCTGCTTGAAGTACCGGTCGTATTATCCCAAATTTTTTTCCAAATGAGGAAATTGAGGCTCAGTGACCTGTTCATGGCCCCACGTCTGATAAGCATCTGAGGTGGCATTTCAACCCAAGTCCTTCTGATTACAAGCCCAACATTCTGTCCATTATTTCATACTGCTTCTCAATGCCTCGTAATTCTTTCTTTTGACTATACTAAGGAACAAAGGATTTTAGAACTGGAAGAGACATTTAGCATGGACTGTTAGAATTTCAAAGGACATTTGGGACCATTTACTTCAAGCCCCTCATTTTACATTTGAGGAAACTGAGGTTCACAGAGGATGTAATTAATTCACTTGCTCTAGGCCACACATTTGGCAATGACAGAGACACAACAAGAACCCAAGTCTTGCTCATTATCAGGCAGTGCTCTTTCCACTACTTATCCTGCCTCTCCAATATCCAGGGGTAATTGGAGATAGCCAGTTGAATCTCCTTTGTAATCCAGTGATGCCTCCTTATTAGCTTCCAGAAATAACCAAGCAAGGAGGACTCTGACTGGAGCAATAGAAATGGATACAAGGTTACCCAGGCAATTGCATACATCTGAAATAAGAAATTGCCTACTTGGCAAATTGCTTATTTTTCTTCAATTCTCTTTCTTCAGGGAAAGGATAAAGTGTTGTAGGGGAGGGGAAGGAATAGCTAACACCAGTCCCCAGAGCTGTGACTTAGGAAAGGTGCGATTTGGATGGGGCATAGATGGCAAGAATGTTACACATCAGTAGGGTGCTAACTTCCAGCATTCACGTAGCTGTTTGAAGGCTATGATTTCCTTCTTTCTAGAAATGACAAAGGAAATTCTAGTAATACAGATGATGAAGAAGGAATGTGTATTCTTTGAGTTGTTTCCTTTCCTCCCTTCTCTTCCACCTGTTTCCTTGCCTGTAAAATGGGGATAATAATAGCACCTATGTCCCAGGATTATTGTGAGCATTAAATGAGATAATGTTTAAACAAAGCACAGTGCTTGACACATGGTAAGTGCTTAATAAATGCTTTCTTCCTCCTTCCCTCCCTGTATCCCTTACCTTTTCCCTTCCCCCCACTCCCTCTCTTTCTTCCTTCCTCTTTCCTGCCATTCCTTCCCCCTGTCTTTCCTTCCTCCCATTTCCCTTCCTTCCTTCCCTCATTTCTTTTTTTCTCTCCCCACTCTCTTTTTTCTTTCCTTTCTCCTGTCCTTCCTCCTGTTTTTCTTCTTTCCTCCCATTTTTCTTTCCTTTCTTCCTTCTTTCCTTCCATCCTCCTTTCTTCCTAATTCCTTCCCTCCCTCAGGAAAAATAGACAAGCTAGCCAATTCAATCAGTTTTCAGCCTTATTGATTTGACCTCCACAATTTCTTTCATATCTCTCCACTTTTCTCTATTCACAGGACCACTGTATTTTAGTTCAGGCTCTCATCACCACTGGCCTGGACTATTGCAATAGCCTTCTAATTGCTCTTCCCACTTGCAGTCTCTGTCCCACTCCAATACATCTTCTGTGAAAATGATATTCCTAAAGCCCATATGTGACCATGACTCCCCCTTGCCCAGTAAGCTCCATGGGCTCCCAATTGCCTCTAGTGTCAAATACAAATGCTTCTTTTTGACAGTTAAAGCCCTTCACAACCTAGTTCCAAGTTATTTATTGCCCTTTTTTCCCTTTCATGCACTCTGTGGTCTAACCAAACCGGCCTTCTTGCAAGTTTCTCACACAATATGTTCCATCTCCCATCTCCATGACTTTTCACAGGCTACCTATCTCTCATACGCAGAATGAACTCCTTTCTCACTGCACGTACCTTTTAGAATCCTGAGCTTCCTTCACATTCCAAACTCAACCACCACCTCAAACATGAGGCCTTTCCTAATCACCCCAGGTTCTAGTGCCTCTCTCCTATACCTCTCCCCCCTCCACAAATTACCTCATATCTACTTGGTATATATTTTGTATAGTGTGGTATAGTGAGTGGAAAGCTAGCCTTGGAGATAAGAAGACCTGGGTTCAAGTTCTGTCTCCAAACATATACTGCTTGTGTGACCCTGGTCAAGTCACTCTTGGTGGTCTAATGACTTTAAGACTTTAAGTTGCAGAGGAGGTACTGACTTGCCTTGGTAGAGGGAGTTTCCCTATCCATAGATTTCACTATGCCAGTGAAATCACAGGGCCAGTCCCTATGCCTATTTTTTGTGTATACTTGTATGTGTACATAGCTCCTTGAGGGGAGGGACTATTTCATTGTTGTCCCCTGGTATGCTGCACATAGTAGGTCAGGGATTCTCAACCTGGGGTGTGCAAACTTGAATGGAGGAAAAACCCTACATCTTTATTTTCACCTAACCTCTATCTGAAATTTTGCATTTTAAAAAATTATTTAAAAACATTATTCTGAGAAAGGTCCATAGACTTCACTGGATTGCCAAAGGGCTCCATGACACAAACGAGGTTAAAAACCTTTTCATAAGTGCTCAATAAATGCTTATTGATTGAATGCTGAAAGCAATAAAGTCTTTCATTTGCAGCCCCTCAGTGGTCTAACACTAGAACTAACACTACCAAAATGGCTCTAGGAAAACTTTGGGAAGGCTTATAATCAGGGATATTACCAGGGAGACTCTAGCATGGTGGTCTTCAGGCCGTGGCAGGAGGAAGAAACCCATCATGGTTCAGTGAGTCCCAGAACTTGGCACATGATTGTATCAACAAGCTCTCTTGGGATGCCGGGGTCCATGCTGTCAGGCAGCCCAGGATCAGAGCAACTTGCACTGTTTATAGACAGGAAAGGCAGGTCTGATTTTTTCCCCTATCCCTGAGGTCCCACGCAGGCTGGCACTAATCAGCAAAGAAGCTGAATGTTTCTAGTCTGGAATTTTCTACACATAGAACAGTACTTCTCAGAGAAAGTTATTGAAAGCAACATGAGTGCACAAAAATGTTCATAATAGCATTGTTTGATTTTTCATGCTTTATTGACGCCTTTTATTTTTGCATAACGACATTTCTGAACATATCTGTGTTTTCCTCACCCTTCGCCTCCCCCCACCCCAACTTACTAATAAATAACAGTTAAGCAAAGCCAACCTTCACCATAGTGAGTCTGATAATCTCTGCAACATCCAGGACCCATAACTCCTGTCCCCTCCAAGGAAAGGAGAGATGCCTTTTCTCACATCTTTTCTGGGGCCAACATTGGTCACTCCAGTTATATATTTCTAAGCTTTGTTAGGGCTGTTAAGTAGCACAGTGGATGGAGCACTGGGCTTGAAATCAGGAATACTCATCTTCATGAGTTCAAATCTGGCCTCAGACATTTATACTCTGTGTGACCCTGGGCAAGTCACTGAACCCTGTCTGCCTCAGTTCCTCATCTGTAAAATTAGTTGGAGAAGGAAATGGCAAACCACTCCAGCATCTTTTGGACATGACTGAAATGACACAACAACAAAACCTTTGTTAATTTAGAGTTGTTTTATTTTACCTTATTTTAGTCAGTGTGTGTATTGTTTTGCCAGCAGCATGATTTATGAAAACAGAAAAAAAATGGAAACAAAATATGCACCCAATGACTGGAGAATGGCTGAACAAATTATGGCGTGTGAACATAATGGAATATCACTGTGCCACAAAGAATGAAAACTAGGAACAATTCAGAGAAACATGGGAATGCTTGTATGAAGTGATGCAGAGTGAAGCAAACTTGACCAAGAGAATAATACACACAAAGACTACCACAACATAAAGGATGTGAACATGGAGAGGCAACAGAATTCTGGTGAAGTACCATGGTTATAATTGTTGAAGTCAGAGGGCTCATTACTTCTTTTTATTAACAATCAATAAATTAAATTTCTTGGAGAAGGCACTTTGTTGGAAGTTTAAGTGTTTGTTGGAAGGCATCTGATGTGTCCAAAATATGTATAAAATAAAATTGGTTTAGATTCACTCTCTAGTCCTTTCCAACTCTAAATTCTGTGATGTTTGGGAGACTTTGAATAGTGTATCTAATTTAGTGTTGTTGAGATTGGAGTCCTTTAGGTTTATTGAGTGGCCATGTTGTCAAAGAGATAAAGTTTTTATTAATATATTTTTAAATATCATCTTCATTTCCAAATATACCTGTTCCCTCTTCCTTATGTAGAAACTCATCTCTCATGACAAAGAAGAAAAAAGAAGAAAAAAAAGTTCAATAAAATTAAGTAACTCTTCAACCAAGTGTAAATATATGTATACATAGATAGATAAGATACTTTTACACAGCTGTAGCCGCCCCCCCCCCCAAAGACACCAAATACTTTCTTTTTTGGCTAGGCAATAGGGTTAAGTGACTTGCCCAGGGTCACACAGTTAGTAAGTGTTAAGTGTCTGAGGACAAATTTGATCTCAGGTCCTCCTGACTCCAGGGCTGGTACTCTATCTACTGTGCCACCTAGCTGCCCCAAGAATACTTTCTGTACTCTTATCTAGTGCCAAGCTGCTTCTTCTTCTTCTTCTTCTTCTTCTTCTTCTTCTTCTTCTTCTTCTTCTTCTTCTTCTTCTTCTCCTTCTTTTTCTGGCAATTGGGGTTAAGTGACTTGCCCAGGGTCACACAGCTAGTAAGTGTCAAGTGTTTGGTCTGAGGCCTGATTTGAACTCAGGTCCTCCTGACTCCAGGGCCAGTACTCTGTCCACTGCACCACCTAGCTACCCCTTCCATAAGATTTTGAGTTTTAAATTTTCTCCCCTTCCTTTTCCTCCCCCTTCCAAGATGGCATGCAGTCTGATATACTCTCTACTTAGACATTCATGTTAAGCATATTTTCCCATTAGTCATGATGTAAAGAAGAATTAAAACTGATGGGAGGAACCACAAGAATGAAGCAATAAAACAAAATAACAAAAGAAAAGGAGAGCAAATAGTGTGCTTCCGTATGCATTCAGACTATATAATTCTTTCTCTGGATATGGATAGCATTTTCCATTGTGAATCTTTTGGAGTTGTCTTAGATCCTTGCATTGCTGAGAGGAACCAAGTCTATCAAAGTTAGTCATCGCACAATGTGGCTGTTACTGTGTACAATGTTCTCCTGGTTCTGCCCATTTCACTCAGCATCAGTTCATATTAGTCCTCCATTTTTGCACAAACAAAGCCAATGCAACCAAGATTAGGAGGGAAGCAGGAAACTGGGAAAGAATATTTACAAACAGTGTCTCTGATAAAGGTCTCATTTCTTAAATATATAGAGAACTGAGTCAAATTCATAAGAATATGCATCTCCCCAATTGATAAATAGTCAAAGGATATGAACAGGCAGCTTTCAGAGGAAGATATTAAAGTTATCTATGGTCATATGAAAAAATGCTCTAAATCAGTATCGATTAGAGAAATGCAAATCAAAACGACTCTGAGGTACTACACTAATCATACCCATCAGATTGGCTAACATGACAAAACAGGACAATGATAAGTGTTGGAGAAGATGTGGGAAAATTGGAACGTTAATTCATTGTTGGTGGAGTTGTGAACTGATCCAACCATTCTAGAGAGTAGTTTGGAACTATGTCCAAAGGGCTATAAAATTGTGTATACCCTTTGACCCAGCAATACCACTTCTAGGTCTGTATCCCAAAGAGATCATAAAAATGGGAAAAGGACCCACATGTACAAAAATATTTGTAGTAGCTCTTTTTGTGGTGGCTAAGAATTGGAAATTGAGGGGATGCCCATCAATTGGGGAACTGCTGAACAAGTTGTGGTATATGAATATAATGGAATACTATTGTGTTATAAGAAATGATGAGGGGGCAGCTAGGTGGCACAGTGGATAAAGCTCCTGCCTTGGAGTCAGGAGGATCCGAGTTCAAATCTGGCCTCGGACACTTCATGCTTACTAGCTGTGTGACCTTGGGCAAGTCACTTAATCCCAACTGCCTCATCAAAGAAAAAAAAATTAAAAAAAAGAAACCCAAGTGATAATCAGAAGAATTTTAAACTCAAAAGCATATGGAAGTGATTGTTGATAAATCAAAATAAATTAATAAAATAAAAAAAAAGAAATGATGAGCAGGCAGACTTCAGAAAAACCTGGAAAGATTTAATTTCTCTCTAAGACTGTAAGTTGAAGACTATATTGGTAGAGGGACTTTCCTTACTATGAATTCCCTATACCATTGTAATTACACTTTATAAAAAAAAGGAATCCATAAGGTGGTGGACTGAGGACTTGCCCTGATCCCCTTATTTTTCAGAACTGACCTTGCACTGGTGTCTCTATGCTCTCTCTCAGCTGAAGACAAGCTCCATGTCACTTGTCCTAAGTGTAAAAATTCCAAGTGACATCTGTTTAGCATAAGTCATCTAGTCCAAAGCCTTCACTGGAACAAGTGGTACAGTGGATGGAGCAGGAACTGGAGTCAGGAAGACCTGATTGGCCTCACTTACTATCTGTATGACCCTGGGCAAATTACCTAACCTCTGTCTGCCTCAATTTCCTCAACTCTAAAATGGGTATTATAATAGCACCGCTTCCTAGGGTTATCAGGATTAAATGAGATATTAATAAAGTGCTTAGCATGGTGCTTGGCATATAGTATATATTTAATAAATCCTTTCTTCCTCCCTTTTCTTCCTCTCCCTCCTTCTTTCCTTCTTTCCCTCCCTCTCTTCCTCTTTCCCTTTCTTCCCTCCTTCCTTCTTTCCCTTCTTCTTTCTTCCTTTCCTTCCCTTCCTTCCTTCTTTCCTTCCTTCCTTACTCCCTCCCTCCCTTCTTTTCTTCCTTTTTTCCTCCTTTCTTCCATTCCTCCTCAATGAGGAAACTGAGACTAAGAAAAAAAAAAAAAGAAACTCACTAATGGGTCACAGGGGCAGAAAATTGGCCGAGATGGGATTTGAATTGAGATCTTGTGACTTTGAATCTAGTGAGTTCTCTTTCCCCTGCAAAAGAAGTATCACATTCTTTTTTCATTTCAAAAGTACTTTTGTTTGTTTGTATAATCTAATTAGATCCTTACCCATTTTATGATGAGGAAATTGAAGCCCTGAGAAGGTAAGTGACTTTCTGGTTGTAGGGGAAAAAAAAAAAGACCTGGGTCTTTTAGTGTTCAGAGGCAAGACAAAAGTCAAAACAACTAGCCATGGCCCAGGATGCAGGGGCTGAGCTTGGCATCTTCGATGTCTGATCAAGCTCTAAGTACTGCTGTTCATTTACTCCCCCATGCTGACCTCTTTTAGGGTCATGACCCTCAAAACAGAGGTGGCCACCAAGCTCATCCCCCTCCTGCAGCATTCGGATGTTCTCCTCAAGCTTGCTCTTCCTGCTTCCTCAGGGCATAAGCATAGCCTTCACTCATCACGCATCTTAATTTTAACTGAGATTCTACTTTCCCGACCACTCTGTCAAGGGAGCACCAGGGGAGCCATAAAAGAACACTGTAACTTTCTCATTGCTCATCTTTCCCAACTCTTTTATTGCTGTCTCGGAGAGCTGATCTCAAGTGGTTATCGCTCCATCAGGCACTGACATTTAACTATGAAATTAAGACAACAGGCAGTTTCCTTTTCCACTCTTCTTCCCCTGCTGGAGATTAGGAGTCCAGAATGGTTGCACTTGTTGATACAACCAAAGCTCCCTGTGGCTCTCCTTTGTCTTTGAAAATGGCACATTTTGTGTTGCATAATCTTCAGGATGTTTGGGGAAATCTTTTGGTGACAGATCTGGGTCAGGTTTGATTCAACCATGTGACTAAAAACTAAGCAAGCTTGGTGAGTTTGTACTTTCATCCATTTCCATTCCAGTGACTAAATATGAAGTGCCTACTGTGTGCAAGGCACTGGGTGTGTGAAAATCAAACAAAACTACTCTTTCCTCTAAAGGAGTTTACATTCTACTGTTGTTGGTGGTGGGAGCAAAGGGAAGGGGATACAATACATAAACAGATTAGCAATATACATGATAAAACTTTTTACTGTATAATGTCTCTTTTTAAATTAATTTTATTTTTAAAATAAGTTTTTATTGGTGTCTTTTGCTTTTTATATCATCACAGGTTTCCACAGGATCTGTACCCTTCCCACTTACAGAGAGCTATCCCATATAACAAATGACATTTTTGAAAGAAAGAAAAAGAGAAAAGAAAAAAATCAGCACAACTTATTGACACATTGAAAAAGTCTGAAAACATGCACAATGTACAAGACCTGTGGACCTCCCACCTCTCTGAGGGTGTTCTCTCGCATCTCTTCTTTTTAGTCATGCTTGATCTTTATAATTTTGCAAGAAATTAATTTTTAAAGTTCCACACTTAGCTCCCCCCCATTGAGCATTTTCATATACAAAGCTGAACAGAAAAATAGGATTGCATATAAAATGACAAAAGTGTACTAGGTACAGCTTGCAGACAGGATGTTTGAGGTGGGAGAGAGCACTAATAACCAAGAGGATCAGGACAGGCTTCCTCTAGGAGAGGCCTCATGAGCCTTGAAGTGAGTGAGGCTTTCCAAGAGTCATGGAAGAATGTGCAAAGGCATGGAGGTGGGAAATAAGAGTGCTGAGTTCAAGGAATAGCAAATAAGCTACTTTGGCTGGAACATAGAGTATATGAAGGAGAGTCATATGTAGTAAATGTTGAAGGATAGTTTGGAACCAGATTGGGAGAGGTTTTAAAAACCAAGTTGAGGGGGTTTGTATCTTATAAAGTAGGGATACAATTGGCATATTATATAATATATGCAATATGATATACAATATCTCATACAATAGGCAGTAGGGAGTCACTGATGAAGATTCTTGAGCAGTCAAGTACCATGGTCAGATTTATGCTTTAGTAAGATTATATTGGCAGCTCTCTAGAGGAGGGATTGGAGTGGGGAAAGACTGGAAGTTATGAGTCTAGACTATTAATGAGTGACCGTTCATTTTAGGACCATAATATTACCACTCACCAATAATAGTTCATAATTCTACAATACTTTAAAGTTTCTCAGGTGCTTGCCTAACAACAACCCTGTGAGCTGGGTAGTTCAGCTGCCATTTTTCCCATTTCATAAATGAAGAAAGCGAGAGTTATGGAGCTGAAGTAGTTTGCTAATATGCATCTGATTGGGAACTTGAACCATGTCTTTTGAGTTCAAGACCAATTTTCTTTGCACTGTACCTCACTACCTCTCGAGATAGAGTTAGATATGTATGGCTCTTGCCCGGAGAGCCCTTGGCTTAAATTGGAAAAAGATGGGAATAAGCACAGAAGAGCCTACCTCCACATTTTGTAGGCTGGAGAAAAATGCTGTGTGCTAAACTCATCTGCAAGAGTTCATTAGACAAACATGGGACCTGAAGTAATGGGACCTTGAGGCATTTTTGAATTGCTTCCTTCTTCCTAATAATCTCCCTGGTAGGAGCAGTCTTTGAAAGTTTGATGATAAACAGGATCATTAGCACTGTGTGAAAGGAAATAATGTGAAGGGGAAAATAGGACCATTTTTCTTGAGATTTTTGCCCAAAGGGCAAGGAGGCCTTTTTATACCTTGCACTACCCTTTTTCTTGTCTTTTTTGTCTGATCTTCTTAGGCAAAATGTGGGATACAGAAAAGATTGTTCCCATTTTCTTGGGGGAACACTGAGCACTCTTAGTCATGTTAAATTAATGCCAAATCTGGTTATACCACAGGCCTCTGACCTGGGGCATAGTTTGCATGGCATTATAGAGTTAGAGCTGAAATGGACCTTAGAGGCCATTTAGTCCACTCTCTCATTTTACAGATGAAGAAACTGAGGCACAGAGAGGTTAAATAATTTACTTCCTGAGGCAAGATTTGATTCCAGTCATTTCTCATTCTAAGCCCAGTGTTCTAATCCCTAGGCTATTTCATCTTTTAAACATATCCCCTTCTAAGAAGCATCTTGGTGATGCAGTAGATAGAGCACCAGTCCTGAAGTCAGGAGGACCTGAGTTCAAATGCGGTCTCAGACCAGACACTTGACACTTACTAGCTGTGAGACCCTGGACAAGTAACTTAACCCCAACTACCTCACCAAAAAAGCAAAAAATAAATAAATAAAAAATAAACATATCCCCTTCTAGACTCCATATCTAAGCTATGTGACTCTGGGACAGATCATAGGATTCTAAGATTTGGAATTGGAAGGTAGCTTAGAGGCCGTCTAATAAAACTATCCCTTTATTCTACGAAGGAGGAAACTAGGCCTATGGGGGAGAAGTGATTTGCCAGAGACCAGTGGTAGCCAATGATAGAACTGAGATGCGGCAAAGTGCTTTCCTCTCTAAAGTAACAGGAGTTTTATCTGTCTGTCCCTAGGCACTGAAAGGGTCCAAGAAGCTAATCTTGTCTGTGCATTCTGTCGGACGCATCCCAGGGGGCTATGTCACCAACCACATCTATACCTGGGTGGATCCTCATGGCCGGAGCATCTCTCCCCCTGGGGGTCTTCCCCAGCATCAGAGCAGCTCCCTCCGGAGACAGGAAGGGGAGAGGAGGAGCATCCTGCAGTTTCTTCCAGAGGGAGATGAGAAAAAGGTAAGCAGTGTTATCCCTTCCACATCTCAACTTTTCCCTATCTTGGTTTCTATATATCACAGATTGGCATAAGAAATTAAATGGGAATTTTTGGGGAGTTTTGCAGAAGCCGCAGACAGCAAGCAAAGGCCAGCTGACAATACAGAAGAAGTTTAGAAACTCAGAAATGTAAAAATATATGCACAGAATTGTATAATATCAACATATTTTATTTTTTAATAACACAATCAGATTTCTTCTCCAGTACAAGGGAAGGGCCAAAAACTTTTACATGGATTTTTCAGATCACCAGGGTGCTGAGCTCCGAGACCCTTCAATGTGGAAGGGATAACTATAGACGGAACCTGGGCTGCCCAAGGTTTCCTTTTCTTTATAATAATAAGAATGAAGTAGTCTTCTGGTACAACATTCCCTACCTGTTGAAGTCCTAGACAGTTAGAATTCGAAAAGGAGGGGGTAGTTCCAGTCTAGACATAACTATCTATTCCCAACCCTGGATGTCCTGGAAGTCGAAGCAGTAAGCCTTAACCTGAGCTTGTTTTCAGTACCCCTTGTATAGGTATAGCTATGCCCTGTATCCTAGAGAAACACAATTCCCAGAGTTGGAAGGGACCTCAGAGGTCATCCAGTCCAAGCCCCCTCTACCTGAGCAGGAGATGACATCCTTGATAAGTAGTCATCCAGTCTTTATGGAAAGGTTCCAAGTGAAGGGAAACAACTATCTCCTGAGACAGCCCACCCCACTTTTGGACATCTCTAGTGTGTTCTTCTTTGGGGAAGATATTGCATAGATGTGAAATCTGTCTCTCTGCAATATTCCCCTCCCTCCTCATTCTTAGTTTTGCCCTCTGATGCCAAACAGAAAAAACCTAATCCTTTTTCCTCATAGCAGCTCATTACACACTTGATAGTTATTATACCTACCCTGATTATTATAAAAGAAAATCTTTTCTCTAAGTTAAACATATCAAATCATTCAACTGGTCCCCACATGGCAAGGTCTCCAGTCTCTCCACCTTCTCTGTCACATTCTTCTGGACATGCCCCAGCTCATCAATGTCCTTCTTAAAATATGGTGCTCAGAATTGGGCACATTATTCTAGATGTCACTGGACCAGAGCAACCTAGAGTGGGTACATGACTTCTCATCTTCTAGATGAATCTAGTCTTCTCTGAATACAGCATAAACTTACTCTGTGGCTATATTTTCACTGTCCTCACCTAACCATGTGTGGTATATTCTGGGAGAATTCTACAGAACTCATGTTTCTCCCCCCACCCTGGCTCCACTGTTATCTTCTTGAAGCTAAATATCCCTAATTCCCACATCCAATCCCCATATGGCTAGGTCTCCAAGGGCTTTATTATCCTGGTCACACTTCTTTATTGAGAAACAGAACCTGAGGGAATTGGGTATTTGGGGTGAGGGCAAGGGGGAAGCTGCAAATATTCTAGACAAACTTTAGCGTTACTATTCTACCTACCCCTGTTCCTCTAGCTAGTATAGCAGACTTGGATGTGACTTAAAGATTCATTTGCTCTGATGTGATAAAGCTCAAGTGAGATTGCTATGAAAGCACAGATAAATGTCATATTCCTTGCCCTAATGGAGCAATCTAGTAGGTCTGATTAGACATGTACACAGTTAAATGATGGTGAGTGGACCAGTGATTTCACTGGTATAGGGAACTCCCAGATGAGAAAACTCCCTCTATCACTGTAGGTTGGCATCTTCTCTGAAACTTAGGTATCGTTTTAGAAAGTTGCTTGGGGCACTGCCCAGTAAGTTTGAGAGGTAGAACTTTAAGCCAAGTCTTCCTGGATCTGAGGCCATTGTTTTCATAGAATATGACGCAAATTAGAGTATGATACACATATAAGAGGAACACAAGGTACTAGTTGGTCAGATAAGAGGAGGAAATAACATCTTGCTGCATAGTGGGATATTGAGAATGAATCCTAGGACTATTTAACCATGAGGGTAGCATTTGAGCTGTGCCTCAAAAGGAATGGGAAGGATGTTGAAAATAGAAACTGCTGATGCTAAGTGAAGTGAGCACAACCAGGAGAACATTGTACATAGCAACAGCCACATTGTGCGATAACTATGATAGACTTAGCTCTTCTTAGCAATACAGTGATCCAAGACAATTCCAAAAGACTCGTGCTATCCACATCCAGAGAAAGAACTATGGAGTCTGAATGCAGATCGAAGCATACTATTTTCACTTTTCTTGTTTTTCTTTTCTGTAGTTTTTCCCTTTTGTTCTGATTCTTCTTTCACAACATGACTAATGTGGAAATTGTTTAACATGATTGTACATGTATAACATATCAGATTGCTTGTTGTCTTGGAGATGGGGGAGGGGAGGGAAGGAAAAAAACGTGGAACTCAAAATTTTATAAAAATGAATGTTGAAAACTATCTTTATATGTAATTGAAAAAAATGCTATTAAAGGTAAAAAAAGACAATGTGAACCGGTGGAAGGAAGAGGAGGGATTCTAGGCATAGAGAACTGCGTGGGGAAAGGTGTGGAGGAGGGACTGCCTGGAACCTAACAGTGGCTAGGCCTCTGTCCTGGGGCCACTGTTAAAGCAGTGCTTCTTAGCCAAGTTCCAAAGAGGGAATGGGAGTTAAAGAAAGATGGAAGATGATGGGGGTGGGGAGGAATGGGACAAGGTGAATATTATAGAGGATAGAAGGTCAAGCTGGCTACTGCGTCCTCCCTCTGCACCCCCTATAGTGCAATTGTGGAGGTGACAGCACAAATAAAAGAAAATGCTTGTCTGGTGCCATACTCATGCTAGATTTTCTGATCTATGTGCCCTGAGTCTAAACTACTCTAATATACAATACCTGTGAGTGTGTGATGGAAAGAGTACTTGACTTAGACCCTGGCTCTGATACTTATTAACTTTGTCACCTGGGGCAAACCCAGTTTCCTGTTTGTAAAATGAGAATTGTTACCTTCACACTATCTTACTTACTTTACACTATTATTGTGGGGAAAGTATTTTGTCAACCGCAAAGAGCTATATAAATGTGTTATTCTTGTTGTTAACAGATGCATAAAAGAATTCATACCATTTTGAATATATTAATTAGCCTCTGACACATATTAGCTTTGTGACTGTGGGCCAATCACTTAACCTTTCAGTGCTCTAGGCAGTTCTCTGAGACTCTTAACTTATAAAGATGGTGCTGACCTGTACTGGCAGAGGGAGTTTTCTTCAACCTTGAGAATTCCCTAAACCAGTGAAATCACAGGTCTAATTCCTATCTTCTAATTAGCCAATGGCAAGGAGTACTATCATACTTCAGGGATATAGACATGCCTTAAGTGAACTGCCTGCCTCCTAGACTCCTTCAGATCTGAGGGGAGAGCGAGATGGAATCATAGTATTGTTGTATGCTTAAGAGCTGGAAACAACCTTAGAGAAAATGTCCACTCTCCCTCCTTTTACATTTGAAGAAATTGAGGCCTAGAGAGGGAAATTGACTTTCTCAGATAATATAGCCATTCAGTAGCAGAATTGAGACTCAGACTTAGGTTCTCTGATTCTAAATGGAAAGGTCTTTTGCATAGAAAGGGAAAGAGGAAAATCAATTAAGCAGTTATCAACGAGCATTTATTTAATACCTACTATGTGCCAGGCACTGAGGATGCAAATATTAAAAAAAATAATAATCCCTACTCTCAAATACTTTACATTCTGTCAGGGAACACAACCTGTCTCTGTAGGTATGTGTGTGACATACTGAGTTGCCTGCTCCTCTCTCTTTCTGCCTCCCTCCCCCTGTCTCAGTCTCTCTGTCTCTCTCTTTCTCTTTTCTGTGTCTCTCTTTCCATACACACACACACACACACACACACACACACACACACACACACACACACACAGACCTATATGCATACACATATAGGTGTGTGTGTATACATAAGTACACATATGGAATAAAGACAAAACAAATACATAGTAGTCAGAGATGGTGGAAAGTAACAATTGAAGGTAATTAGGGAAGGCATTGTGCAGAAGGTGGTTCTTGAATTGCATTTTAGAGGGATTCTATGAGGAAGAAATGTGTTTTAGGATGACCAATTGCAAAAGCTCGTGTGAGTTGGAAGCTGGAGAGTTGGGAGATGGAGTGACCCATGTGGAGGAACAGAGACCAATTTGGCTGGACTGTAATGTAGAATGAAGCCAAATAGAGGACCAGAGGCAATAGGGAAAAGACAGTAAAGAGTTACAGCCAGGAACAGTTTGTTTGGGAAAAGTTCAGAGTAACTTGCCTAGATTTTAATGTTGGGCTCTCTGGTCTCAGCAGTCTCCTCCCTCCTCCCCTCTCACCAGCTTCATCACCTTCTAATTTGCTCCAGATAATTCAGGTTCACCCAAGAGTCCCTTTGGGTCACCCCGTAGAGTGCTTGGAGAGTGAGTGTCGCTCTTACCTGCCAGAAAGGAAATATATTACAGAATGAAAGGCCCCATGCTTTGCTGATGAAATATTCATGGTGGTCATGGGAAAGGGAATGTCGTCATTGTCATTTCCATTTAAAGGAAAGGAGAAGTGGCTGGAACAGGGGAGAGTCTGGCAAAGGGCTGCTTTGTATCTTGGACGCCTGTCGGCTTAATGTGGAGGCAATGTCTGTAGTGTAATCCGTGAGATGCCTTTGAAGTCAGACTTGGGAAACATTTCTCCTTGGCATTTGTCTTTCCCTCCTCATGCATCTCTATTTGCCATCAATCCTTTGACTTTTGCACACATCCTCAACGTCAACTTTGAAAGCATTTCTGACCTCAAGTAATACATACAATATATATCAATAAATTATAATTATGTCACATTCTACAGTTTACAAAGTATGTCCTTCACAATAGACCTGTGAAGTAGGTAGGGTAAGTATTAGGAGCCTCATTTTATGTGAAGAAGTTGAGACACAGGAGGTTAAAGTGACCTACCCAGGTGTTCAGACTTTACATCCAGCGTTCTTTCCACAGTACATGAACATAGAGGATTTGGAGCCGGAAAGATCCTTACAGATTGTTTAATTCAGCAGTGGAAGAGGCTGAAGCCCAGCATAGGGAAGGGAGTTCCCTGAGGTCACACAGCTTAGAAGTAGCAAGTTTTCTGTGTCTAAATCCAAGGCTCCTTCCACAGTGCCACATTGCCTTTCCACAAAGTGCATTTAACTTATGTCTCCCCACTCAGTCTAAAGTGCAGTCATATCTTATCATCTGGATAAATACATGTGCCTCCTGTGAATGGAGCCTCAGTGATATGTTTTATCGTCTAGAGTCAGTGCATGAAGACTCAGATAGATACTGATCAGTCTCTATACTGATATAACCTCTAGCACCATGGACAGTTCTTCTATGACTGATTTATGGGAAAACACGGAGAGGAATGAGGTGTGGGAAGACTGAGATTAGTATGGTTGGAGGGAGCATCCACCCCAGGGGATGAGTTGAGTCTGAGATCCATCTAGGTCTTCAGAGTGGTCAGCCAACAATTTTGTGGGCCCACCCCTGTAGTAATAGTAGCTAGTGATAGCCAACATTTATATGGCGCTTACTACGTGCCAGGCACTGTGCCAAGCACTTTATAATTATTATATCATTTGATCCTCATGACAACTCTGGGAGATAGAAGCTATTGTTGTCCCCATTTTGCAGATGATGAAACTGAAGCAAATAGAGGTTTAGTGGCTTGTCCAGGATCACATAGCTAGTAGGGGCCTGAGGCTGGATTTGAACTCAGGTCTATTCTGAATCTAGGTCTGGTGCTCTAGCCACTGCACTACGGGTAGTTGTAGGGGGACCTGGGCTGTATGGCTTCTTCCTCCTCCTCCATCTTTTGGGCCAATCTTCTGAAGAGAATTTATGGGAAAATATTGAAAAGAGTGGAATGTGAAAGAATAAATGGAGTATTCATACCAGTGAGATCACAGATCTTTCAAAGTATCCAAATCGGCAGCCCCCTAGCAGTTAAGAGTTATTCTCCTGATTTTCTTGGATTCAGCTGTTTAGCACACAGACTTTTAAATGTCTTTTTTGCTTTTTCATATGTAGCCCCAGTGCTTAGCACAGTAAGCATTTAATAAACGTTCTCTCTCTCACATACACACATACATCTTCATCCATCCATTTATCCATCTCTCTTTTTCTATCTATCCGTCTCTCTAGTGAGATGGTGGGGAGTATCTATCTTGTATTTTCTTAGAATGTTTAGATCATGCTGCTTTACACTTT
This sequence comes from Phascolarctos cinereus, assembly GCF_003287225.1. Classification (NCBI taxonomy): domain Eukaryota; kingdom Metazoa; phylum Chordata; class Mammalia; order Diprotodontia; family Phascolarctidae; genus Phascolarctos; species Phascolarctos cinereus. Next base: position 312,058,720 of record NW_027555625.1, read on the forward strand.
CCTAAAAACCTGACCTAGAAATTAAGATTATTTAGAAAATTTGATTATGTTTTTCTTGCAGTGGACACCAGCAGCCAGTAGGTTAAAAGTGATGTGATGGCACTATGGGTAATGGAAAGAACCAGTGCTGGGGTCAGGAAACCAGAGCTCTAGCTCCAGTTCTGCCACTCACTCTCTTGCCATGTGACCTGAGGCAGGTCACTTTCCCTCCCTAAATGTCAGTGTCTTCATCTACGAAATGAGAACAGTAATACTTGAACTCACAGGTCTGTTACAAGGATCAAATGAGATAATGGATAAAAATTACTTTGTTACCACAAAGTGCTATGTAAATGTAGGTTCTTATTATTATATTATTGATTGCCAGTCATTGTCTTTACAATTTCTCTCTCCCTTTTCCCCCGTTGATCACACCAAAACTTTTAAAAATTCCATTTGCTTAACATTAATATGCAAGATATGATGCATTATAGTCTTTTCTGATCAAGGCAGAAGGTAGTCCTTCAGGCTTCATTGGTATGCATGGATGTGGCTTACCATTGGATGCTGAGACTGGTGCTTAGTCTGGGGGCTTTATACTCTAGATTGAGCTTCACCTCTCTTCTGATAAGTCACCCATTACAAGGGAAATGGTGACATCTTGCAATCATGAGATGAGGGGGTGAAACTGACTGGTGCAATGTTATTTTTCAGAACCAGTCCCGAAACATTAGGAAAAAAAACTTGAGCTTCTTCATTTATGCATGCTGGGCACCCTTGAAGTGACCTAGAGTGTGCTCAGACTTACATTCTCCTGCCTCTCAGCTCCCTTTACAAGGGCAGTATACAGACACGTCCCAGAAGAGTGGTATGCAGCCAGCAAGAAGTAGTAGGAGCCCGGCAGCCATGGCAGAACTGTGTCCAAATTGAAAATGCATAAATTTCTTTCTGTCATTGGGAAACTAGCAGGGTATTTTGTAGGAAGAGGAGGGTGGAGAAAAAGGATTAAATCAGCTACTATAATGTAGACTCTTTTTTTTTTTTGCAAGGTATTTGAAAAAGAAATATGCCCGGAGATCCAGAATTAACACTCCAGGTGGGAGAGGGATATAACTTAATACTACCATGCAGAGCCAAATAGAAGGTTTATAAGGTAGATTTGAAATGAAATGTTCCTTTGGCTAGTTTTGTCTATGACTGAAGGGCCCATCAAGGTTAAAATCAAGGCCATGAAGCAAATATGTCAAAGGCAGAAATGTTCTTACCTGGTCCTTTTATCAAACTCTGTGAATGTTTATTTAGTGCCTATTATATTCAGAGAACTGTTTAAAGGCTAAGGGAATGTGAAAATGGATGCAACACAGTCCTTGCTTCAAGGAAGTTGCAATTTTGTAGGGGGCATGTGGCAACTATAGAGATAATGATAATCATACTATTTAGCATTTCTATCGCTCTAAGGTTTGCAAAACAATTTACATATTCTTTCCCATATGATCCTTAGAACAATCCTGTGAGGTAGGAGCTATTATGAGCCTCATTTTATAGTTGAGGAGCCTAGATGCATATTCTTTATAAAAGATATAGGAAGTACAGACATGCCCATCAAGATGATTGATGCTATTTCCTTGATAGGCTTGGAATGAGTTGTCTGGTCAATATGACCAGGTTAAAGATGTGGTGCTTTTGAGGACAGCTTTCTGTGGAAGATATAATCCCATTAACCACAGGTTGATTGAGTCATGCTTATTGAAGATCTCACCCTTGGACTGACTTTGGCCAATAAAACAAAAACAAAAAAGAAAAAAGAAAAAACCCAAGCAGACATCGAGTAGGGCTATCAAAGAACCAGAGCTGAGCCAAGCACGTCTACAGAGGGTTCCAGGGGACCCCTTAGCCCCACAGAGGCAGTCTTAGAACTTCTTAATCTCAGAGATGGTGTAAGGCAATAAAAGGGTGGCCAGTTAGTCAGTAAACATTTATCAAATGTTTACTATGTGTCAGGCATTATATTAATACAATTCCTAGTGCTAGGAATACAAAGTAAGGCAAAATAACATTCCCTAATCCCAAGGAGCCATGGTCTAATGGGGGAGGAGTTCTTGGAGTGGGGAGCCAAATGGGCCCAGAAGAGGAGGGAATCACATACTTCTATATTTGGTAGTGGCTGGAGGTATCATTAAAGTGGTTGTCATGTCAATAAACATTTATTAAGTGTCTACTATGTGTCAGGCACTAGGCTAAGTACTAGGGATACAAACAAAGGCAAAAGCTAGTTGCTGTTCTCAAGAAGCTCATGGTGTAATGGGGGAAACAATAATTTACAAACAAGATATATACAGGATAAATTGGAGATTATCAACAAAAGGAAGGCATTAGCATTAGGGAAGATCAGGAAGGGTTTCTTACGGAAAGTGAACTTTCAGCTGGAACTTGAAAGAAGCCAGGGAGGCCAGGAGGTAGAGATGAGGAGGGAGAGTATTTGAGGCATGAGGGACATCCAGGGAAACAGTACGGAGTCAAAAGATAGAATACCTTGTGTGAGGAACAAGAAGACCAGTGTTCCTGGATTGCAGAGTACCAAGTGGGGAGCAAGGTGTAAGGAGACTGGAAAGTAGGAAAGGCTTTGAAGGACTTCAAATACCAGACAGAAGATCTTCTGTTTGATCTTGTAAGGTAATAGGGAGCCACTGGAATTTATTGAATAGAGGAGTAATGTGGTCGGACCCTGCTTTAGGACAATCACTTTGAAAAGCTGAGCAGAGGATGGACTGGAGTGGGGAGAGCCATTGGACTGTTGCAGTCATGTAGGTGTGAGGTGATAAGGGCTTGCACTAGGGGTGGCAGTGTCAGAGGAGAGAAAGGAGTGCAGATGAGAGATGCTGCAAAGGTAGAATAGATAGAACATGGCAAGATCAGTTATGGGAGAGACAGTAATGAGTTGAAAATGACAACTAGTCTGGAGCTTGAGTGGTGAAAGTTCGTGGACGGCACTTAATTCCTGGTCAGTGCTGAGGTCCTGGGCCCAGTCTCCTAGAGAGCAGGAATAAACATGTAGTCCCATAACTGGAGAAACACCAAGGCACCAAACCAGAATGTAGAGAAGAAAGCCTGGACTTTGCAATCCATTACTACAATAAATTATGAAGACTGCCACATAGGTACTAGGTAGTATAGGAGATAGAGTGCTGGACTTGGAGTCGGGAAGAGCTGAATTCAGATTTTGCCTGAGACACTTAGCTGTGTGACTCCATGTAAGCCACTTCATCTCTGTGAAGCCTGGGCATCTTCTGTGGTAAAACAGGGATAATAATAGCACCTCTTTCCCAGGGTTATTGTGAGGATCAAATGAGTTAATATTGTAGAGCAATCTGCAAACACTAATGTACTCTATAAATGTGGGCTATATTGAAGAGATATGAGAAGATTCCCCCATCTACCTTTATGGAGGTGGGAAGTCCACAGGTGTTATATATTGAACATGATTCTGGACTTTTTCAATGTATGGTTAGCTGTGCTTACTTTTTTTTCTCTCTAAAAAAGTTGTTGTTCAGTTGTATCTGACTCTTCATGACCCCATGGACCTTGCTTGTCCATGGGGTTTTCTCAGTAAAGATAGTGGGGTGGTTTGTCATTTTCTTTTCCAGTAGATTAAAGCATACAGATGTTAAGTGACTTGCACAGGGTCACAGTTAGTGTCTGAGGCTGGATTTGAACACAGCTTTTCCTGAATCTCAGTTTGGCACTCTATCCACGAGCCATCCAGTTGCACTAAAAAAACAAAGAAAGAAAGAAAAAAAACCAAACCAAACAAAAAACACTTTTTGTCATAAGGGATGGCTCTCAGGGAGGGAGGGAGGAAGGATACATAGGATAGTATAGTGTTGTAAGAAACAGAAAATATCAGTAAAAACTTATTTTAAAAGATAAATGGTAGCTACTACTATGATAATAACAACTACCACCACCACCACCACCACCACACCACCACCACCACTACTACTACTACTACTACTACTGCTACTACTGCTACTACTATTACTATCACTACCATCACCATCACTACTACTTCTTCTATTACTACTGTTTCTACTATTACTACTACTGTTATTACTATCACTATTACTACCACTACCACCACCACTAGTACTACCACTTCAACTACTACTACTGCTGCTATTACTGCTACTACTACTGCTACTACTACTACAACAACAACATCTACTACTACTACTATCATAACCACCACCACCACCATTACTACTACTGCTTCTACTACTATCATGACCACCATCACCACCACCACTACTACTACTACTACTACCACCACTATTACTACTACTATTACTATTACCATTACCATTACCACCACTACTTCTACTACTACCATTGTTACTACTACTACTCCATCTCCTCTCACCATCACTACCACTACCACCACTACTGCCCCTACTGCCACTACTACTACTACTACTACTACTACTACTACTACAACATAAGTCCACTGGGAAACAAGATTGAATATTTAGTAAATCCAAATGCAAAATTCCATTTTGAGGGAGCAGAGGGGCTCACTAGAGTATGTGGGGCATGTATTTTTCTGTCTTCCTTCAGTGTCTCTCCCATCTTGGGGAGTCTCTGTCACCTACATGGATTAACCTGGGGACAAAGGTTCTTGACTCTTCAGTATCTCTCTCTCTCACTCTCTTTTTTTTTAGGCAGTTCAGTGACTTGCTTAAGGTCACACAGCTAGTAAGTGTCAAGTGTTTGGTCTGAGGCCAGATTTGAATTCAGGTCTCCTGACTTCAGGGCTGGTGCTCTATCCACTGCAACACCTAGCTGCCCCTAGGATCTCTCTTGATTCTTTTACAATTTTTTGCTTTTTCTCTATGAAGCAAAGTAAAGGCCGTCCTATATGCAGGATATATTGTTGGTCTGAGTGCATGTTACAGGAGCTGAAGGCCCTTTTTGCTCACATCTGTAGGGACGTAGATGTGAACTACATTCTCATGTTCCCAGGGGAGATCCTGCATGTGAGCAAGATAAATCAAATTTCAAGGATAACCAGGGGCAACACCGGACAAAAATATGAAGCAAAGAATAATTTGTGCAAGGCCCTGAAGATTGGTCCATATTCTTATGAATACAGGATGTATGGTTCTGGGCCAAAGGTTAGATATGTAATTTAAATCATTCACTTATTAAGAATCATAGGATCAGAGATTATAGAATTATAGATTTATAGCAATGAGCCCTTAGACATCATCTAGTCCAAGCGTCTTATTTTATAAATGAGCAAACTGAGGCCCAGAGAAGTTAGTTGACTTGCCTAAGGTCTTATAGGTAGTAAATAGCAGACACAAGATTTGAACTCCAAATATAGCACTCTTTCCCACTATATCAGATATGAGAAAATTAATTTGATTTTTTTTAGTTTTGGGTTTTTCTTTTGGAAGCAATTGAGGTTAAGTGACTTGCCCAGGGTCACACAGCTAGTCCATGTCTGAGGCCAGATCTGAACTGACTCCAGGGCTGGTGCCCTATTCACTGGAGAAAATTAATTTTAAAGAACTTATTTTGGGAGGTGAAATTGATGGGAATATGGGAGTGGTGGGGAAAATGGAAGGAAAAGAGGGAATACTTGGAAGATATGATCACTATAGGAACAGGTCGGTCCTGGAAGGAGAGGAAAAATTCTTTGTGTCCTCAAACCCAATTCTCCCCTTCGTATTAGGGTGAGTATAAGCAGATGGCCGTCCTTCAGGTCCAGGTGATAAATTGCAACTTCAGCACACTAAATACTCTTCTCCTGGCCCTCGAGAAGACCTGCTTATTCTAGACCCCAGAAGTAACTGAGTCACTTTTCTCATTTAAGAAAAACAAAGAAGGTGGAGATAGTCCTGCTCCCCTCTGTCCTGGTCCGTCTATATTTGGCTGTTGTGTCTAGTTCCAGGTATCATTTTATCAAGGACAGTGACATGCTGGAGCACATCCAGAGAAGGATGTCTGGGATGGTGAGGCCTGGAGACCGGGCCATGTGAAGATCGGTTAAATCCAGGAATATAAGAAGAGAAGACTTTGGGGAATGGGGAGAGACACGAGAGTTGTCTTCAAGTGTTTGAAAGGCCATTATGTACAAGTATTGAAGATGTATTGGATTTGTCCTGCTTGGCCCCAGAGGACAACACTTGGAGCCAGGAGTGAATGTTGCAGAAAGGAGGGGCAGCTAGGTGGTGCAGTGGATAGAGTACTGGCCCTGGAGTCAGGAGGACCTGAGTTCAAATCCAGCCTCAGATACTTGACACTTGCTAGCTGTGTGATTTTGGGCAAGTCACTTAACCCCAATTGCCTAGCAAAAACAAAACAAAAAACAAACAAACAAACAAAAAAATATGTTGCAGAGAGCAAGATTTAAGCTGGATGTAAAGAAAAGCTCATTAATAATCATTAGGGCTATCCAAAAGTAGACTTAGCTGGCTTAGGAGGAGGTGGGTTGCCTCCTACTGGAGGTCTTCATGCAGGTGACCACTTGTCAGGGGTGCTGGAGAGAAAATTTGTCTTCTTATTGGAGTCAGATGGAATGGCTGGAAGAGCCATTGAAAGAGGTCTCTTTCAACTCGATGATTCTACGCACCTATTCCTGGTGAGTAATTGATGCATGTGGAAAAAACTCCTGGTTCTGTTGTTTGCAAGTAAGCATGCATACATTTCACGCACTGTTCTTTACTGCTGAGTTTGCATTTTCTTTTTATTATTTTTGGGCCTTCGTGGCAGAAAAGGTATGAAATGGTCTCACGGAGCATTTGTTTCCACACATCAGTGAACAGCTCTCCAAAAATAATTCCTTTTACTTGCGAAAAGCAGACCTTTTAGGTTGAGTTTACCAGTATTGCAAATGGACCCTAGCTCTGTGTTGTCTAGGACTGCACCCCCATACATGCTCAATGACATTTTAAGAGGGAGCAGAGAGATGTATGATATGAGAACTGTTCTTTTGTACCTCCTTCCTCCCTGTGTGAACAGGCCTCAGATGTTCTTCAGGGTAAAGTGTTTGCCAGAAGGCTTGGGGGAAGTTGAGGAAGCAATGAGATTTTTAATACCTAGGGCTCTGTACTAAGACTATTTGATGAAGGATTGATTCTTAAGGTTGCTTGGAATGTGCTGTTCCTTTAAATCAGGAGTCTTTAACCTGGGGTCTGTGAACTTGGTTTTCAAAATATTTTGTTTTAGTATGTTTACCATATTTCAACATAATTGGTTTCCTCTGTAATTTTTTGTATTTAATTTCACTTATTTTAAAAAAACTTTTTTTTTCTGAGAAGGGGTCCATAGGCACTACCAGATGGTCAGTGGACTCCATAAGGCACAAAAAATGTTGAGAACATTTGTTTTATATGAATTGTTGAGGTTCAGCTCAAGCTGTATCCTCATCTAGAGAGGCAAGTTGCTTTCATGGAAGGAGTGTCAGATCTGGGTTCAAATGCTGGCACTGGCACTTGTTAGGTGATTTACCTTGGTTAAGTCATTTAACTTCTTTGATCCTCAGTTTTCTCATCTGTAAAATGGGGATAATAATGCATATACTACCTATCTCAGAGGGTTGCTGTGAGGAGAGCTCTTTGTAAGCTACAAAGCACTAGTCATATCTATAGCTATAGCTGTAGATCTGTCTCTAATCTTGCCAAAGGATCCTGTCCAGCCTGAAGGAGATAGTGTATCACTGGCCGTTTTCAAGTATTGCTCCAGGGTTTCATTTTTTATTCACAGCCTAGATGATGATGGTAGAACCAAAGCAGGGGATTCTGAAAGGGTATGCCAGGAGGAAAAAGGGAACATATACCTTTTAGGCACTTAGCTTAGTGTACTAGGACCTGTGTTAAGTGCATTACAAATATCTCATTTGATCAGATCAGGAGAAATGGTCAGCAATCCTGTAGGGCAGGATTTTGTTGGAAAAGGGCCATGTATCAACTGTTAAAAAAATGATCAGGCCCTCAGAAGAAAGATACACAGCACAAAGGAGCATATTTATTGAGATAAATAATAGCCTGGGTTGAAGATGGGATATGGATGAATCAGTATTTCATATAAATAAAAGGGTCATTGTTTTGACTAGAAACTGAAAATCAGAAATATGGAGCTCGTTAAAAAAAATAAAGCAGGGATAATATAAGGTCACAGTAACATATTTACAACTCAGAAAAGTGGATCATTGGTTATATTTTTACTTAGGCCACAAAAGTCATAATGAAAATGACTCATTTGCATAACACTTTAAGGATTACAGGGTGCTTTCCTCACAACACCATGTCGGGGGCCAGTACAAATATTATTTGGGACACTTTACAGATGAGGAAACTGAGGCACAGAGAGGTACAGTGAAATGCCGAAGGTTACCCAGACAGTGGTAGATGAACTCTTAGGTGTCTTCTCACTTTAGATCTATGCTCCTATGACCCTATGACTCCTTTCTATTGTGGAAGTTTTTATAGTGACTTAGGACAGCACCAGTGAATAAGGACAGTAGGGACAGTCATGGTTATAGATGATGTTTTTTCATCAGTAAAATACCTCCCAAGGGGTTATTTTCTTGTCAGCAGAGATGATCTTTGGACTCTCATTCCACTGCTATTTTTCACGTCTTCTTTCTCTTGCTCCTAGAATGAGCAGTGTCTCTAACACCATTCCCTCACATTTATTACAGTAGCATCAGTGACAGAGTACAGTTTGATTTGTTCCTTTGCCTCTCCAGTTCTGATGGAGTGTTCAGTTCTTCTTAGCCGTGCATGAATTGTTCAGTTTAACCAAATCAAAGCATGTTTCCACTGGGCAGAAAGGACCAACTATACTGTGGCACATTAGAGCCATTATTGCGGTTCCTAGGCAGAGAAGGAGCCTGACTCTCTTGGGGAGAATATGTTTTGGAGATGGGTTTCTGTCCTTTATTTTTAGAGGTGGGTGCTACTCGTGATTGAGTTGGCAAAGAGGGGCTAAAACAATAGTCCTCCTTATGCTTTGTTGAGCCCACAAAGACAGAATGCCAGTGTTGGAAGCATGAGCAGCACTAAACAGTGAACATGTATTAAGCACCTACTGTGTGCTAGACACCGAGCTAGGGATAAAAATGGACAAATGACAGTCTTTGCCCTTAAGGAGCTTACATTCCATTGGAGGAGGGTTGGGTACAAATAAATGTAGCATGATGAAAATTGAGGTGGGAAAGAATAGTAAATAGGAAGATGGGGAGAAGAGGAGAAGGTGAGAGAAGGCTTCACAGGCGGTGGTACCTGATCTGAGCCTTGAAGGCAGTGCAGACTCTGAGTGTGGGAGTGAAGAGGGAGTGCATTGCAGCTATGGAGGGCATCTTGTACACAGGGACATCTGTGAATAGGTGAGCATTTGTTAAACACTGTCTAGGAGCCAGGCACTATGCTAAGAGCTGGAGATGCAAAGAAAGCCAGAAACAAGGCCCTGCCCTTAAGGAGCTCACATTCTGATGAGAGAGAAAACATGCAAACAAGTAAGTACATATGTGTCTGTATGTGCTATTATATTTAAATATACTATATATGTGTATATACACATATAAATACATATATAGGATATTTCTATATAGGTCATATATAGTATATCTTAATATATTTATATAAATAGCATAATGTATATCAGTATAATATAGTATATAGTATAGCTTCATATATACTACGTATTACATAGAAATAGACCCTGTATGTATACTATATATTATATAGCACAGTAGCATAATATATATATAGCTTATATAGCATATACATATATAGTATAAGTAGTACATATCATGTATATCACATATACAGATCACATATACATTTATACACATGCATGTATATACATATATCACATACGCACACAACATATACAAATATCCAATACATACCATATAATGTATCTAGCATATAATAACAAATGCACTACATATGATCTATAAATATGCCATATAGAGTATATACTATGTATATACTACATAAATATACTGCATATATGTGCATATATCTTAGTATATACTATAATATATAAATATACTACATAAATATAGTAAATAGACTATATATACTATGTTTATGTCTTATGTATATATACACATACATGTATTTATATATAGTCTATATCTATATATTTAGTATAAATATTATAATGATATGTATAGAATATGAAGTATATCTTACTATGTACTGTATATAAATATATTATATATGGTATGTATACTATATAGAGAGAATATAGTATATATGGTATATATCTTATATGTAGCATACATATTTAGTATGTAGTATATCTATGTTGTATATTGACAGTATATTGAATACACATCCCATTTCCTAGTGTGCATATGTGTGTGTGTGTGTGTGTGTGTGTGTGTGTGTATGTGTGCGCTTATATAAACTATATATAAATATACAATATATGTATGCCAAGGGGGAACCTCCATCCTCAAGGCCACACGTGGGCTTCTAGGTCCTTGGGTATGGCCTTTTGACTGAGTTCAAGTTTTACAGAACAAATCCTTTTATTAATTTATTTATTAAGACTTAGAGGGCCACTCGTGGCCTGAAGGCTGCAGGTTCCCCACCTCTGGCCATATAAGCATATGTCTTAATGTATTCTATATTGACTATTATATATAATTTATAGAGACATATAAGCTATATATTATATAAATAAATATATTCCATATAGAAAAATATACTACAAATATATACATATGTGTATACATGTATGTGTGTACATGTGTGTATGTATATATGTATGTAAAATATAAATGAGAGGCAATCTTAGAGGGAAGTCTCCAGCAGTGGAGGGGAACAGCAAAAGTGGCTTGTAGAAGGTTGGACTTGATATGAGTCTGGAAGAAGCCAGTGAAGGCCAGAGGCAGAGGTGCAGGTGAGGGGAGAACAACCAGTGAACAGGCACAGTACAGAAGCAAGAGGGTGGTGTTTCAAGTCTGAGGAATGGCTAGTATTCTAGTAGTTCGGCTGGAATGTAGAGTTGATAAAGGAAAGTAGCTGGCACTGTTAGGCTAAAGAGTTTATGTTTTTTCTTATAAGAAATAGGGGAATGCTCAAGATTTTTGAACTAGAGAGTGACACGGTCAGACTGGAACTTTTAGGCAGATAATTTTTCTTTTAGTAAATAGTATTTTTTAAATTTTTTCCAGTTACTTATAAAGATAGTTTTCAACATTTATTTATTTATTTACTTATTTATTTATTCGTGCATTCATTTATTTGCTTGTTTATTTATTTATTCATTTATTTATTTATTCACTCATTCATTCATTAATTTATTTATTCATTCATTCACTTATTTATTTATTTTTAGGCGATTGGGGTTAAGTGACTTGCCCAGGGTCACATAGCTAGTAAGTATCAAGTGTTTGGTCTGAGGCCTGATTTGAACTCAGGTGCTCCTGACTTCAGGGCTGGTGCTCTATCTACTGCGCCACCTGGCTGCCCCTCAACATTTATTTTTTAATAAGATTTTGAGTTTCAAATTTTTTTCTTCCTCCCACCTGTCCCCCCTTCCCAACACAGCAAACAATCTGATATAGGCTATACACGTGCAATCATGCAAGCATATTTCCACATTAGTCACGTTGTGAAAGAAGAAATAGAACAAAAGAGAAAAAACGCAAGAAACAAAAAACCAAAAAAAGTGAAAACAGTATATATTCAGACTCCATAGTTCTTTCTCTAGCTGTGGATAGCATTTTCTGTGATGGGTCTTTTGGAATTGTCTTGGATCATTGTATTGCTGAGAAGAGCTAAGTCAATCGGAGTTGATCATCGCACAATGTTGCTGTTACTGTGTGCAGTGTTCTCCTAGTTCTGTTCACATCACTCAGCAGCAGTTGATGTAAGTCTTTTTTTTTTTTTGCTGTTATTTTAGGCAATGGGGTTAAGTGACTTGCCCAGGGTCACAAGCTACTAAGTGTTATATGTCTGAGGCCGGATTTGAACTCAAGTCCTCCTGAATCCAGGGCCGGTGCTCTATCCACTGCGCCAGCTAGCTGCCCCGGATGTAAGTCTTTAGGAAGATAATTCTTGAAACTGTGAAGTGGATGGCTTGGAGTGGGAAGGGACTCAACACAGGGAGACCATTTAGAAGTCCGTAACTGTAGCCTAGGTGAGAAGTGAGAAGTGCCTGAAACAGCATGGTAGCTATGTGAGACTACAGAGGAGAGCAGAGGTGACAGATGTTATGGAGGCATAATTGAGAATACTTGGCAATTTGTAGAAGGCCAAGAGGATAGAAGTGTCAACAGTATCAAAGGAAATCAATTAACTTATCAACTAGTCAATTCATAAGCATTTATTAAGTCCCACCTGTGTGCCAGGAAACACTAGCTACGGAGGATTCAAAGGGAAAAAAGAGAAAGAATCCATCCCTGTCCTGAAGGAGCTTACATTCTATTGGGAGAATAAAGTACACATAAGTTTTGTGAGCTCTTTGAACTCTGGATCATTTACAATGACCAAAATTGCCTTAGCAACGAGTCTGGTACATAGTAGGTACTTAATAAATGTTTGTCAACCTGGCTTGGCTAGATCCCTGAAGAAACCTAAATGCTTTTATGGAGCAACAGGTCACTCCTACTTCCCACCTTCTGCAAACAGAAGTCAACTAAAAACAGCCTATAAAGATTCAGTCTTAAAAAATCTTAACCTGAAATGAGTGTGGTCTTCATTAGGAATCTCTTCCTATGCTTTTCTACAGCAGAGGGATGAGCACTTGCTGTCTCTTGATGCCACCATATGGTCAGCTTGGCCTCTGGTCAAAATCAGTGTGTTTGAACAGGTTGGAAACAGTACTCCCCCAGGATGCCACTGGGCGGGCATACTGTAGAGCTCACTACATCCCATCAAGACTGTCCGTGCAGTGGTCTTAGCTATTTCCAAGAGAGCTTTGATTTGGCAAGGATGCTTGGGAACAGTTCTTCAGAGTTATGGCCAAAGCTGAGTCTGGCATTTCCAAAAAGCATCCTGCCTAACATTTCCTGATGCCAGCCATCTGTTCATGGGAAGGACTAAGATGCATGTACCTGTTGCTCTCTGTGTTTTCAAATGTACTGTGATTGCAAATGTTATTGCTTGCCTGGATGTATACATTCTCAGGAGCCTCACAAATTGGATAATCTCTCTTTCTTTAAAAACTTTACCTTAAATCTGCCAATAAAAAGCATCTCCCAGTTCATTATCTATACTAGCTGCCAAGAAATATTCTGCGGCCCATTTGCTTATAAAAAATGAGGAGCCGGATCCTTATATTGTGCAAACCAGTCTCCATTTGTAGGCTGGGCACTTGAGGAAGCTGCATTAATTCTTTGGCGCCCAGGGTGCAATTTAGTCTGTACAGGGAGGGACTGTGTGGGATGAAGTTTCTTTGTAATTATGACCCCCCCCCACCCCCACCCCAATATGCATTGTGCTGTTGTGCCTAGCAGGAAAGCAGCTGGATTTAGAATCTAATGTTGGATGTTTGAAAATGAGCCCTGCCATTTAACTACTGTAATCTTGGCAAGTGACTTCCCTTCTCTCTGGGCCTCTGTTTCCTTTTCTAAACGGCAGAGATTGAGCCAGATCTGGGGTTTTTAACCTGGGGTCCATGAACTTGTTTAAAATACATATATACATGCACACATATATATATTTCAATATAATTGGTTTTCTTTATAATCCTATGTATTTTATTTTATGCATTTAAACACATTATTCTGAGAATGGGTGCTTAGGATTCACCAGACTGTGGAAGAGATCTAGGACACCAAAAAGGTTAAGAACCCTTGGGCTAGACAATCTCTGAAGTCCATGCCAATTTTAAATCCTGTCACCCCCTGCTAGCTACTGTGATTAAATGCTCTCCTCCACACATGGTAGGGTCTGTCACTCTTAAGACAAGCTTAAAATATTTATTAAGTATTATTTAAGAGGATAGTAAAAAGAATGCTGAAATTGGAATCCTAAGGCCTAGATTCCTGTCCTGGATCTGACACTTAATAAATGCATACCCTTGGGCAAGTCATTTAGCTGCTCTTTTAGCCTCAGAATCTTTTTTCTCCATTTTTATTTTTTTATTTTTTAAAATGTATTTAGTATTTTATTTTTCTCCAGTTACATGTAAAAACAATCATTTTTAAAACGTTAAGTTCCAAATTCTCTCCCTTCCTCTTTCCCCCCCATTGAGAAGGCAAGCAATTTGATATAGGTTATGCATGTGTAGTCGTGCAAAACATATTTCAATATTAGTCATGTTGTGAAAGAAAATGTAGATCAGAAACAAACTCAAGAAAAATAAAGAAAGTAAAAAAAAGTATGCTTCAATCTGTATTCAGACACCATCAGTTCTTTCTCTGGGGATGGATAGCTTTTTTCATCATCAGGCCTTCAGAGTTGTCTTGGATCACTGTATTGCTGAGAATAGCTAAATCATTCACAACTAATCATCTTACAATATTGCTGTTACTTTGTACACAATATATTTCACTTTGCATTAGCTCGTTTAAGTCTTTCCAGGTTTTTCTGAGAGCATCCTGCTCATCATTTCTTATAACACAATAGTATTCCATCACAATCACATAGCACAATTTGTTCAGCTATTCCCAATTGATGGGCATCCCCTCAATTTCCAATTCTTTGCCACCAGAAATGAGCTGCTATAAATATGTTTGTGCATAAAGGTCCTTTTCCTTTGTGTTTTTTATCTCTTTTTGGATACAGATCTAGTAGTGGTATTGCTAGGTCAAAGGGTATGCATGGTTTTGTAGCTTTTGGGGCATAATTACAAATTGCTGTAAGGAATGATTGAATCAGTTCACAACTCCACCAACAATGCATTAGTGCTCCAATTTTCCCACATCCCTTCCAACATTGGTCGTTTTCCTTTTCTGTCCTTTTAGCCAATGTAATAGGTATGAGGTAGTACCTCAGAATTGTTTTAATTTGCATTTCTCCAATCAATAGTGATTTAGAGCATTTTTTCATGTAGCTACAGATAGCTTTGATTACTTCATCTGACAACTTCATATCCTTCGTTCATTTATCAGTTGAAGAGTTTCTTTTATTTTTCTTATAAATTTGACTCAGTTCTCATTTGAGAAATGAGGTATGTATCAGAGAAACTTGCTTCAAATTTTTTTTCACAGTTACGATTGCTGAATGTATTTCCCTCCATCCTAGTCTCCCCCCCTTTATTCTATTCTCTCTCTCTTTTCACCCTGTCCCTCCTCAAAAATGTCTTGCTCTGACTACTCCCCCCCCAATTTGCCCTCCTTTTTATCACACACACCCCTTCTCTTTTCCCCTTCCCCTCCTATTTTCCTGTAAGGTAAGATAGATTTCTATACCCAATTAGTTTCAGAATTTTTTGCTGCAAAATGAGAATGATATGACTTGAATTATCTACTGCAAAGTGTCATCAATCTTAAATTGCTACAGATGTGTGAACAGTTGAAATGATAGGATTCTAGAGAAGTGTTCTCCTGAGGATGCTTGAGTGTCCTAACTCCCAACTTGAGTTAGAACCTGGGGAAATAGAGTACCTGGTCACCTGAACCAAGGAGGACATGACAATTTGTTGCACTCAGTACCTGTCAGTCCTCATTGTTCTGCAAGTGATTGAAAGTCTGAGTCTAGAAACAGGCTAGACTTTCTGCTCCCAAAGAGTTCATTTGGTTGAATGACAGGACCCCAAAACAATGCTTAATGAATGACTCGATATCAACTTGGAAGTCTCTAGCACCTCCTCAATCTGCCCTTGGCCTTGTTCTTTTCAATTTTTTTTTCTTAATGACGTCGATAAATGTTTAGACCTGCCAATCTAATTTACTGATGATATAAAGTTAGGAGGGATAGCCAGCATGTTGGGTGACAGTCAGAATTCAACAAAGATCTCAATAAATAGGTTGAAATAATGTGCTAATAAGATGAAATTTTAATAGAGATTAAGTCCTGCCATTGGATTAAAAAAAATACATTTCTCAAGTAGAATGTAGATGTGAGGTAGGTAGATAAGAGCTCATGGGATTGCTCAGGGCTTTAACTAGACTACAAACTAAATATGAATCAATACTGCAACATGGCAGCCTAAGAAGTTGATGGCATTTTAGGGTGCTTTAAGGAGGAACCCTATATAAAGTCCAGAACATGAGTGGTGGTAATCCCATTATACTTACCTCAGCAGTATTATGTGTGGTTCTGGGAGCCACTACATGAGGACTGATGAAATGATTGGCCCAGCTGATGAGATTGCATTTAACCTGGAAAAAAGAAGACTTAGAGGGGACATGAAGAGCTGTCAAGGGGAAGAAGGATTAAACTTGTTCTGTTTAGTGACAGAGGGCAGAACTAGAATACTGTGTGACATTTGCAGAGGCCAGTTTTGGCTTAATATAAGGATAAAACTTCCTAATAATTCAAGCTACCTATGAAGGCAGCCAGGTGGCACAATGGATAGAGTACTGGGCTTTGAAAGAGGAAGGCCTGGGTTCAAATAAGACACTTCCTAGCTGGGCAAGTCACTTAACCTTCTTCTGCCTCAGTTTCCTCATCTGTAAAAGGGGATAATAATAGCACCATCTTCCATGGTTGTTGTAAGGATAAGGTGAAATAACACTTGTAAAGTACTTTCCAGACCTTAAAATACTAGCTGTTATTAAATGTAATGGGGTTTCCTAAGGAAAGAACAGGTTGTTTTTCTCTGAAGACCTTCAGGTTGAAGAGGGCTGGAACACCCTTTACTGGGGAAGTTGCAAGTTCTTGGCATTTAATCTTTTTAAAAAATTTATTTTATTTTTAATTCATGGAACAAAACAAGCATTTCCATAGCACAGTCCAATAAAAATATGATTGCATGTGAAACTACAAGTCTATCATATACAGCTTGCTGTCCTCTGCATATGTGGGTGAAGTGGGGGGGTAGGAAGGTGGGAGGAGAAGATAAGGTGACAGGGATAGGGTAAAAAGAGAGGCTGAGAAAGGAAATAGTGAGTAAAAATAGAATGGAGGGAAATTGGGATTGAATTTTGATCATATAGGGATTAGATTAGTGGGTCTCTTCCAACTCGATGCTGTGCATTGCTCAGGATGATAGAAATGGTTTTGTTATGTAAAACTCAGTGAGCTCATTTTTTCCGTGTTTTACAGGCAAGTTTATTAATGGTGTTTTGTAGGAATATAAGAATGGCTGTCATTTCTCTAGTACATGGAGGTTTATGAGGCATTTTCCTCATGATAACCCTGTGAACGTGAGATCTCAGAGTTGCAGCTGGAAGGGACCCTACAAATGAATTAGTTCAGCTCTCTTATTTTAGAGATGAAGCACTGAGACCCAGAGACCTTAAGTGACTTCCTTTTGTTTCTCGGCTTTTTTTTTTTTGGGGGCTAAGCAATGAGTTTAAATGACTTGCCCCGGGGTCACACAGCTAGTAAGTGTCAAGCGTCTGAGGTTGGATTTGAACTCAGGTCCTCCTGATTCCAGGGTCAGAGCTCTATCCACTGCTCCACCTAGCTGCCCCAAGTGACTTCCTTTTCAATGACTTGCCCAAGGCCACACATGTAAGAAGTAGCGATGTGAACCTCAGTCCTCTGACTTTAAATGCAGAATGCTTTTCTTTGTTCTATGCAGGAGGTGGAAACATTGTTCCCTTTCTACAGACAGATATAGTGAAGTGAAGTGACTTGCCTAGAGTCATTCAGCTAGTAAGTGTCAGGATTCAGGTTTTGAACTCAGAACCTAGAATGCCAGAACTGAAAAGGAGTTTAGTCTAGCCTACCACTTCTATTTTACAGATGAGGAAACTGAGGTCCAGAGAGGGAGAATAATTTGACCAAGTCTACATGGCTAATTAATAACATGGCTTAGACTAGAACTCAAAATATTGTTGAGGTTAATGTGTTGATCTGTGTAATTGCTCGTAAGTGAGTTTACGTGCTCTTCAAAATGCACTTTATCTTTCCTACTTACTCTAAAATCTATGATGGTGGGAAAGTCATAGTCAAGGGTATGGTTTAGTGTGCTTCAGATTTGGGTCCCTCCAAACTGATAAACTCCCTTTGCTTTCTCTTGCCCCCTTACCCTCTGCAGGTGAACCTGGTACTTGGTGAAGGGAGGTCCCTGGGCCTCATGATAAGAGGAGGAGCAGAGTATGCCTTGGGGATTTATATCACTGGTGTGGATCCAGGGTCCGAAGCAGAAAGCAGTGGTCTCAAGGTGAGAGCTATCCTAACAATCCCATGAGCTTCAGTTTGAGTGGGGAGAGATGGGATATCTTTGCTACCTTTACCTTTACTTGATAGTAATCAAATTGTTATTTTGTTAAGTTATTTACAGTCATGTCTGACTCTCTGTGACTCCATTTGGGGTTTTCTTCGCAAAGATACTAGAGTGGTTTGCCATTTCCTTCTGCATCTCATTTTACAGATGAAAAAGTAAGGCAAACAGTGACTTGCCCAGGGTCACACAGCTAATAGGTGTCTGAGGCTGAATTTGAATTCAGGTCTTCCTGACGTCAGGCCCAGTGCCCTATCTGCTGTGACACCTAACTACCTTGGTAATCAGATTGATTGCTGGGCTGAGTCTAGCGGTCCTGACTTATTTGGCTATACCTTGGGCTTGGTAGCATTTTAAACAAATGGTAAAGATTTTAACAAATTTTTTAACCATTTTAAACAAATGGTTAATGGTCACAGTGGTAGGGCCCTTCTTACACTAGTTGTCAAGCACTTTGGTGATGCTCTGGGAAAGGAATGCAGCATCCCAAGTGATAGGGGCCATCTGGACCCAAGCAGAGGTGTCTGCAGCTCCCATCAGGCACCAGCACAACATGACTCTTCACCTTCATCGCGCCATATCTAATCTGTTGTGAGGTCCTCCTGATTCTGCCTATGTAGCATCTCTCATCTACACCCCTTTCTCTTTTCTGACTCTCAGCACCCTAGTGTAGTCCCTCATCACCTTATGCCTGGACTATTAAAATAGCCCTCTGGCTGGTCTCCCTGCCTCCAGTCTGCCCTCCATCCACTCTATCCTTCATTCAGCTATCGTAATGATCTGTCTAAAGCATAAGTCTAACCATGTGTCTCCTTCTCCCTATTCCCCCAATAAACTCCAGTGGCTCTATGTACATAGTTTATTATATGTTTTCTCCTCCATTAAGATGTAAAGGCCTTGAGGGCAAAGATCTTCTTTTTGCCTTCCTTGTATCTTTGTGTATGTGTGTGTGTGTGTGTGTGTGTGTGTGTGTGTGTGTGTTTGTTTGTTTGCCTAGGCAGTGGGGTTAAGTGATTTGCCCAGGGTCATACAGCTAGTAAGTGTTATGTGTCTGAGGCTGGATTTGAACTCAGGTCCTCCTGCATTCAGGACTGGTGCTCTATCCCGTGCACCACCTCGCTGCTGCTACTTCCTTTGTATCTTCAGAGCCTAATATCATGTTTGCCCAATTTGTTGTTGTTCGGTTGTTTTCATTAGTGTCTGACTCTTAGTGACTCCATTTGGGGTTTTCTTGGCCAAGTTACTGGTGATTTGCCACATCCTTCTCCAGCTCATTTTACAGATGAGGAAACTGAGGCAAACTGGGTTAAGTGACTTGCCCAAGCTCACATAGCTGGGAAGGATTTGAGGTTGGGTTTGAACTCAGGTCTCCTTGATTCAAGGACCAGTGCTCTATCCATTATGCCACCCAAATGCCCTTTTGCTCCATAAAAGTGCTTAATAAGTTCTTGTAGACTGACTGACCAAACACATGCCCCATTCACAGCTTCTGATTTCCATGGCCTCTGGTGTGCTTACTGGTGTGCTTGTGGAACAGAGTGGAGAAAAATCCATGAGCTAGAGCCCTATTTGACGATTACAAGATTGCTTAGGGCTTCCAGGCTCCTAGAAGGTGGGGACTGAGTCTCTGTCATTGTCATGAACTAGTACTGTGTTAAGGAGACTAAGTACTTAATGAGGATTTTTTTTTTCTGATGAAGGTAGTCCCAAGGGGGAAGTTGGACAAGCCTCTGTACACAGTGGATGCCAAATAAATAGTGATTGACTGACCCAGCGTTGTGGAGTCAGATGAAACCCAGGGTGTGGGCCTGTATGTCCTTCATTTTCTAATTTCTGTCGCTGTAGCTAACCACCAAGTTTTGAGACATGAACTCTGAGGAGTAAGGCCGCTTATCTCTGCCACTGCTTTTTAGAGACGTTGCGTAATCTCTGTGGGATTCATTTGAGAACAATATAGATCAGACCTTGGTGATGGATGGTTTATTACTTAGCCTGGCAGATAAGGCCCCACATCTGTAGCCTGGAAAATTTTCATCACCTGAACTCATGATTCCATTTTTACTCCCTCCTGCTGAAGGGTACAGTGGGGGAAAACATTTTGCTTGAGAGAGCTCAGAGACCTAGGCCTCACATGCCTTTAACTGTGCCAGTTTGGGCAAGGCAATTGACCTTGGTGGGTCCCAAGTTTCCTCTTTTGTGAAATAGTCACAGGCACTAGCTACAGGGGATGGAGTCAGGACCCCTGGGCCCTGCCTTATAGATGTGACTGTCAGCAAGTTCCTTACCTGCTCTGAGCCTCAGTTTCCTTATCTATAAAATCGGGATGCTATTACTTATATTGCCTATCTCACAGTGCTGCTGTAAGTGCTCTTATAAACCTTAAAGCATTATAGATACCTGAATGCCTCTTTTTACAGAATTGAAGCAGCTTAATGGACCTAGATTGTCTCCAAGGTCTCCTGTATCTGTGATAATGCTCATACCTCTTCTATCCTCTTTCTTCTAAATGGACTAAGAAAACATCAACATTTTCCTGTAGCAAACACATTCTAAGCACTTAAACAAAAGCTTATCCTGGAAATTGGAAATAGCCTGCCCCCTCCCCCTCTTCCTCCCTTCCCTCCACCTCTACCCTTCCCCATAATCCTTCTCCCCCTCTCTTTTATCCAGCATGGTAGTGGAAAGAGTTCTGGATCTAGAGTCAAAGGTGGTGGTATTCAAACCCCAACTCTGCTTCTTATTACCTCTGTCACTTGGGCCTCAGTTTCCTCGTTTGCAAAATGAAGGGTTTGGACTAGATGACATTTAATGTTCCTTCCAGCCTTAAACCTATTGTCTCTCCCTCTATCTCTTTCTTTCTCACAAATAACTTCTAAGGATAGACATTATAGGGAGAATGTTTATTTGGCTACTTTTCAAGAAATTCTATAGAGGCATTGATGACTTTGGGCTTGTGATTACATTGTGGGCAATAAAATGCTTTATTTGCACATAAAGTGCCTCTCACAAAGCTTTTGCCTTCTATAATATCAAATGCAGTAAAGTATTTTATATTCTTCACCACTGTTACTGCTTTCTCTTGAAAGCTCTTTCAGATGTGTGAACATCTCCATACTTTGTGTTTTATCAGAAGTCCATTCGACTAATGTACTTTTCAGTGTGGATAATTGCACTGCAAATACCTAGGAAAAAAGGAGATTGATCCTGTAGGTGGCAAGCCAATCACATGCATTATTTGTAAATAGTTTTCATTTTTGGCTAATGAGACAGCCCTCCGGGGTGAAAACGCCAACTCTTCCTGCAGGGCTCTGAGCTTACAGCCTGCCCAGCTCTGGGAGGGCCTGGCTTGGAGCCATCGTCAAGGAGAAGAGCCCCACCTACCTTCCCACCCACCTACTTAAAGTCTCCACTAGCTCTTGCTTGGGTTGCTAGGCGAGCTGCTTTTCTCTAGCAGTTACTCTTAGGGACATCAAGGCACCACTGGAAGCAGCATTAAGGCTTTCAAGACCAAGAGAAAATCTTTTCTGAACTGTTGCATCACCGTGGGAAACTCCAGTGGAACCAGGGGAGGAGGGAGTAGCTAAGGCCAGGAGAGACTCTGGCTCATTGGAGGATGTGGACTGTGCTTGAATCCAAATGAGACCCCAGAAGGGGGCTTTCAGAAGGGCTGCCATACCTTTCCACTTAAAAGGTGGAAAGAACAGGTTTTCTTGACAGTAGCAGTTGAAACAAACCATGTAAGAAAGATGTTTCAGGAAAACTTGAAAAAGAAAATCATGCTGTCTCAGGGGTTCCTGGGTTCTTATCTGGCAGGAAATACTTTTCAGACCCAAGTATAAGCATCTCAGGTCTTTGCGTGTAGCATTGCCAGCTGCCTGTCTGTATCGAATCTCCTTTTAGATCTATCCTCTTTTTCTTATTCTCACTTTTCAAATGTCATCCTGTCTAGGACCCAAGATAAATCACCTTGAAACCCTTTCTCTTCTTTTTAAATGCTATCCATGCATTCATCTCGTCCAACCTGTACATACCCCTGATAAGTATTCATCCAGTTTCTTCCTAAGACCTTCAGGGTTGGGGAACTTCCCCTCCAGGCAGCCCATTCCCTTTGAACATCTCAAATTGCTAGGAATTTTTTCCTCACACAGAACTGAAATTTGCCTCAATGTTAATTTCTACCCACTGTTCCAACTACAGAGGGTGATCTACTCTCTAGAGCCAGGTGGAACAAGCCTACTCCTCCATTTGCCTGATAGCCCTTTAAAAGCTGAAGAAAAATATCAAACACATCCCCTCTTCTTCTCTTCTTCAGGCTAAACATGATGCTACATTGAAGCAGTCAGATGGCCCAGATAGCATGCTGGACTTGGAGTCAGGAGGACCAAAGTTCAAATCCAGCCTCAGACACTTACTTAACTGAGTGTCCCAGGGCAAATCACTTAAGCTTTCTCAGCCTCAGTTTCCTCATCTGTAAAATGGAGATGATACTAACCCCTACCTCACAGGGTTGGTGAGATTAACATATGTAAAGGGCTTTGAAAATCTTAAAGTGCTATAAAAATATTGTTATTATTATTAACAATGTTCATTGTCACAGTGTGCAAGTAAGGGACAGGCCCACAGTATTTCTGTCCTGTCTAGTTTCTGCATCAAGTGTCAGACATCACTCAGAACACCAGGATTCAAACAAATAATCATATCTATATCTATATACAGATAGATATATAGATATATCTAGGTATGTATGTATATGTATGTGTGTGTCTATTTGTAGGTATAGATGTAAGTAGGTATGTATATGTGTCTGTATATACACGTGTTTTTGAATGTATGTGTATATACACACACACATACATATATACATACACACATACTTATATTCCAGTAACCCCAGTTAGAAGCCATTCTCAAAGTGATTAAAAGCAGTTCAGAAGGATAAAAGCTACCTACAGGAAGGTTAAAAGTAATAGTAAGGAGGTTCCCTGGGATCTTAGGAGCTCCCGAACTCCTTAAAACTGCTTTTATATCCTTCTTGCCTGATGGACCCACAGCTGAGTCCTAGATCAATCCACCTCAGGGCTAAGTTAACCCAAACTGGCCCAGTTGGGCACTTCAACTTTCTCTCTCACGATATTCTCAGCTGGTTTTGTGTGGGAGTGTTGATATTAACTCACGTATCCACAGTTCCCCCACGATCCCGGTGCATAAAAACTTCCCAACTCCCTCAATAAGGATTTTTGACTTGAACTCAACTCCAAAGCTAACTGGGGAAATTAAAGCTTCTCTCTCCTGAATAGAACTAGGAACTAGGACTGGGACAAAGAGAGATTTGGTGTTTATTTTATTAGAGAAACCAGCTCAAGAGGTACTGTCACCCTTTCTAGTTCATTTTCAGCAAATCTTGCTAAAAGACAGTGACAATTTATATCCCTGACCAGGGTGTCAGCCTAGCCATTTAAATCTACTCTCTTTGAGACACCCGCATTCCTCTGAGATAAACCAACAAGCAGATACAGCGGTCTCTGAGGCTGCCTTCCAGAATAATACCACTGGGTTTTCTGTGACAGGAGACAGATCTCTCAAATCAGCCTAATTTATTCGTGCCTTTTGCCAGTCTACCCATGTTCTTTCAGAAACTCCAGAGTCTCTGAGATTTAAGTGAGTGGAGAGGGAAAAAAGAATTCAGAAACATGTACCTACCTGGCCCAGGCTAGTAATCGTTCATTTCCACTGTCAGTGATTTGGTGCCCCTCCTGACACTCCATTTCCTTCACAGGGGAGGCAGCTTAGCTCAGTAGAAAGAAGGTTGGACTCCAGAGCCCTGGGTTTGAATTTCAGCTCTGATGTTTATTAGCTGTGGAACCTTGAGTAATTCACTTTCCTTATCCTTGGTTTCTATTGTTTTTAAAATAGGGATGATAATAATACCTGTGTTACCTGCTTCACAAAGTTGTTTTGAGGAAAGCGTTTTCTGAAACCCCTGTGACAACAAACGTCATCTTTAGACAATAGCTTCTTGGTTCAGACTGACATTTGTTTTATAACATTTCCCTGAACTCACTACCATTTCAAAATATTGATCCCGTTTTAAAGAGAGAGAAAGCACACTGGTGGAGTACTGAACTGGAAGATGGGTGGATGAGTGGGCTTTGTCACTAACCAGATTCGTGAATCTTGGCAACTTAATTTATATAGGGGACAGTTTCTATAGTCCTGCCCCTGCCTTCAGATAATACCTCGTCTATTTACTGTATACACATTTTATATTTACTTGTCAGTATATATATATTGTTTTACCTGATGGAAAATAACCCCCTTGAGGACAGGATCTGTTCAGTTTTTATGTTTATATCCTTAGGAGCTGGCATTGTGCCTGTCACATAGCAGGTCTTCAGAAAAGACTGTTAATGTTTCATTGGTTGATTGATCTGGAAAAAGAGAGGTTTGGACTGAAGGTCCTTCCGGCATTCTGTGATCCTGTGAGTCTAGACAGAGCAAAACTAGAAATTGATATTCACTATCTTTCTCCTTGTGTGTATGTACACACATACACACACACACACATACAACACACACACACACACATGTGCTTTCTCCCACCCCACTCCTACTCCCTCCATCATTTCCTCTGAATGAAATATGAGGAAATGAGTCCCTGAAATATCTTGTTATTTCCCCGGTTCCCCCTTTCACTGAGCAGCAGTTGAAGAGGTCTCCATGTCAGTGCTGATGCCGCATTGTGACACTCCCATCAAACTCTGGGCTTATTGATTTTTAATGTTGCCGAGGCTCGGCTGTTTTCTCCAGCACTGCTTGGTTGTTCACCAGATGTTGGTATCCATTTAACATTATGCTCTGTGCACTCCTTGGAATTCACTGATTTGTGTACACAACATGCTATGAATTGAAAACATGTGAAGAAGGAGGGTTGAGAGGAGGTAGAGACCCTGGGTTAATGTAAATCATCTTTGTTGATTTCCAAAATATACAGGTGAATGGCTTGTTTGAATCCCAGGAGTTATGACTGATACTAAACTTTGATGGTAAAATAAGCATTTATTGATAGGCCTGTGAAAGAATAATGCATCTCCCCCCACCATTGGTGTGCAAGGCACGGTATGTATGTTACAGCTTGGTCTACCTTGTGTATCACTAGAAAACAGGAATCTCTTCAGCTCCATCTCTCATTTATGGGATTTCTCCTTAGAATGGTAGTCTTGGGCTTTTTCTAAAATGAGGCACTTTATTGGCTCTACCCACTGAACTTTTAGAAGGCTCCTTTGCTGAGCATGATGGAGACATGGATTGTAGGATTATACATTCAGTGTTGAAAGGGACATTGGAAGGTCCAACCCTCTTTTTTATAGATGAGAAAACTGAGGCTTACAGAGGTAATGGACACCCAGGTAGTAAATGACCAAGGGCTCCTGTATACTCTTCTCTGAGCGTTATGTCTTCATATAGAGGAAAGAATCATAAATTTAATGTCTGTAGATCCAAGTTCAAAGTCCAGATCTATTACTTAAAATCTATGTAATCTTCAATAAGTCATCTTACTTCTCTGGCCTCAGTTTCCCCATTTGCAAGATGAGGGGATTGGACCATGAATGGTCCAATTTTAGAGCTAAGGTTCCTTTTAGCTCTAAATATATGACTCCAAGAGGGAACAAGTGGGTTTTGTTTAAGGAACTGCTCAAGAAAAAACCTGGTAGGATTTACTGAAAGAACCCCTCTCTCCCAGAAGGCAGTGAAGTTTTTGTTCACCAGTGATGATTATGAGTGGGTGACTGAGAATTTCAGTCTTTTGTTTCATCCATTAATTCTTCCCCCTCCCTCTCCCCTACTCTTTTTTCTTTTCTATGTGTAAATATCTTTGCATATCATATATGTATATATATATGTATATATATACATATATATATAATAGTATATGTGCACGTATGTGTATGTGAATATGTTTTTGTGTGTTTGGCTGTATTTACTTCCATGCACCAATTTCTCTGTAACTTGCTTTATTTATATAGTACTTTTTTTTACTTCTGTCTTTCATATCTGTTTCCTCACATGGCCCTCATAATATCTATGTGAGGTAGGCAGGACAGATATTCTTATATCCTTTGTACATAGTGAGGAAACTTGAGGGAAGATTGTTGACTAGCCAAAACTCCCACAGCAGGTAGTACAGTTGGGGCTAGGACCCAGAAGATCTGACTTTTAGCCTCATAAGGAGAGAATCCTTGAAGGAATTGGGAATAGCTGAAGAGGAAATAGGCCATAGATTGGAAAGATTCCCATGAGACTAAGATAACACCAGTGTTTGCTGTTAGTAGAAAACACATATAGGCTCCCTCGACTCTTAATACAAACAAAATATTTATAAAGTGCTTAGCATAGCAATACCTAGCACATAGTAGGCACTTAGTAAATCCTTCCTTTCCTCCCACCCTTGTTCCTTCCTTCTCTCCCTCCCTTTTTCTTCCTTCCTTCCTTCCTTCCTTCCTTCCTTCCTTCCTTCCTTCCTTCCTTCCTTCCTTCCTTCCTTCCTTCCTTCCTTCCTTCCTTCCTTCCTTCCTTCCTTCCTTTCCTCCCTCCCTCCCTCCCTCCCTCCCTCCCTCCCTCCCTCCCTCCTTCCTTCCTTCCTTCCTTCCTTCCTTCCTTCCTTCCTTCCTTCCTTCCCTCTAGTGTAGGCCTGCACAACATTCAGCCCATGAAAGGATTTCGGGTCATCCATAAAAGGATTGCGGGCAGCCAGCAAAAAATGTAGAGGATGTAAAACAGGCTTGCACAACATACCACTCGTAGGCCACTTTGGCAGACTGCAAGCCATTCATGGGCCATCTATCTATCTATCTATCTATCTATCTATCTATCTATCTATCTATCTATCTGTCTGTCTGTCTGTCTGTCTATCTATCTGTCTATCTATCTATCTATGTGGGGTTTTTTTAGGCGATTGGGGTTAAGTGACTTGCCTAAGGTCACACAGCTAGTAAGTGTCAAGTGTTTGGTCTGAGGCCGGATTTGAAATCAGGTCCTCCTGACTTCAAGTCCTGTGCTCTATCCACTGTACCACCTAGTTGCCCCTATCTATGCGTTTTCAATCTCAGTGTTTGATCTAAGAAAGACAAACATGATTAGGTTGTGTCCATAGTTTTATTTCTCTCAAAGCTGACATGCATGAGTGGATGCAGTCTGGAACTGGGCTCCTTTTGGATTTTGTGGACACAGTTTATATGCACAGTTTATATGTTGTACAGGCCTGCTCTAGTCCTTGGATGTATTTGGATGGAAATGGACTACCTTCCTAGACCTTTCTGAAAATGGAAACGGGTTTTCTTTGGTTTCTGCCTCCTAGTGCCTTAGACATCAGCTCAAGTTCTACCTTGTCTTGTTTCACCTGTAGTGGATAGCTTGAGATTCACATGTTTACCAGAATAGCTCAGCTCCCCTCTCCATCAAGATTCTTTTCTCTTTCATGTGACTTATCACATTATAGATTAGAAAACAGTTCCTGAAGGGAATGGAAAATATAAGATACAACATTAAATTCCTGACTGCCTGACATTTTGCCACTTTTAGAGGGGTCTGAAATCTAAACTCTCCAGAAGTTGATCCATATTTTGACCTTTACTTTTGCCAAGAGAACAGACATGTCTAGAGACTGTTTGAAGAAGAAGTCTGTCAATGAAAGTCACAAAGAAGGAAAAGTGAACAGACTGTCTATGGAATGGATGGCAGTCTCTACTCTGCTATAGAAATTGGAGTTTTTTCCTGTCTTCTTGCCAGGTGAAACTTTGGGTGTCATGGTCACAAAGGGTATTTCTGAGGTTTTTGACATTGTCCTGTATTGCTCTGAAGAAGCCGAGGTTTCCCTGAGAGGAAAAAGAAAGAGAAAGGCAAAAAATCTTGCAACGTTCTTTTTCAAAATTCTCACCTCTCTGTGGCTCTCCAATCTGTCTTTTACAGTAGAAGACCTATACGGGTCATTGCTGGTTCCCCCTTGAATTTCCACTTCTCTTTGGTACCTAGAGATGACAGGAAAGTGAATGGGAAAACACCTGTAGCTTATGGCAAATTAGTGTTACATTTAGTTGGACTAGTGTTGCACTGATCCCCATTGAGATGTTTTTCAGTTGAATGAGGAAACGCATGTGGCCAGAGAGTCTGTGGCATCAGAGAAGGCTACTAAGAGGTCCCATGTCCTGGATCTCTGCCCTGAATGAGCTCCAGGTGGCAGAGCCACTTTCTTCCTTTTAACAAAAGAAATGAAAAATTATAAAAAAAAATCCATTCATCTCTTCTATTTGTATTGTTCTTGGAGGATTTTGAGGGTTGGAAGAGGGACTTTTAGGGTGATCTTGGAAAATCACATCCCTTTTCTGGACCTCAGTTTCCTTAGCTGTAAAATGAGAGACATTCACTAGATAATCTCTGAGATCCTGTCCAGCTCCAATATTCTAGGTCCCTTCTGGCTTAAACATCTGCTTATAAAATTCTTAACCAGTTAGATTTCTAAGGTCTCTTTCAGCTCCCATTTTTTATAAACCTATAAATTTTAGTCCAGCCTCCTTCCCAATGCAGAAATCTCTTCTGCAGCTGTAGAGGGTTGGAACTATGGAAGGGATTATAATATCATAACATTTTATCAATTAACGAGGGCTTATTGAGTGCCCACTGGGTTTCAGATACTGTAATAGGTGCCATAACTGTGAGTTGTGAACAGGTGGTTAAGTGCATGAAAATATGTTCATGACAAATCTAGATTCCTTGCTAGCTAATAAAAGGCTTTGTTCACATCTGATGTTATTGAAGACCTCAGAATATAAATTTGGCGTGTGCAAGATGAGTATCCTTGCACCTCTAGCAGGGATAGGAAGCATAGTTTCCTCTCTATTTTGCCATAATTTCTAGCTTGTTTTTCTGAAATTGCCTCTGAACAGATCTTGATAATAAATTGTAAAAGTTCAAAGTGCCTGGTCCCTCACGCATGATTAAAGGAGCACCATCTAGTACTATAATTACTTCCAGTTACATGGCTGCAAAAATAAAAGAGAGAAACTAAAAACTCTCATGAGTCAGGCAGTGATTATAAAGTTGAAAGGGCAACCACAGGCTTACCTTGTGGAAAGGAAAATGAAAGGCTTTCATAGTAAAAGGCCCACGTACTCCATCCCATGCATTGAGAAGCTCAGATGGGGGGTAGAATAACACCTCTGTTCTCATCTGAAAGGTCCTCAGTGGTGAGAGCAGTGTGAATATTTGAGGGGCTGGTCGTCTGACCCAGGGTCACTTTCTTCCAGTTATTTGATTCTAGTTCAGTCCTCAGTCAGGGGCTCGTGACAGGCCAACACCTTTATTATAAAATGTTCAGCACATAAAATGGAAAAAAAAAAAGAACTGATAAAAGGGTGGGCGGAGAAAAAAGTAGAGAAAAAGTGATGGGAAGAAAGAAATTGTTCCCTGATATTATTCAGAGACATAAAATGTCTTAGTAGGAAGGGACTTGGAACTTAGAACAATGCAACCTAAAACATAGCATGTTAGATTTGTGAGGTAGATGTCCAAGACCACACATTTTATAGAGGAGAAGCATAGGCCCAGAGAAGGGAACCTACTTGAGATCACACAGAGTCGGAGTCAGGATCTGGTTGCTCTGTACACCTACCCAGACCTTAAAACAGTTGGTCCATTTGGTAGACATTTTTAAAACTGCGTATGAGGGACCTGGGAAAGATTGATCTCTTCACCCAGAGAAAAAAAATCAGATGGAAAAAGGGTATAGTGCCTGGAGAATTTAGGTTGGTATACAGATCAGTTTAGACTTCAGAGTGGTTAAGCTTTGTTGAGGTTTAAAAAATAACTAGTGAGGTTATTATTACCTAAGGACATTTCAGAAGAGGAGCAGAGCTCCTTCTAAGCCTAGCCCTGTCTCTCCAACAACCTCTTAAATTAACTCGGAGACCTTTTACTGAAAAACTTTTTCCTTTGTGAAGAGTACAAAGGAAAAAAAGAGGCTTGGGATCATAGCATCTATGAAATTGAAAACTGGAATTTTTTTTCTTTTTGTGTCTGTTTTATTGCTTTGAAAAGAGAGCAAGGGAATCCACATGTGTTGTATATATAGATATGCACACACATACATCTATACATGTACAGATGTACAAATAATCTATATATGCATGTGTATATACATATAATATACATATATAGTTGCACATAGAATGCATATACACACATATATACACAATGTGTTGTAGATATTTTAAATGTGTACATGTAAATGCATACATACATATATATGTATATATGCATATATCTATATATCTATATCTATATCTATATCTATATCTATATCTATATCTATATCTATATCTATATCTATATCTATATCTACATCTATATCTATATCTATCTATATACATTTTATATGCATACACTAAAAAATCCTGGGATCCAAGTATAGCTATTTGCTATTTGCAGCATGGTGATGTGATGCTTGAAATTTGTAACCTTTCTTAAGTAAATTATGTGAATAATCAATTAATTCATAAGCATTTATTAAGCACCTACTATGAGCCTGGCTGTCTAGATGCTAAGGATACAAGTAGAAAGAATGAAACAATGCTGACTCTTAAGGAGTTTACATTCTAACAGAGAATACAGGGTAAATATCAAGAGGATAAATGCCACAATATACAAAGTGGTTAAATGTAAGGTAGTTTGAGAGGGAGAATGCCCAAGCAGCAAAATAGTAGTGACTGCAGCCCCTTGAGAAAATTATTAACCAGATGCTTAATTCAAGCGTTAGAACTTTCAAATAAATCGTTCCCTTTCTGGTAGTTAAGTAGCTTGGGAAGCACATTAGGCAAGTCTGTCATATTTCGATGGCTATGGAAATTTAACTCCCCATGATTGTCTGTGGCAAAGGTCCCATAAATACGTGCACGTAATCACCATGTTTTTGCTTATAATCCTTCTAGAGAAGTTTCTTTTCATGTGTGACTGGCCTGAGGGGCATACTGGAAAGACTCTGAAGGCCTGGGTTCTATTTGTGGCTTAGCCTCTAAGTTTCTAAGTCACTTTGGGCAAATCATTCTGTGTTTCTGGGACACAGAGATCGTCTAGTTCAAACTCCTCATTTTTACAGATGAGAAAACTAAGGGTCCGCTGGCCTCCAGCATGCTATAGTATTATTTCTTCTTTTTTTCTGTTTATTTTTTAAACATTTTTAAAAATTTCAAGTTCCAAATTATCTCACTCCCTTCAGCCTCTCCTCCAACCAATGAGAAGGTATGCAGTATGATGCCTGTTATACATGTGAAGTCATGCAAAACATATTTTCATATTAGCCATAATGTGCTATGTTACAGTAAGAGAATACGAAAAAGTTCTTTGTAAGCTGAAACTGGCATATTGTTACACACTATAATTAGAAAGTCTGGCCCTGGTACTCAGCATTTATTTAGTTCGTTAAGGTTTGCAAAGGGTTATAAATATTATCTCATTTGATCCTCACAACCCTGGGAGGTAGGTGTTATTATTATCTCCATTTTACAGATGAGGAAACTTAGGCAGGCATAGTTAGTAATTGTCTGAGGCTGGATTTGAATTCAGGTCTTCCAGACTTCAGTTCCTGAGCTTTCATGTAGCTGCCTTTAGGCCTTACTAGATGGAATTCTGAGTCTGAAGTTAGGAAGAACTAGGTTCAAATCCTGCCTCTGACATTTATTAGCCGTTTCCAAGGAGAAGTCAGTTGATTTCTCTGTGCTTTATAAACTTCAGCACTCGTGAAATGAAATGTAAGGTCAAGTGGTCAGTCAAGTAAATAAATTTTGATTAAGTACTTACTGTGTGCCTGACACATGGTAAGTGTTAAGAGCTGAGGATACAAAGGAAGGTAAAAAACAAGGTTACTCAAGGAGCTCACATTCTAATGAGGAGATGACATGCAAATAACTATGTATGTACTGGCTGACTCTTTCATTGTCTGTTGTGCTGAGAACAAGAAGAAAAGAGTTAGATAAAATTCAAAGGTAATCACAGGCAGGTATTTCATTTTTATTCAGTGGGTTGAGTTCTCATTCTCTATCAAAAGATTGATCAGATTTGGAAACTAGCAGAAAAAAATGGACTGATTTGCCTTTTGACTCCTCTTTGCTACTTTTTAGGGGAGGTACAAGTAAGCAGCTAGAAGACTAAACTCATGGGGATGGAGGGAGTGATAGAAAAAAAAAGACTTCATAATCCACAATGGGGAAAATCATCCCCTGGACACCTGCGAGGTGAGACATGAGACAATTCTCATGGCACCCTGGGG
The DNA here is from genome assembly GCF_003287225.1 of Phascolarctos cinereus. Lineage (NCBI taxonomy): Eukaryota > Metazoa > Chordata > Mammalia > Diprotodontia > Phascolarctidae > Phascolarctos > Phascolarctos cinereus. The sequence goes on from NW_027555625.1 coordinate 312,091,316, forward strand.
GCCCAGGTTAATCCCTACCCTCTTCCACCACCTTGCCTCTCTTACTATTTAGGAAGAACTTTACTATTTGGCAAATCTGGATCTTTGGCTGCCTGTTGAATGAACAGATTGGGAACCAGGGATCTCATTTTGTCGTGCCTTGCCTGTCTCCAGCATCCTGTGTATCCTCATACTTTTATTACCTTGAATACTTACCAAATGATGGAAGGTGCTCTACATTCTTATAGAGCACCCACACAGGACAGCTGCTGTGCATTTTAGAAGTTTCTTTTGTCAGTGGTTGGCGGTTAGAGAAACATCTTGGGTGTTCTTCGGAATCCGTGAGATCTTGTAAATAAGAGTGCAAGCTACTGTCTCAGCTTTTGTCATATGTTCTGTCTACACTTATATCATCTGCTGATTTTTACCCCTTGGTATATCTATCACAGAATTTTTGTCATTAGCTCATCAAAGCTCTGCCCTTGTCTCTGTAGGTCACTGGTTTGCCCCAACCCTCTTTCCAGTAGTTTCCTTCAAGCCTCCTTCATAGGGACCATGTTAGCAGCTTTCAGAACTGTGGGAGAAAACTTATGTTGTCTCATTAAAACTGCATTGCTATCTTGTATCCCCCAAAAAAGCCATTAAAATTTTATACCTGACATGGAAAACTATTAAAGATTCATAATTGCAATAAAACTCTCTAATAGAATTTGAATTTTCATCCCGATAATGCAGCAGCAATCTGGGTACTGTTCCATGCAGCAAAATCCATTTCAACAATGCTATCAGAATGGATTGAAAGAACCCAGAGATAATGTTTATTGAACACTCCCTTCAAAGCCACTTGTCTCTGTCCCTCATGCTCTTATCCTGAGAGGATGACGTTCCCTTCTCCAAGCTTGGCTCATAGGATCAAGTTGTTGGCTTCTCTCTCCTCCCTCCCTGGCAAATGCCTCCCACCCACACCTCCAGTACGCGCGCACACACACACACACACACACACACACACACACACACACACACAGCAAACAGCATCTCAGCAGCTGAGTTGTGAAGGCAGGAGCCCGGGCATAATCCTGCCTTTTTTTTTTTTGAGTCCTCAGAGCATCTTGGAATGAAGATTTTTACCCTCCCTCACCCCAACCCCTTTCCTCTTCTTTCTGGATTGATACTCAAGGAGTGCATATTGTAATGTAATGGTATGGCAAAGTGGCTAGACTGTTTTTTTTTTTTCCGGACTTCCATGGCTGAGTACAAAAGGCACTTAAATGGGTCAGCTGGACTTTTCCATTTGTCATTGTCATAACTATAATACAGTGGCTGGATGAGAGAAAAGTACGTGAGTAGATAGGAAGTTCAAAGGAGAATGAAGGAATAAACCAATGAAAATCATTTATTGAGCACCATGTGCCAGGAATATCTTTTCAAAAAGTCTTTATTGAGCAGAATCTGTATTCTCAGTTTAAGGTTTGTATTCTAAAATGGGTATTTTGGGAAGAGAATTGCCATTGTGGAGAAAGTTATTTGTAACTGGGGGCAAGCTACAAGTGCTATAGAAAGGAACACTTGATTGTGAATTTGGGGAGGAGCTTATGTATATCATTTCCCCAAAAAGAGGGTAGGGGATAGGGGGTCAGTATGGAAATAAATGACATCTTCATCACAACTCAGACAAAGTTATTCCAAAAATCCCTTTCAGGAGACAGAGAGAGAGAGTCAGAGACAGAGACAGAGAGACTGAGACAGACAGAGAAAGAGAGAGAGAGACAGAGAGAGAGAGAGAATTGAATGACTGTAGAAAACAAGTAGTTTACTTAGTAGAAGTAAATAAGGCTACTGCCTTCATTTGGTGGCCTTTGTGCACTGGGCTCTGTACTCTAGGCCATTACCTATAGGTGCTGCTCAAGTGTTTCAGGAATGTGGAGACATCTGCTACTGTCACCTCTTCTTCCCCCATGCTTGGCATTTGAAGCCTTTTACAAGCTGACTCCAATCTCGTTTCCAACCTAATTTCACGTGACTCCTCCTTACAGGCCCTACAATTTAGCCTAGTTGTTCTTCCCCATACACAGCCCTCCATCTTCTATGACTTTGCCTCCCTGTAAGGAGTTTGCTTTTGCGTAAGCTGTCCCTCGTTCCTAGAATGCTCTCCTTCCTCACCTCTACCTCTTAGAATCCCCTGCTCCCTTCAAGACCCCAACCCTCTTTCCAGTAGCTCAGGTGCCATTTTCTACATGAGGCCCTTCCTAAACTTTCTAGTTGTTAGCACTCTGCCCCAAATGCTGAGATTCCTTTATCTTCACTTTGTATGTATTTTTGACTTATTTATCTATATACATGTTGTTTCTACTAGCAGAATGTAAGATCTTTGAAAGAAGATTTTTTTAAAAAATTTGGTTTTGTTTCCTTGTTGCCTAGCCCAGTGTCTGGGCAAATAATAGGTATGTATTAATATATACCTATGTATTATAATATATATAGGTAATACACAAACACACACACACACACACACATATATATATAAATGCTTGTTCAATTGAATCGAGCCTCAATATTTTACCTAGTTTAGGATTTCAGATCTGGGACTTCGATTTGGGAACTGCCCAGAAGAATCCAAAGTAGAAGGGAATTTATTTTCATTCAGCAAACATTTATTAAGTACACGCTGTATGGTAACGGTAACATTTTCTAATGATCAGCTATGATTAACTTAGCTCTTCTCGGTAATATAGTGGTCTAAGACAAGTCCAAAAGACTCATGATGGAAAATGCTTTCCACATCCAGAGAAAGAACTGATGGGGTCTGAATGCAGATCGAAGCATACTGTTTTCACCTTTTTGGGTGCTTTTTTTCCGCCTTTGTTCTGTTTCTTCTTTTACAACATGACTAATGTGGAAATATGTTTGATATGATTGCACATGTATGACCTATATCAGATTGCTTGGGGTGGGAGGGAAGGGAAGAAGAGAGGAAGAAAAATTTGGAACTCAAAATCTTTCAAAAAATGAATGTTGAAAATTGTCTTTATATGTAATCGGAAAAAAATAAAATACTAATAAATTTTTTTAAAGTATATAGTGTGTGTCAGAGGACTCTACTAGGCACCAGCATATACAAAGTTTAGATTAAACATGGTTACTACCCTCATGCAGCTTAGAGTCCAGTAAGGGAATAAGGCACAGACACAGGTAAGTACGATACAATACAAAATATTACATGATAAAATGTGTTAGACAAGTGCAGGGCAGAGTTCTGTATGAGGCCTAGGGGGAAAATCCCTTTAGGGTCCTAATAGGAATAACGTGGGGGATGTTGGCCTTAAGAACATTAGCTGCCTGTCCTTGGGTTGTATTTTTGCCTAAGGGTTCATCTTAAGGCATTCATAATATCTTTATCAGTATAGTATGAAGAACTCTCATTTTTAATATTTTGAAATAACTTATCAATTGTTTTAAAAAGATAACTGTCACATCTCAGTGTCACCTCCCCCTCACCATCATACCAACGGAATCCTCCTTTGAAACAATGGATCACAACAATTGCAAAACGAATCAGCAAGTCTCAGAGCCCTTATTTCATCAAGTGTATTTATCTTTTGTGTGTCTCCTGCCACGCACAAGGGTGTACACATAGGAGGCACTTAGGACTTCCTGCCTGACTGATGTGAATGGTGAAATGGAGAACCACAATGGAGGCAAATGAACCCCTTAGGTTCTTCTTCCTCTGATTTCCACTCGGGGCTGCTGTCTGTCAGGCCTTCACTTAAGGAAAGAGTGGGGGTGGGGTGGAGTTAGTCTCTAATCATTACCAGAGAAGCCAAGATTATGCTGTCTATTCTGTCTGCCTGAGACAGACTGCACTTGTTCTCAAGAGTTATTTGTTATTTTTGTCTTGGCTCTGGGGCAGGAAATGTTTCAGCAAAGATGGTTGAGCATCCATTCTCTTTCTCCCTTCCTGAGAAATTGGGAGGAACTTGAATCCCAGTGTTGTATCTCCTTATCCTTTTCCTTATAGGACAAACTTTTCTTTTCAGGGTCCTAGATCACAAGATCATTGATTGAGAATTAACAGGGATCTTGGGGGCCACTGAGGACAACCGCCTCTTTGATAGATGAGGAAATGAAGTCCCACAGAGGTTAAATGACTTTCTTAAGGTCACATAGGTAGTATTAGTGGCAGAGCCAGGATTTGAACGCAGGGCTTATGCCTCTAAATCAGGGTTTTTGATCTGCTTGGAGTGTCAAGGAAATTCAGCTCTAGGTGGGGAGGTGTCATAGGATCCTAGGATACTGGAGATGGAAAGGATCTTAGATGTTGTCTAGTCCTTATTTTATAGATGAAGAAACTGAGGCCCTGACAGGGGAAGGAACTTGTCCAAGATCACACAGATAGTACTCATCAGAGTTGGAATTTGGACCCAGGGTTTCAGAGCTAGAATTGGACCCAGGGCTTTGGACTTTAAAGGGATAAGAATTCAGCTGTAGACTTCTAGTCCAGTATTGTTGCCAGTGGAATGTATTGTTTTTCTTGCAAAGTTTATGCATCTACAGGTAGCTCTTCTCTGGCTCCGAGCATTGGTAGGCACCTAGCAAATGTTTATTGAATTGAATAGCATTGGAGGTGGCGTGGTGTATTGGAAAGGGTACTGGATTTGATTTGCCACAAGGTTTCTCCCTGGAACTCAGCATGGTGGTCCAACCATGGGAAGGCAATTCTCCAAAGCTCCCTCCTAATGACTGGCCCCCATCTGTGCTCAGGAGGGAGTGCTCAAATCTACTTTAGTGTAAAGAACAGCCTCACTTCATCTGCATTTTAAACCTTTAACAAAAGCTGAGTAGGTACCAGGTGGTAGAGGCAGCAATCCCACAAAGTGCCATAGGCAGCCTACTGAAAGCTTCATTGGCTTCCCTGAGAGGGGGCCTCTTACCTGTGCTGTACCATCTCATCTGGAGCTGTCCCATCACATCCTCTTTCTCTGCAGCTCTGAAGGGTCTTCCTCCCCTCCCCTCCCACTGACTTCTCACAAGTTGCCTGTGTTTGCAGAGATGTTGGCCATGTCTCAGGAATACATGCCCATTGGCTACTGCTGCTGCCATGGAGGGCATTATTTGTAGTGATGTCACAGAATCATAGAAGCTTCTCATCATTGACTCTGGGAGCTAGAAATGCCCTTCAGAGCAACTAGTCTCTTGCAAGCATCTGCTCTATAGAATCTCTGACAGGGTCTGTACTTGAACACTTCCACTGACAGGGGACTCACTACTTCTTGAAGTTGGCCATTCCACTGTCTCATAACTCTTTTATTGTTGGTTGATAGCTCTATTTTTAGGAAGTTGCTAGTAAGCTAAAACTTTCTTCTCTATAATTTCCATCTACCATTCGATGTCTTTTCTCTGGAGCTGCACGTGAATAAGTCTAATCCCTTTTCCAGATGACAGTCCTTCAGATATTGCCACCTTCCCCTTCTCAACTAGTAGAAACTTACAGTCTTCAGTGTTTCCCAGCGAGCTTCCTAAGGTAGCAGGTTGAATTTCCAGGAAGGAGTTCAGGCCCGGAGAACAGAATGCTCTTTATAGATATCTGCCAAGCTGATTACAAAAGCTTATTATGTCAAGTCTCATCTAACCTGGACTTGTACATGAAAGAGATGCCCTCTGCCATCTGACTCTAGCCTGTGGTTCTAGCCTTTTCTTTCACTACTTCCCTTCCATGTACCTTCTAGACATAGGTTTTTGTTCTGGCTTTGATTACTTAAATAGCTTGCATGGCCCTGGGGAAGTTCTTTCACCTTTGTGCCTCTGTTTTCTCAGCTGTAAAATGGGGATAATAATTGTGACATGACTTATTTCAGAAAGGCTGTGGGGAAAGCACTTTGAAGTACTATAGAAACAAAACTCTTATTGTTGTTTCTTTCTCCTCCCACCAACACTCCAGGTATTTTTTTCATACTCTCTTATGGAGTTCTTATAACCCCAGATCCTTACCTCTCTTTCAAGGCCTGGATCAATCTCATCTCCATGAACCTGGAAATAATCTTTACCACTGTTGAACTATTATAGTGCTTATCATCTTACCACTCATGGGATGCTTGTCAATGTACTACCTTGGATTATAGTTATTTGTGTGCATGCTTATTTCTCCCTGACCAGGCTGTAACTCCATCAGTGTAGTGACCCTGCCTTGTGCCCCTCAGCCCCTGCCCCCCACGGCACTGAGCATGGGACTTCGCACATAGTCTGCTCAACATGTATTTGCTAACTGAATCAAATTCATTTTATGTGCCATAGATATGCAGAGATAATTCATGCCATGCCTGCTTTGTTTACTGAGAGAAATTGATTCACTGTCTATTGTGGGCACAGAAGAGAATAAATTCCCTGAGAACTGTTAGTTGTCCTGGGTGGAGGAGAAACTCCATGTTCTGTCTTTGGCAGCTTCCTTCATGCTTGTGTTGCACTGGTACCTGAAGGAGTTTACTTTGTCCCCTGATGGACTGCAGATGATGGAGGGATCTTACCTTATCCTGACAATGAAGGGCATTTCTGTGGTTTGCTATCACTTGGGACATATTAAGTGATAAATATTACTTCTAGAGCAAAAAATAAAATGAAAACACTTTTATTGCTTTATCCTTCAATGCCCTCCACAGCAACACTCCCTCCCCCTCCCTTCCCCTATATGGGTGATACTGATGACACTTAATTTTAGGTTTTGAAAATGTTGTCCATTTGAATGTGTGGGCAGGGGGAAGCTAACTAGGCAGATGATGCAGTCCAGATGCATTTTGTTTTGTTTTCTTGTTTCACCATTTGTTTGGTTATTTTTTCCCCCTCCTGATTAGCAAGAACAAAATATTAGCCTTGGCTTCCTGGTCTGTAGAGACTGTGAAAATTGGTGTATACTTCCTTAAATGTCAACTTAATTGTGAGTCCAGCTTCACAGAGAGCTCCAGCAAAAAAGTAACATTTCTGTGCATAAGCAAATACAGCTGCCAATGTATTTGTAAGGTACTGGCTTTTCTCCCAGGAGCTCTACTGAGATTTTTTTTTCAATATGGTAAATAGAATCATAGAATGTCAGAGCTAGAAAGAGCTTAAGAATGTTGAATATTAGATTATAGAATATATAATGTCAGTGCTGAAAGGGACTTAGAACATAGAATGTTAGACTATATTATATAGAATGTAAAAGCTGGAGAAGACCTTGGAACATAGGAACATAGAGTGTTAGGCTATGAAATATAAAATATCAAAGCTGGAAGAGACCTTAGAATGAAGAATTTTAGGCTTTAGAATCATAGGATGTCAGAACTAGAAAAAGCTTCAGAACGTAGAATGTTAGACTATAGAATATAGAGTCTCAGAACTAGAAGGGACTTAGCATGTAGAATTTTAGACTAGAATATAGAATATCAGAGCTGGAAGGGACCTTGGAACATAGAATATTACACCTTAGGATATAGTATGTCAGACATGGAACTTAGAACATAGAATGCTAGACTATCGAATATAGAGTGTCAGAGTTAGAAAGGACTTAGAACATAGAATGCTAGAAAATAGACCATAGTTATCTAAAGCCCGAAAAGCTTTCAGAAGTCATCTCGGGGGCAGCTAGGTGGCACAGTAGATAAAGCACCGGCCCTGGAGTCAGGAGGACTGGAGTTCAAATCCAGCCTCAGACACATACCACTCGCTAGCGTGTAACTCAAAGCAAGTCACTTAACCCAAATTGCCTCATTAAAAAAATAAAAAAGCCATCTCGCTCCAACCAGTTCAAGGAAACTTAAATCCAGGCTAGAGAAGAGACTTCCTTAAGTTGACCAAGAGGCAATGGAGCAAAGACAGTCTCTTGACCCCCAGGGTTGGATGCTTTCCCCCACGTGAATTCTTTTTCTGTGCCCTATCTACTTTTACCTGCACTAATCAATTCCCATGTTTATTCATCTTAGCCTTTCTCCTTTTGTTTTAATATAGCACATCCAAAGTAATCACCCTTTCCTAAGGGAATAATGAGTTACTTTCTGTAGATTGCCTCAGTTTTTTTGTTTTTAATAAGAGAAGAGCTACCAATGCTACCATTATATGTGAAGTAATCTCTTGGACCTCCTGGCTTAATCAGAAGGCTGAGTTAGAATGAAGTAAGTAATGAGGATTACTTTTTTTTGCTTAATAAAAGTGACAGAGACTTACTTAAGAAAACAGAGCATTTCACTGATATTAAACATGCATGTCTAAACCCCACAGTGACACCAAATTAGGGTAGCTGAGTATATACCCAACTGAGCAGAGTTCAGTCAGAAGACAATATGGCCATATGAAAGGTGAGTGAAAATGGGTTCCAAACCCTATGTTAAGGGCTGGGAATACAGATACAAGTAAAGAGAAAGACCTTACTCTCAAGGCTTTTACATTCTACTAGGAGAAGAAAGCATGTAATAGGGCTGTATAAAAAGACACAAGGAAAGAAGAGAAACTTGACAATAAATTGATGGAAATAAGCAGGAAAAGAAATGAAACCATCTCTATCAAACAGGCCAGGAAAGCTTTCATTTGCAGCAAGTCTTAATAGCATAAAGGGAAGTCTAATAGAAGACAGGCACAGAGAGAGGACAAATAAGTGGCAGAGAAGAACTCTTTGTACCAAGACTCAGGAGAGAATCAGAGGGGAAGGTGGGAGAGGAAAAAAAGCAGCAGAAATATTTTTTTTATTAAAATTGTTAAAGATTTTGTTATTCTGAATTTGAGAAACGCTAGCAAACATGAATATTTTCAACAAAGCACAGAAAAAGTATGATTCAGTATGTGGAATGACATATCTTATTATGCACAGCTTGGTGTTGTTTTTTTTAAGATATACGAAATTTGCCATGTTAATTCCCCAAAGCTGTTCCAATTGTCTGTGTTTCCCACTAAACCTCTTTTGTTCTCATCTGTCCTTTTGCTTTTTCTTGTTTTTCTTTTGTATTGCTATCACTAGCCCCTCTCTCTGTCAAATATTCCCTTTCCCCCCATTTTTATAATTCTGTCTCATAGTAAGGTAGCAGAGTCACTCAAAACAGATCTATGTATTGATCATGTCCAAAAGGCATGTCTCACTCTGCACCTCTGTCTATCACTTTTCTCTCTGGAGGTAGATAATGTCCTCAGTCCTCTGTAGTCATGATTGGTCATTCCATTGATCAGAGTTCTTACAGATTTCAAAGTTGTTAGTTTTTGTGATGTTATAGTTATTATTTAAACTGTTCTCCTGGTTCTGCAAACTTTACTTAGCATCAGTTCATATAAATCTTCCTGAATTTCTTTGAATCTGTTCCTTTCATCATTTCTTACAGCACAAAAATATTCTATTGTGTTCGTATACCATAATTTGTTCAACTGTTCCCCAATTTCTAGGTACCCCCTTAATTTTTATTTCTTTGCTGCAACAAAGTGCTTCTATGAGTTTATGTTTTTTAAACATGTGGCTCTTTCCCTCTTTGACTGCTTTAAGGGGCATAGATATGCTTAGTAGTGACACTGAAGTATCAAAGGGCATCCATAGTTTAGTAATTGGGGGGAGGTATTGTTCCAAAATGCTTTCCAAATAGGCAGACCCATTCACAGCTCCACTAGAAGCACATTATTCTACCTGTATTCCTACAACCACCCCATAACTCTCATTTTCCTTCTTTGTCATCTTTACCAATCTGATGGGTATGAGATGAAACCTCAGAGTTGTTTTAATTTGTAGCTCTCTTATTATAAGAGATCTGGAGCATTTTTTCATATAGTTGTTGATAGCTTGCTTTTCTTTTTTAGACATTTATTTATTCACGCAAGAAGAAACCTTTTAGCCTGTAGTTTTAGTAGAGTAGGAACTATAATTGCTAGGGAATAAAAAAGAAACATAATCAGGAGAGGTTTCATATACTATACTATCCCAGGGGTTGGCAGACTATGGCCTGAGGGCCAAATCCACCCTGCTGTCTGTATTTATTTTTTAAGCCTTAAACATTTTTTGTAAAAACCATTCTTAACTCCCAACTGAACAAAAACAGGCAATGGATGGATTTTGGCTTACAGATCCTACTGACCTCTGGTATAATATATGTAGGTGCAGAGAATTGTGTGAGTGAAGGCAAAGAAGGGAGATTGAACCAGGCTGAAGTAGAAGGTACCTGTTGGGGCAAAGTAGAAGACTGAGTTGACTAGGTAACCTGTTAAAAGGCTTTGAATATGAAGTAGAGGAACTTGAACTTAATCCACTAGTTATTAAGGACTTGGTTAATTGGCAAGGAATGTTTGGAAGCCATTGATACTTTGCCGCAGTGATGATCTCATTGATGGAGACACTCTCTCTGGTTGTGAAGAGCACAACCCATACGCACTCTTCATCTTGTGCAATTCTTGTCCCTCTCCTCCCATAAATCCTTCACATAGGGGGTAGGGTCTAGTGCCAGAGGTTCCCAAACTTATTTTGCCTACAGCACCCTTTTAAAAAAAATTACTCAGCATCCTCCCATCTACTTTCTTTAACCCTTTAATGTTGTTTTATTATTATTATTATTATTATTATTATTTTGCATCATTTCAAACTACTGCTGCCTCCCTGGATCATTCCAGTGCCCCCAGGGGGCAGTATCACCCACTTTGGGAATTTATGGCTGGCCAGTTAGCAGTAGGCCTTCCCCTAGAGCTCTTGGCATTGTAAGGATAATGATAGGGCAAGTGCTATAAGAAGGCAGAGCTACATGGCTGAGTGGATAGAGTGCTGGGCCTAGGGTTGGGAAGATCTGAGTTCAAATCTGGCCTCAGACACTTACTAGCTATGTGATCCTGGGCAAGTTACTTAACCTTGTTTACCTCAATTTCCTCATCTGTAAAATGAACTGGAGAAGGAAATGGCAAACCATTCCAGTATCTTTGCCCAGTAAACCCCAAAAAGGCATCACAAAGAGTTAGACACGACTGAAAAATGACTGAAAAACAAACAATAAATGCCATGAGATGCAAAGGTTTTTTTTTTTTATTATTATGGAAGCAATGTTTTAGGAAAACCAATCTGGCAGTGATATATAGGAACTTGGAGACACTAAAGGAAAAAGTCCAGGATCTGAGTTCTAGTCAATCAATAATCAATAAACTAAGTAAGCAATACTAAATGCCAGTTATTGTGCTAAGGACTAGGGACGTAAACAGAAAAATGAAATAGTCCCTGCCTTAAGGAGCTTATATTCTGTTGTAAGAGAGCACACTTACGTTAAGTTTATACAAAATATATAAAACACAAATACAAACATTTTGGGAAGGAGGGCGCTAGAAACTAAGCAGGGGTGAGGAACCTGCAGCCTCGAGGCCACATGTGGCCTTCTAGGTCCTTGGATGTGGCCTTTTAATTGAGTCCAAGTTTTACAGAACAAATCTTCTTATTAAGGGGATTTGTTTTATGAAGTTTGGACTCAGTCAAAGGACCACACTTGAGGATCTAGAGGGCCACATGTGGCTGCAGATTCCCCACCCCTGAACTAGAGAATCAGGAAAGGTTTCAAGACAGCATTTGAGCTGAGCCTGGAAGGAAACAAATGATTTTGAAAGGCTGGGGTAAGGAGGGAGGAAACTTTCTGGGCATGGAAGAGGTGAGCATGTTAGGAAGAGCGAGATGCTGAATTCAACTGGATTGTTGTGTGAAAGGTATAGTAATGCCTAATTAGGCTGGAAAGTTAGCTGTGAAGATCATTACTTGCCAAACAAAGGAATCTCTATTTGGCAATAGGGAGACACTGAAGTTTATTGAGTAGGAGAAGTGATCAGGAAAACCTATGCATAAGGAAAGTCATTCTGGTGGCTATGTGGAGGAGAGGTCAGAGACTGGATGGAGGAAGACCAATTATGAAATTCTGGTAGTGGTCCAATAGAGAAGTAAGGAGGATCTGAACTAGGGCAGGGTCATGAGAGTAGAGAAAAGGAATCAGATAAGAGAGATGTTGTGGAGATATAAAAGATTTAGTGTAGTAAAGAGTACTGAACTTGGAGTAAAAAAAAAAGACCTGAATTTAAATTCTACCTCAGATGCTTATTAGCTGTAACCCTGGGCAAATCATTTAACTTCTCCACCTCAGTCTCTTCATCTTAAAATGGAGATAATAAGAATAGCCCCCAGGGTTGTTGTGAAGATCAAATGAAGTCACATAGATTAAAATTCTTTGCAAACCTTAAAATACTATATAAATGCTAGCTATTATTTATTATTATTCATTATGTTGGGATGAGAGTACAAGGAATCAAGGATGATGCTGAGGCTGTGGACTTAGGAGATGGGGAAAAGTGGCAGTGCATTCTATAGAGATCGGGAAGTGTGGAAGGGGGGTGGTTTTGGGGGAACGATAATGAGTTCTGGTTTGATCCGGTTAGTTTGAGATGTTTATGGGATATCTCGTTTGAAATATCCAATAGGCAAAGTGGGATAAAGAATCATCTATCGGAGAGTAAAAGGATAGCCTAGATGAAGTTAGGACCCAGTTGAGATTAGATAACATAAATTCGCTAAGGACTAAGGAGAAAGACTTTGGTTAAATGTACAGATCTGGGAGTCATCTTTATGGAGATGATAATTAAACCAATGGGAGCCAATCATATCAAGGGAGTGAGAATAGAGAAGGAAGAGAAGGGGACTCCAAAGCTGGAGTTGTTGGGTAGAAGAGCTAAAACAGAACATGGGCATGATAATTCAAAGAGGAAGACAGAGTTGAGGAGAGGGCAATCAATACAATGAAATACTGCAGAAAGGATGAAAAGATCGGGGACTGCAAAAAGGCCATTCAAGTTGACATTTAAGAGAGCATTGGCAACTTTTGAGGAGGTATTTCAGTCAATGATGAGATTGGAAGGTAGAAGGCAAAGGGTTATGAGATGAATGGGAAGAAAAAATTGGAGGCAATGGAAACAGCTTTTTTCTAGGAGTTTGGTTGTGAAAGAGAGTAAAGATATAGGATAATAGCTTGAAGGCATCTTCTTAAGTGTAAGGTTTAGTGGGGATTAAAAAAAATTCCCAATTACATGTAAAAACATTTTTTAACATCTGTTTTTTAAAATTTTGAGTTCCAATTTTTTTCTTCCATCCCTCCCCCCTCCCCTCCTTGAAAAGGCAAGTGATTTGATATAGATTTTACATGTGCAGTCATGCAAAACATACCTCCATATTAGCCACGTTGTGAAAGAAAAGACAGACTGAAAAAAAGGACAAGGAAAATAAAGTTTAAAAAAAAGTATTTTTTGATCTGCATTCAGATGGTATCAGTTCCTTCTCTGAAGATGGATAGTGTTTTTCATCATAAGTCCTTTGAAACTGTCAGATCATTGCATTGCTGAGAGTAGCTAAGTCATTCTAGCTAAGTCATTCACAGCTGATCATCATACGGTATTGCTGTTATTGTGGACAATGGTCTGCTGGTTCTGCTCGCTTCACTTTGCATCAGTTCATATAAGTCTTCTAAAGTGGGGATGTTTTAAAGGTGTGAGTGTGTATACTGTAGACAGTGGGGAATTGGGATTTGGGGGAGATTGATGATTAGAGAAAGAGGATGAATATGGTGCAATCTACTGGAGAAGACAGGAGGAATTGATAGCATCTTTAGAAGAAGTCCCCTTTTAGAGGTCATGAATGTAGAGACTTTGGGAAGGAGACACCTCTTTTATCAAAGACTGGTGTGAAGGAGGAGAGGATGGGAATGATGCCAAAGAGTTTTAAGTTGTAGAGGGGGAGATAAGATGTAGCTCATGGTGAATGGCCTCTATTCTGTAAGTAAAATATAAAGCAATCTTCTAGTCTTGGGGGGCTGGGAGTTGGACAGGATGAGAGAGGCTTGAGGAGAGAAGAGAAGGCTTGGAATAGCCTCTGTGGGGAGTGAGATAGAGAACCAGTTAGGGAGGAGTTAAAGGATTATATTGCAGGAGTGGGGGCCCAGTTGAGTAATTAGGTGGCACAGTAGATGGAGCGCTGGCTTTGGAGTCAGAGAGGCCTGAGTTCAGATTCTGCCTCAGATACTTATTAGCTATGTGACCCTGGTTAGGTCACTTAACCACTCTCAGCTTCAGTTTACTCATCTGTTAAATGAGAGAAATCAAAATATCTATCTCCCAGGGATACTGTGAGAATCAAATGCGATAACATGTAAAGTATTTTTGCAAATTCTTTAGTCCCTGTATAAATGCTAGCTAATATTGTTTGTAGCGGAACCTGTCAGCATGCTTTTGTGATTCTTTCAGTTCCATTTAGCAGCATGTAAGTAGGAATGGAAGAGGCAGATGAGAGCAGTAATCCAGGGCTTGGGTTTGGAAAAGCAAGATCAGAACTGCTCCTAGTTCTGTCTTTTACTTGCTAAAACCACTACTCTAGACTCCTCTATCTTCGTCTATAAGATGAACACTCTGATGCTCCCAAAGGCCCTTCCAGCATTCTGTGCTCTAACATTGTTCCAACCTGGTGTGTGTATGAAGTGGGTATCGTGTCTACGGCAACTGAGCAAGCTGTTGTGTACATAATTATACTGAATAACTTTAAAAACATAATCAATATTGTTGGCTAGTGTAGGGTGTGAACTAAGATGGCATCCTGTATGGTTTGGTATTAGGATTTGAATTAGAAGACCTAAGTTTAAATCCGGACTCTGCATAGTACTACCTATGTAACCTTGGGCAAATCATTTTCTCTCTCTTAGCCTCAGTTACCTCTTCTGGAGTTTCCTTTCAGATACCATAAATGGCTGTGTGACCTTGGATGAAATTACTTACCTTTCCTTCACCTTCTTTTTCCTGTACAAGTCATTGCATCTCTCTTGGCCACAGTTTACCCTTCTTATGTTTCCTTTCAGATGCCATTAATAGCTGTGTGATCTTGGATGGAATTATTGGACTTTAGCTTCCTCTTCTATACAATAAAGGAGTTGGGCCAGATTACCTTTAAGGTCCTTTTTAGCCCCAGTGTCATGTGGTTCCACTTCACCAGTATCACTGACAAATATATGGATGTTTTACACAAGACTCAAATAAGGAATCAGTCATTCTGAGACTGATTAGCATCCATTTTCCTCTCTGTTTCTCCTTACCAGAAAAAAAAAAATTGGTATTGGTGTAGAAGCTTAGTCAGAGAAAGATGACCAGACCTTGGAAATAAGAGGGGTTGGTTGAGGATGTAATGGAAAAAGCCAATTTTATGAGCATTTATTAAGTGCCTCCTCTGTGTAGGCATCATGTTGTGTTTAGATTGTAAGCTCCTTGAGGGCATAGACTATCTTTTGCCTCTTTTTATATCCCTAGTGTTTAGCATAGTGACTGGCACAGAATAGGCACTTATAAATATTTATTGATTCGTTTATTGTTTGGTTGGTCGCTGGGTGCTAGGGATATACAAAGACAAAAATAAAATTGTTCTTGCCCTCGATGAGTTTACATTTTGCTAGGAAAAAACAAGATAATAGCTAGCTCTATTTATGCAGTGTTTAAGGTTTGCAAAGAGCCTTACAAATATCTCATTTCATCCTCTCAACAGCCCTGTGAGGTAGGTGCTATTATTATCCTCATTTTGTAGATGAGAAGATTGAAACAGAAAGAATGAAATAACTTGCCCAAGGCGACAAAGATAATAAATGTCGAAAAGGATTTGAACTCAGGTATTTCTGACTCCAGGTTGGCCCTATTCATTGTACCATCTAACAGTGTCCAGATAAGTCTAGTTAAGTTGCTGAGGGTATACAAAGTGATTTCCTGGAGGGGAGGTGGAGAGCACTGTAGGTGACTCATGAACTAAGTCTTGAATAGAGATAGAGATTCAGCAAAATTGAGGTGGAGGGAGAGAAATCCTGTGTAGAGAGACAGAGGTCATTTTTCTAGTCATGTCTGACTCTTCATGACCCCATTTGGGGTTTTCTTGGTAAAGATATGAGAGTGGTTTACCATTTCTTTCTCCAGCTCATTTTACAGATGAAGGAAATTGAGGCAAACAGGGTCAAGTGACTTGCCTGGGGTCACACAGATAGTAAGTGTCCAAGGCCAGATTTGAACTCAGGAAGAGGAGTCTTCTTGACTGGAGGTCTGTCTCTCTATCCACTGAACCACCTAGCAGGTAGGAGAGAGGTGGAGGAGTTAGAAAATGAAATAGAGTGAGTGTGTGGAACAACAAAACCAAAACAATTTGACTGGAATGTAAAGTACATGAAAGGAGAGAATGTGAAATCAGTCTGGAAAGATAGATTGAAGTCAAATTGTGAAGGGCTTCAGAGGTCCAGCAGAGGAGTTTGTCTCTGATTGATAGTCAGGCAATAAGTCAGCCACTGAATCTTCTTGAATGGTGGAGTTAGGTCTATGCTTGAAGAATGCCAAATTGGCATTGATGTGGAGAATGTAGACAGGAAAGATTGGACATCAATGCATGGTGATGATGGGACAGTGGAGAGAATGAGGATGGATGAGAGTTATTGTGGAGGTGCAGTTTACAAGAGATCACAATTAATTTGCCATGGAGGGTGAAGAAGGACCTGAAGTGGGGAGCCTGGTTTATTAGAAGGATAATGGTACCATTGATAGAAAAAGGGGGAAGGTTGGGGAAATGTAATAAGTTTTGCTTTGAATGTGTTGAGTTTGAGATGCCTATGTGATCTATCTACATAGAGATGTCCCACAGGTGATGTGGAACTAAAGCCCAGGAGAGAGATGAGGACAGGATACCTAGATCTGGGTGGATCTATATGGAGATGATAATGGAACCTTTGGGAGCTGATGAGATCACCAAGAGGGTATATAGAGAGAAGAGGGCCCAGGACAGAGTCCTGAGGCAGAACCATACAAAACAGTGAGGATTTGGGTGATGGTCCACCTAAGGAGACTGAGAAGGAATGGTCATACTGGTAGGAGACTCACAGGAGAACAGTGTCATGAAAACCCAGGGAGGAGAGAGTATCCAGGAGGAGGGGGTAGCCAACAGTGTCCCGCTTTAGAGGAGTCAATAAGCATGGGGCAGAAGGAAAGACCACTGTACTTAGTGATTAAAAGATCATTGATGACTTTGGAAGCAGCCTGCAGAGGACAGAGAAGTGAGTGGGGTCGAGGAGTTTTCTAGGGAGTCATGTGAAATGGTAGCTTTAACACGGCAGGGGCAGGAGGAAGATGGTAGGGTCATTTGTAGGCAATTTTTTTAATTATAGGGGAAACCTAGGCATAGTCTCAGTTTCTACATCTGTAAAGTGAAGGGGCTGGACTTAATGCCCTCTAAGATCATTTTCATATCTGTGATCACATGACTATGGGCAACAAGTAAGGAGCTAATAGATGAACAGAGATTGAAGATTACGAAGAGAGATGAAATGATTGAAATATGAGCTCCCACAGAAGTCAGGGGTCAGCCAGTTAACTAGTATTTATTAAGTATGTACTACGTGCCAGGTCTTGTGCTAAGCACGGAAGATATAAGGACATGCACTCTTAATTTTCCCCTCCTTTCCCATAAAAAAACTAGTCCCTGCTCGCAAGGAGATCATAGTGTAACCCTGGGCAAGTCACTTAATCCTTTTTGCCTCAGTTTCCTCATCTGTAATAAGGTGGGTCCAAGTTGAAAGGCTGACCTGGCTAAGAGAACTACCTTTTCTTCTAAGACCTGAGCAAAGGAGTAGAGAATGGGGGAAGATGTGGAGGAGAGGGGCAAGTTCATACCTGGTGGTCTTCATTTTTTTGTGTCAAGTATCCATAACCTGGCTTCTTCCTACCTTTCTGGTCTTCTCTCCTTCATTAGACTGTTAGTACCTCACGAGCAGAGACTTTGTAAGGTAAAAACTTCCTTTGTAGGCCGGGTGCTTAAAGCAGTGCCTGACACATAGTAGTGCTTAATAAGTGTTTGTTGACTCAGTGATTGTCAGTCAACCTCTATAATCCAGCTGTTCTAATCTTCTTGTAGTTCCTTGAACACATTCCTTCATTTCCTGTCTTCACATTTTTGTACTGGCTATCACTTATGCTTGGTGGTGTAGTGGATAGAGCGCAAGGCCTCACTCAGATACTTAATAGTTGTATGACCCTGGGCAAGTCACTTAAACCTATTTGCCTCAGTTTCCTCATTTGTAAAATGAGCTGGAGAAGGAAACGTCAAATCACTCTAATATCTTTGCCAACAAAATCCCAAATGGGGTAATGAAGAGTTGGACGTGACTGAAACATGCTTAGAATGCTCTGTCCTCACACCTCCACCTCTTCATTTCCCAGGCTTCCTTCAAGATTTAAATCAGGTGCCACCTTCTGCTAGAAACCTTCCTGGATCCCCTGTCTGCTCTAACTTTCCCCACAAGTTTGCCTGCTATCTGCTCTGTATATACCTTATGTGTACTTGTTCACATAATTTCCATCAGGACCTGGAAGATACACACACACACACACACACACACACACGCGCGTGTGTGTGTGTGTGTGTGTGTGTGTGTGTGTATCATCCATAGATCTGGAAGGACAATATATATAATATTATAATATATATCATTATATGTAGTACATAATCTAATTGAATATCATATATAATTATAATATATATTATATTTATATATAATTATGTAATATAATTATATACACATACAGAGGCCTAGATCTATTTTATTCCAGATAACACCTGGAATAAAAGTCATTGTAAATCTTTTAAAACTTTGTGTAACTTTGTATGGTGTGATGAAAGGAACACCAAATAGCCCAAGAGACCTGAATTTGAATCCTGACTCTGACACTCAGTAGCTGGCCCTGGTAAAGTCAATTCACCTCCTTCAGCATCAGTTTTCTCACCTCTAAAGTGGAAATAATAATGGTTTTACTACCTACCTCACAGGGTATTGTGAGGAAAGCTTTTTATAAACATTAAGTACAAATGTGCTTTATTTGTCATTTTTACTTCTTTTTTTTTACCAGCACACACATATACACACATAAATATGCATAAACATTTCCCCAACTCTCCGTATACATACATGCATACACACACACATACACAGTGGGAGATGTTGCAACCTTAGAAAACTCAAGAAGGGCTGAGTATTGCTTCAGGGTCAGGAGGGTGGGAGAAAGATTGTGAGACATGTCCTAGACCCTCATGGGCCTAGAAAGGGAGAGAACTGCAGGAAAGAACTGGAAGGGAGCAAGCACTTAGTTTTTGTGTGGGACAGAGACCACTTACTCAAAAATAAAAACAAGGACTTAGATACCTTGAAAGTAGAAAGGAGTGTATTGCTTTCTCATGAGAAAGGGTACCCCCTTAGTTGCCATTGTGGGCCAGGAGAGTATGAATTCCTTACAGAAGTAAAGGCTTATTTATGCCCTAACGCGAGCTCCTCCTCCCTAACCCCCTGCCCCTTATCCCATTGGCTGGGCTTTCGGGGACACAATCTTTTCACAGAAATCTAGAAGAAAGGTAGTTACACAAGTTTGCCCAGAGACAAAGAAACGGCGGGAAGTTTTTGCAAGGGAAACCAGTTCAGGTTGGGGGCAGGGCTTATTCTTTCTGCTAAGCATTTACAAAAAAACAGGGTCTGAGTGGGGGAGGCTTTTGAAAGCATCAGGAAATGTTAACAAGAACCACTGATTCCCTGAGGAGGTTTCCGTCTGAGAGATCATCTCTCACATTTTGGAGGCAGCATAATTGCAGTATATTTGTGTATAATTGGAAAAATCATCCAGCCTCTTTAGCCTCAGCTCCCTCTGAGATTTCTTCCAGTTCAGCGTCTGTGATCCATCCAAAGAAAAGCCATGTGGCAGAGGCAGAGGCAGAGCCTGGGATGGAGAAGTATCAATTCAACTTTAGTTTAGCCAACTTTTGACTCTGTGTTAGACCCTGCATCCTGGGAGCTTGCCTTTCAGCACACCCTGTACATGGATGGTCACTCCGTTGTTTTATCTTTAGGTCCCAGTCCCTTGTTTGTGACACTTTGGAAGTCTAGTCCACCCCTTTCCATCTTTGTTCTTACTTCTTTGTTTGCTCTTGATACCCTCAGGTGGGGGACCAGATCCTGGAAGTTAACGGGAAGAGTTTCTTGAACATTCCCCACGATGAAGCTGTTAAGCTGCTGAAGTCATCAAAGCATCTCATCATGACAGTGAAGGATGTGGGGAGGCTGCCCCATGCCCGAACCACCGTGGATGAGACCAAGTGGATTGCCAGCTCCCGCATCGGAGAGACGCTGGTGAACTCAGCCGGGTCTGTTACTGGTGCTCTCTTGCCCACAGAGGCATTTCTGGAAAGTAGTTCAGGTTCTCACAGTTCCTGTACTCTGTGCAATGAGTTATGCTCTCAAGGTACTGTGAGTCTCTGATTGGTCACTGCCTATGACAGGCAATATCTTTAGGAGGGTGGGGCATTGTGCTGTAACCAGGAGCGTACTGATTCTGAAGTTAGAATTCTAAATCTGTCATTTGTTACCTAAGGTAATATGAACACGTCATGTACCTTAATTTTTTTCGTTTGTAAAAAGAGGGTTGGATTAGATACTCATCTTTGGGTCCCTACTCTGAATCTGGTAATGGTAAATGATGATTATCTTCTCCAACTCCCCTGTACTTCTCTTCTGAGCCTCAGTTTCCCCATGTATAACATGAATCTTGCTTTTTTTGTATTCTCAGCATTTAGCACAGTGCCTAGCATACAATAAGTACTTGATAAGTTTATTGATTAATTGATGTCTACCTCAACAGGGCTACTTATAAAGATGAATTGAAACAATGTCTTTAAAAAACTTGGTAAATCTCAAAGTGCTGTATCAATGTCAGCTCTTATTATTATCAATCATCATTCTCTGGCTTGGATTTAACTCATAAGAGCCTTCATTACATATTCTGAAATTTACCAACCTCTATTCCTGGCTGATAGAATGCAGTCTCCTTGAGGACAGGATGGTTTCACGTTTGTCTTTGATTCTCCAATGCTTAGCGTAGTGCCTGGCATATAGCAGACCCTGAATAAATGCTTGCTAAGTCATTAATTGTGTTCCCCGTAGCCTACAATTCAGTAACCCTCAAGACTAAGACCCTAGTTATCTAGGCCCAGAATCTTAAGAGCTTATTTCCTGGAAACCAATGGGAAATTCATCTTCCTTCGAAGTAGAAGTGGCCTTACCAAAGAAAAGCAATTTTCTCTGGCCAGGCCAATTTGAACTGTTTAGAGGATGCTAAGAATTGTTATCTTTGTTTGCAGGATACCTGGGGATCTCACTGGAGAAGGGCCAGCAAAGGTAAGAGGTTCTTAATCTTATGGAGATTTGAACAACAACAATAAAAAAGGTCCTTTCTTTAGCTGGTGTTTAATCCTGACCCAAAGGCATCAGAAGTTGATTTATTCCTATCAGCTCTTAATTGGTTTGATCACTTTCTTTGCCGAGCTTTTTTGGTACACCCTGGGCAACAACAGATAAGAAATCACATCTGGCCAGTTCTCTGACTCTTTCTGTCTTAAGACATTTATTGGATTATCTAGCTACTTTTATCTTCGCCTTCCCATCCCTGAGCTGCCCTTCCTGGGGATTGGTTAATGGGGCTCTTGAAAGTACCCCCTATGAGTCAGGGTCTTTGGGGAAGCTTTGAGTGAGTTTCTCAGGAAGGAATCCATTTCTCACGTTAATCTCTGGGGAAAGCTGTGCTGCCTGAATATTTGGAGGAGGAAGGAGATGAGAATTTTTGAGAGGGGAACGGAAATGAGCTTTAATTTGAGATGCTGGAACAAGAACTTACATGATCCTGCTTCATCTTGTTATGGAGGTTTTTTTCCTCCTTTGAAATCCTGATGCCTTATCCTGGCTTGGAGATGGCCCTAGCTTCTGAGATCCCAAGCCAACGAAGTACAGTTTCTGTTAGATCCTGCCAAATTCTGAAGAGGCTTCAAGTGCAAGGAAACCTCTCTTGTACTTCTCTCTTTTTTTTTTTTCCTGTGGACCTTGCTAATGTGCTTAGCATGCATTGTTTCATGTCTGTGTATGTGCTATATGATGAGGTAGAAAAGAGTGCTTGAGGCAGATGGAGCAAGCAGAACATGAGATAGGAGATAAGATCAGGATGTGACCACACAGAAAAGTGGTTAAAGAAGACTATGCATTGAAGCCCCCACCATGGACTTACCTGTATGCTTTCACAAAGCACCCTCAATTCCAGAGCAACTCTTCCCCTCCCCATTCTTGTTCTCTTTGCTTATCACCTCCGGACTACCTGATATCCCAGGCATTTTGGAGCCATTCTTGCTCTTCCCATTCTTTTATCCCCTTTCCCCTATTCCATAAAATTTTATTTAAACCATGTCTTTGACCTAGCTAACCACCTTTGCCTCCTATGAAAAGCAGGGGATGGCCACTCTGCTCCCTTAGGGAAGCAGTTCTTTAGGGGAGCAGAGCCTGTGGCCTATGCTCTGCCTTACACGTGGAGTAGAGCCCACTGGGGCTCTCTGCCTCACGGGGAACAGGACTGCTTGGGTACATCACCCCAATACATGCCTTTCTTTAGGTTGGAGACTCTCAGTGAATTCTTTTAGGATGCTAGGACTCACTTATTCCTTATCATTTCAGGTAGCACCCCAACATTCTTAGGGTCCACCCTGAACTCATCACTAGTGGCTATAGAGAAGGTCTAAGTGAATTCTTTCACACCTGAATCAGCTCACCCGACTCTAACATCAGCGTTCTATATCCCGCAATGTCAAGCTTCATGAGGGCAGGGACTGGGCCTTATCTAAGCTTTGGATGTCCCACAGTGCACGGCATTCTGCCTACTTTAGAAACTCAGTAAATGCTTATTGTATTGAAACAGGCATACCAATGGCCACTATGTCCAAGAGGGCAGAATTTGGAGCTGTGGGTAGAAATTACAAAGGTAGATTTTGGCTGAATGTGCTGAAAAACTTCCTACCAATTAGAGCTGTCCAGAAGTGGAATGGGCTGACTCAGGAGGTAGCAGACTCTCCTTTGCTGAAGGGTCTTCAAGTACTGGCTGGATGACTGGATGTTCATTGGGCACATGGCAGAAGAGATTTCTGCTCAGTTAAACTGAGGTCTATTCTAAGTGTGAGATACTGTGATTCTGTTACCCCCTAAGTTTTGAGATTCTCATTACTACCAGGTGATGTTTTTTGGGGGCTATAGTTGTTCACAAAGCCCATGCATTGACTCATGGAGGAATTATTGCAGCCCGCCTTGGGGGAGGAAGTGCCCTCACTCAGTGAAATCATCAACCCTTGAAGTGTTGAAGAAAGTAGAAGTTTTAATTTCTTTGTTCACTTTTTGTGATAATAATAACTCACGTTTCCATAGCACCTTCAATTTACAAAGTATTTTCCTCGTCACAACCCTGTAAGATAAGTAGCATCAGTATTATTAGCCCCATTTTAGAGAATAGGAAAGTAGAATCATGGCTAAGACTTAAGTAGTGCTTTATAGTTACAGAGCATTTTACATAAATTGTCTCATTTGATCCTCATGGCAGGCCCCTGAGGTGATCAGGACAGGTGTTATGAAACCAGTTTTAGAGAAAAAGAAGCTGAGGTTCAGAGAAGTAAGGCACGTGTACCATAGGTCAAGGATTCTCCCTTTCTCTTTGGGTTTGGAAGATGCATTTAGCCACTGCTGACATTTGAATTTGCCTTCTAGAAACTTGTAAGAGGAAAAGGACTTATATGTGAGAAAATATTTATAGCAGCTTTTTTTTTTTGTGGTGGCAAGGAATTGGAAACTGAGAGGATGCCCTTCAGTTGGGGAAGGGCTGCACAAGTTGTGGTATCTGGTTGTGATGGAATACTGTTGTGCTATAAGAAATGACAAGGGGGATGGGTTCAGAAAAACCCAGGAAGATATATGAATTGATGCAGAGAGAAGCAAAAATCCCAAATGGGGTCACGAAGAGTCAGACATAACAGAAAAGACTGAAGAATAACAACAAAGTGGGCAGAAATGGGAGAAGGTTTTACAGGGTGACAGGAATATTATAAAGATGACCAACTATGAAAGACTTGGCTACTCTGATCAATACATGATCCAAGACAATTCCAATTCCTCATGATGAAAAATGCTATCTACCTCCAGAGACAGAGCTAATGCACTCTGGGTACAGATTGAAGCATACTTTTTTTTTTCCATTTTCTTGCTTTTTTTTTTGACGTGGCTAATACGAAAATATATTTTGCATGACTTCATATGTAGAATTGATTCCGTATTGCTTGCCTTCTGTCAGGGTGGGGAAGGGCTAGAGGGAGAGAATTTGGAACTCAAAACTTTTTAAAATAAAGAACATCAAATAAATTATTTTTGAAAAGGAAAAAAAAATAGAAGCTTATAGGCAAGCAGCGGCACCAGCCAGCTCTCTTAATTTAATGTTAATGACTAGTGTGGTCTGTTAAAACCAGTACGTGGACAAATGGAAGCCATGGCAAAGTGGGCAGGGCAGAGGTGACATAGGTTTGGGGAAGCCACCTTTAATTTTATCTGTAATAGGGACATTTTGATAATCTGGATCTAAAGTCATAGAGTCTGTGCAGAGGTAGATGGTGTTCCAAATCCATTAACATGGGTAATAAACTGAGGTGCTATAGATAGATTCCCTAAAACATTACCAGTCTGTGTCTCCTTCTCCTTCCATCTCCCTCATCTTTATGTCAGTCCTTTCTTGCTCTATTTCTTTTATTGCTTCTCTCTACCAAGTTAATACCTAGGCCCTGGGTGTGCGCCAGTAATCTTACCTAGAGTTTGTAAATGTCTGTAGGAGGCATTCTTCATGGCCTTAGAGGTGGCTCAAGCTTCAAGGTCAGCCTCCAAGCCACCCAGCCTCAATGAGATTAAGTAAATCCCAGATGCCCAGGTCATATAAGAATTATAGGGTCTGGGCCAGAAAAGCCATTTAGCAACCCTTACCCTCATGCTTCCTCCCTGCCCCCCATTCCTGTGAGGGTGCTAGGTGGGCTCTAGTTATTATCTATGAAGTTATCTCAGTGCTAGAAAGAAAATGTTTCTCTCAGTCTTGTAACATCTGTATGCCAGTACTCTGAACTTTACCCCCCAAAGAACTTTGGTTTAGTAAGAATTTAGGCCAGCCCAGTCTTTTTTTTTTCCTTTTAAATTGATTTTTAAAAATTAGCAAGCATTTATTTTTTCCTCCTCTCCTACACACATTGAGAAGGAAAAAAAGAAAATCAAAACTCTAGCAACAAGTATGCATAACTAAGCAGTCCAAAACCAACTATCTCATTTTGCATTTTGAGTCCATCTCCTCTCTGATCTGAGTTCATTAGTCAACTCTTAATTATCTATGCTTCTAGAGGAATGTTAGTGGTATGGATAATTGAAAAACTAGGACTAATCCCAAACTACAAATAATCTGAAACCTACTTCTGTTTGACTCTGTGATAAAGACTATATAATTTTTGTAACAGAAGCAGACTCATCTTCGTAATTATATTTGGCTTAATAAGACTTTATTTGAAGGGGCAGCTAGGTGGTGCAGTGGATGGAGCACTGGCCCTGGATTCAGAAGGACCTGAATTCAAATCTGGCCTCAGACACATAACACTTACTAGTTGTGTGACGCTGGACAAGTCACTTAACCCCATTGCCTAGCCAAAAAAAAAAAAAAAAAGAAAGAAAGAAAGAAAGAAAGAAAAAGAAAAGAAAAGAAAACCTATCTGTGGCCCAAAGAAGTTTAAAAAGGGGCAGCTAGGTGGCACAGTGGATAGAGCATCGGCGCTGAAGTCAGGAGGACCTGAGTTCAAATCTGGCCTCAGACCAAATACTTGACACTTACTAACTTTGAGACCATGGGCAAGTCACTTAACCCCAATTGCCAAAAAAAAAAAGACTATGACGACTTTATTTGACCTTAGCTAAAAATGAGTTTGCATTTCCTGAGACCTCACTTGCCTCTTTGCCTATTCTCTTCGTTCTGAGCCATCCTTCACATAGCTGCCAGAAACACCTTCCTAATGCATACATCTGACCATGCCACTCCCCTGCTCAAAGATATTTAGTGGTTCTCTATTACCTTTAGGAGAAAATACAAGTTTCTTAGCCCAGCTTTGACGGTCCTCTACATTCTGACTTCAGCCTATCCTTCCATCTTTATTTCATAGAATTCACCTTTTCACACTCATTGTCCAAGTCAAATTAGACTACTGATTGTTCCCAAGTTTTGCCTTACCATCTTCTGCCTCTATTCAGATGTTCGGGTTGTACTCCATGCCAGGAATGCACTCATTTTCTTATCTCTGCCTTTTCTTCTTCATCACCATATCATCATCATCATCATCATCATCATCATCATCATCATCATCGTCATCACCCCTTCTCTTCCTTCAAGTTCTAGCTCAGATATCACCTCTTCCATGAAGCCTTCCCTGACTTTTTTAGTTGAAATGTTTTATCTATCATAACCCTATGTCTAGCTCTCTTTATTTCTAGCACAATCTATAACCTCATACTTATTTGTGTCCATGTCATATCCCTTTGATTATACTGTAATTTCTTTGGGGTCAAAGACTGATGGGTTTTTTTCCTATCTATCTCAACACCATCCTCACCCCCATCTCCGAAACAAGGGGTTTAAACACAGTAGGCACCTAATAAATGTTGAATTATTATTGAACTGAGGATGTATAGAATAAATTCTTGTTGTCGTTGTCATTAATATAGTATGGAGAGGTGGTCCAGAAGGTCGGGCCAGTGTGATTCAGTGGAAAAGGGTCAGAAGACCTGGGTTTGTATCTGTTTTTGACACTCAGTTGCTGTTTGGTTATGGTTAAGTGACAATGTCTCTTAAAGTCTCTGGGTTTCAGTTTCCTTATCTGTAAAATGGGGATATTAATACTTACCTCACAGAACTGTTGTTAAGGAAAGTGCTTTATATAAATCTAAGTTATTTGTTATACCAGTTCTGACTCCATGACTTTGGGCAAGTCATTTTCATTCATTCATTCATTCATTCAGTGAGCATTTATTATGTACCTACTATGTGCTGGGTCCTAGAGATTCAAAGACAAAAATAAAGCAGACCCTGCCCTCAAGGAACTTACATTCTCCCAAGTGAAACTCATATATCGATAAGTTAATACAAAAATATGTACAAAATGAACACTAATTAATTTCAAGGATGGAAGGGCACCCCTTCTGTGATGGTCAGGTCTCCGGCTTCAACTGCATTATTTGTAAAAGGAAGAGGGATGGACTGAATGATTTCTTCTGTTGCTTTCAGCTCTAGGGGAAAAATTATGAATCCTAGTCATGATTTTGTGATTCTGAGGCTGTTTCATATTAGGGGGAAGCCTTTTTGGGATTAAAAATGGACCAATGGGCAGCCAGTGAGCAGCTGCCTCTACAGAGATGGAGACCTCCTATAACTGTCTCTTAGTAGTGATTAGCCAGGGAAGTCTGCGC
The DNA here is from genome assembly GCF_003287225.1 of Phascolarctos cinereus. NCBI lineage: Eukaryota > Metazoa > Chordata > Mammalia > Diprotodontia > Phascolarctidae > Phascolarctos > Phascolarctos cinereus. Next base: position 312,118,687 of record NW_027555625.1, read on the forward strand.
TGGCGGCAGAGCTAAAAGCCCAGCAGGGAGCCTTTGCCAAAGGGATTGGACTCTTTGTTAGCGTTCCTTTCAATTCTCTGCAGCCCGAGGCGCCCACCTTTCTCCCTCCTCCCCCCTCTACTTTTAAGAGAAAATGATTTGGGAGGTTACACAGGTGGCTGTGGCTGATAACAAACTCCAGCTCTCCCTTTGGCAAAACATCTTACTGCCATTTGTTTCGTTAACAGGCATCAGGCTGATTGGTCGTTTTCTTTCTCTCTCCCTTGCGGTATTTAAATCCCCAAGGCCTGAGAACCGAACTGTCTGTTCTTGAAAAGTGGTGGCTCAGAAAATCCTCAGGGCAGCCCTTGACCTTGGGGACAGTCGCATTCCCCAAGGCTGAGCCTGGAGGGTGGGGGTGGGGTGGGGGTGCTGGCCCAGGATGGAGCTAAGGCTCCCCCAGGGGAGCGAAGCTGCAGTGGCGCATGAATCCTGTCAGGTCTCTGGATCTGGTATCATGGCTTCCCTGGATGTTTAGAGAGCCAGCTTTGGCTAGATGGCAGGATAATAGAATTCAATTTAATTTAACAAAATCTATTAAATTTGCTATGTGTGAGGCACAGTTCCAGGGGCTGAGGATATTGGGATAGGACTGGACCTATAGTCAATTTCTAGATGAAGACAATACCTTTGAAGATAAAAAATGAAACAAATGCTTCCTTAAAGGGCTTGAAATCTACTTGGAGGAAAGGGTACACGTTTGGCATTTATACAGATAAGTATAATTCATGGTAATACTTGTAGTATAATAGGAGGAAGCAGAGGTCCAGATAAAGGGCCCCTAGAAAATTTGAAATTCCAACACTTTCAGGTTGGAGAGTTGGGGAGACTTCAGAAAGAAAGTGGCACCTGCTGTGGGCCTTAAAAAAGGAAAGGATTTCATCAGGCAGAGATGAGTGGGGAAGGCCTTCCATGAGTGGGGGAATGCTCTTTGTACAGAACAGAGAGGAATGGAGGAGAGTGGTTAACAACAGCTTGTAAAGTCCTTTTTGAATGGAATAGACATTGTATGAAAGGGAGGCTGAAATGAGACTATAAAAGTACATTGGAGCCAGATCATTGAGGATTTTGTTGTTGTGATCTTAAATGCCAGCCTAAGGAGTTGGAATTTTATCTTGGAGGTAGTAGAAAGTGACTGGAAGTCATGAAGACCCAAGTTGAAGACCTTCCTCTAACATATGCTGGCTACATGACCTTGGGCCAGTCAACTATCTGCTTAGTGCCCTCAGGCAGTGGTCTTAGATTGTAAATGGCATAGAATGCTTTGGAGAAATTCATCATTGGAAGTTCCCTATCCCAGTGAAATTACAGGTCTAGTTAAAAAAAATGATTGTCCATAAAGAAATGTATGATGAGGCAGAATGTGAGAAGGGCCAAGAGGAGTAGGGGCAAATGGTTATGAAAAAGCCTGCTCCCCATGGTGCAGTAGTTAGAGCATTGAATTTGAAGTCAGGAAGACCTGAATTTAGATATTTAACTAACTTTGATCCCAGGCAAGAGGTAGCATTATTCCCATTTTACAGATGAGGAAATGAGACCCGGAGTGGCTGAGTCTCATACGCGTCCTGTCTCAGACAGGATTTAGCTGAAAGGGACCTTAGTGGTCCTATAATCCAGTCCCTTCATGCAGGTTCCTCACAGAGTTCAAATGAGATAATATCTGTAAAAGCATTTAGCACAGTGTCTGGCACTGAGTGGCTGTTAAATAAATGCTTATTTCTCCTTCCCTTATTCCCCACATGCTATAAATGAGGGAAATTAGTCTCAGAAAAGCAAAGTACCTGCACGGTTTCCGACATGCAGGACATGTGAGGCAGGGTTCAAACCGGGCTCCTCTGATTCTAGCTCCATTCTACTATATCACATTGCCTCTAGCTGTCCAGGCCATAATTTGAACCAATGTTTCCCAAATACAGGACAAATTCTTCTCCTTTCCCATATGCCATGTTTCCTTTCCTAGGATGTTAGAATTGGAAAAGCCTTTCTAGTCTTGTCTAATCCCTAGAATCATAGCACCTCAAAGCTAATAGGAACTTCAAAGATATTCCTAATAGAGTCCTTGATTCATTCTCATTCTTCTTCCATGCCTCTCTCTCTCTCTCTCTCTCTGTTTGTCTCTCTCTCTCTCTCTCTCTCTCTCTCTCTCTCTCTCTCTCTCTCTCTCTTTTCCTCTCCATCCTTCTCCCTCCTTTTTCTTTCCCTTCCTCTCCTTCCCTCTCTCTTTCCCTTTCCTTCCCCCCCTCTCCCTCTCTCTTTCCCTTCTCTCTCTCATTCTCTCACTCTCTTTCTCTCTCTCATCCTCACCCTCTCCCTCTCCCCTTCCCTCCTCTTTTATCTCTTGTCTTTCTCTCTGCCTCTCTATGTAACTCTCTCTGTCTCACTGTCTCTGTCCCTATCTCTCTCTGTCTATCTCTGTCTCTGCCTGTCTGTCAGTCTGTCTGTCTCTATCCCTTCCTTCCTCCCTCTCCTTTCCCAACTCTCCAGTCCAGGTCAATTTGCCTGTGAGGACCGTAATCCAGGCAAACTGGGGACAGTCTCTTGTCATTTTCCCCACCCCCCACCTGAAACTTCTGGCCTTTTTAAGGTATGTTACCTGAGAAATGAATTCCCAGATCTAATATATGATGGTTAATTGAGGTTATTATCTCCTTTTGTTGATGGCCTCTTGAAATCTAGACCATTCTCAGGTCAGACTTGAGCAGCCTGAGAGCTCAGAGAGCACTTGTGTACAAGGTTAGGTCAGGCACGTCTTAGGGGCAAGCTGACCTGGAGCTGAAATAGGCAGTCAGATGGAAATGGAAACAGAGAGACAGACAGAGACAGAGACAGAGAGACACAGAAAGACAGAGACAGAGAGACAGAGACAGAAAGAAACTGAGAGACAGAGAGACACACAGACAGAGAGATGGAGACAGAGAGACACAGAGCGAATGAAAATTAATACCTTGGACAGTTCTCTCACCTTAAGGCTGTCTAGGTGCCTTACCCTATGTAACAAATGTCAGTTGCTATTTCTCCTCTGTAGCTTGCCCAAGATCTGACATATAAGCAGTATATGAGTCAGCCTTCAAACCAGGTTTTCTGATTCTAGATCCATTGTGCCTTTTGCTGCATGTCATTAGCTGTTCTTGTCAAGGCTAGGATTTGAACCCAGGTCTCCTAACTCCAGGACAAACTCCACCTTCTTTCCCCTGTGTCCTGCTACCCTTCCTGGGATCTTGTTGTGACTGGTATGTCATGAGGGAGATTTCCTTCCTGTGGCTTACGCAGGCATGTCTCACATAAGATTTTTAGTCATGCCAAGGAAATGTGGATTCTCACTCCAGAATAAATTCTGTTCTCTGTGTGATCCAATTTGTCTTTCAGCTGGGATTCTACAAGGGGCCAGCCAGGTCCCAGGTCACCCCAAGCAGCATGGTCAACCAGACCCGGGTCATCTTAGAGGAACAAGCCCGGCATCTGCTTAATGAGCAGGAGAGAGCAACCATGGGCTACTACTTAGATGAGTATAAGGAGAATAACATCCATGTGGATGCCCTCATCATGGCTCTGTTTGAACTACTCAACACCCAAGCCAAGGTACAGTGCTGTGGCCAGGGCTGGTGCCACTGGAGCTGCTCCAGACCAGTTCTGTAGACTTTGAGGCTCCAAACAGCCACCAGGCTTCAGGGAGTGGGGAGGAGTACCATGAATGCCTGATGGAACCCTCACTTTCTTCTAGACTTTGTCAAGACCTCAGTTATACATTCAGAGGCCCCCAGATCTAAGAAACACATGCCTAAGATTGAGACACCTTTGTTTGGAAGTTCAAGAAAATGCCTTATTTTGTGGGATAGTGTTTATAGTGGAGAGGGGGATTAGGGAAGGGATCTTTGGAAAGCATGAATTTGGGTTTGGGGTTTGTAACAATTGGGGAATCATAGGATTGTGGACTTAGAACTGGAAATGACCTTGGAGGTAATTTAGTCCAAATGATGAAATGACTTGCTCAAAGTTGAGTAAATAGTAATTGTCAGAATCTTGTCTCAAAAATTAGAGCTAGGGCTGAAGTGGAACTCGACAGTTCCCATCGTCCACCTACAGTAAGATAGCTTGACATAGGTCTAAATAGTCATAGGATCGTGGGATTTCGAAGTGGAAGAGGTCTTAGAGTACCTCTGGTCCAATCTTTTCATTTTATTGATGAAGAAACCAAGGCCCAGGCCTTAGGTTGAGTGTCTTGCCAAAGGTCACCTGGACAGAAAGTAGCAGAGACGTGATTTGATTTGGAAGCAAGTCTTCTGACTTCAGATTCAGAATTCTTTCCACTAGAATAGAGGAAAGTTCACAGGGTCTGGAGGCAGAGGACCTGGATTTAAATCCTGCTGCTGATACCTACTACTATTGGTGTAATCCTTGGCATGTCACCTTTCCTCCCTGAGCCTGTTTCCTCATCTGTAAGATGAGGTTGGACTTGATAGCCTTCATGATCTCTTCTAATTCTACATCTATGAACCTGTGACCTTGAGCAAGTTATCTTAACCAAATCAGTCAAGAAATGCTATGAGATTATTTGTGAAAAGGAGTTAAAATGTAAGGAGGCTTTAGAGATTATTTAGTTTAAGATTATAGAAGGGGGAAAAAACCTTTTCGGGAGTGCTCGGCTGAATATGTTCTTTTGTTCCCAGTTTTCCCTTCTATCTGAGGTGAGGGGTCTGATCTCCCCCCATGACCTTGATCGCTTTGACAACATGGTGCTGAAACGGGAGATTGAGTCCATGAAGGCCCGACAGCCCTCCTGCACTGGCACGGACACTTACTCTGTGGTGTCTTACAGTGACACCGGCTCCTCCTCTGGTAGCCAGGTCACTTCTACCACAGTCAGCTCTGCTCGAGTGAGTGCCCCCCACGTCGGGCCCACCGTCTGCTTAGGGGTGGGGATGGGGTTCTTCTCCCAGCCCCTGATTCTCTCTCTACGCACTCAGTAGCAGCTCCCATCCCTTCCTCCCCTCCCTCCCAAACCATAACCAGAGGCTGGCCAAGGTCTTTTTGCAGCTGACCATTTGTAACAATGTGATCTGACAAATAGTGAGCAGTACCTCACGATCCCAGAGGATTCAAGACCTTTCATCCAAGCTAAATGGTGTGGCGGAGGAAGGAGGAGCAGGAATCCTTCTTCTCTGGACCCTCCGTCTCGAGGTGTGACACATCAGTCTGTAAGCAAGCATCTGTGTTTACCGCAGGGTCAGTGCTCCATGATAATCCAGTGGCTGATTATCCAGCTTGTCTGGGTCTCCTGGCTCAGTTTCTCCTTCTTGTTTCACGCCTTTTGGTCAGTTTACTATGCCTTCACCAATAAAAGGGAAAGAAAAGGGAGCAGAGATAGAATTTTGACTTCTCTGTTTGTCTGGGTCCTTGCTGTTTTGATATATTGGGAAAGGAGGCTGGAGCTATTGACAAAAATGAGATTTTTAAAAACATTATCTAAGGATTTTCATGACACTGTCTCTCATATTTCTCCATGTCTGTGGATATTCAAGGTGGGGATAATGACCTATGATTCCATTGGTGGAGGGAGTTCCTGGTGAGGACCTTCCTCTACCAATATAGGTTGGCACCTTCTCTGCAAATTATTGTCTTAAAGAGCTGTTTATAACACTGAGAGGATAAATGACTTGCCCAGGGTCACACAACCAGTGTGTCAGAGGTGAGACTAGAACCCAGGTCTTCTGGCTTCAAGACTTACTCTATCCTCTATGGCATACTGCTTCTGAATATTCTAAGTGTGGTCTATATATGGCCTCTTGACTGTTACCAGATCTTAGGAACCCACAAATTACCTTCCTTCAGCAACAATCTGTCTCCTTTTCCATTGCAGAGTGCCTCCTGCCTCCTTCCTTAAATTGGGGCAGGTGTGGGAACAAAGTCCTTGGGCAGCTTTATTTCCCACAAGAACTCCAAGTCCAAATCATTTTCCTGGACAGGTGCAGGAAGTAGCATCAAAGCCCTGATTATAACAATATCATCATTTCATGCTTCAGGATATAAACTGATCACCTGGAGTCCTGATTCTCCAGGATGAAACTAGAATTCTTCTGCTCCTCTGCACGTGTTCAGCATAGTAAATTCACTTTGGCATCTTGTTCATCCAGTTAGTGGTTTATGCAGCACTTACAAGATGGGCCAGGGATATACTTTGTCCAGGGGGTGACCCCTAGGTGAAAGTCCTGGCCACTGTGGACATAGTGCGGGGCTCAAATGCAAAGTGGTACCTTCTGAATCCCTGAGGATAATCTGGGATCTAGTTAAAAACTGCACGCTTTAATCTGTCACATGCCTGTCTCCTTAAATCAGGGACCCTGACAGAAACAAATTTCAATCATCTGCTGCCCCTTGGGAATCATTTAGATTTTAGGAGATGATTCTGAGTGCTTTTTCAGGCCCAGGGAACAAGACTCTTAGAAGCAGTTTGGAAAGAACAATGAATGACCTAGGAGACTGTGGTCCTGAGTTCTAGTCCTGGCTCGATTACTGACTCACTGTGTCACTGTGGGCAGCTCTCTTCTAGCTCTCTAATTCTCTAATTCTCTGAGCCCCTGGCCCAGGCCCTACCCTGTGTCAGTATTACTTCACATGTCCCAAAGCTGATATGTCTTCAAAAGCCCAGTCCCCTGACAGATTTTGAATTTTGCGTTGTGGTAGCTGGTGTTACTTCCCCTTCTGTTCTGAGGACCTTTGAGAGCTGCAGAAAGTTTCTATGTCTGGATTTTTTTCCTAACCAGCTAGGCTTCATCATATTCAGTCCAGTCTCTGATGAGCTGTAAAGATGGTTCTTTCACTTGCTGTCACTTTTATGAGCAAATACCTCCTACTGCTGGGTAGTACCTGGACTGGTACAGAAGAAGGTTTAGCTCTAATGATCGCCACTGCCCTTCCACATCCAGAAGAAGCCCTAAAAGCCTTACAGGCAATGTAGGTGATCTTCAGCACCTCAGTTACTGCCTTTAGGAGAGACCAAGAGCAGTGTTCATGGAAACCTGGAAACCTTCTTCATTTCAGGGACAAGTGAAGTACTTTGTGCCTGCACAAGAGATAGTTTGCCAGGGAAGGGCACACCCTGGGTTATTTCTCAAGTGCTTCTAATACATTTGTGTGGTAAGACTATATATAGAGATATATAGATATAGATATATATGTACACACACATATATACGCATATAAACACACACATATATACATGTAGTCCTTATATATACACATGTGTATATATTCACATATATACACATATGTGCATGTGTATATATGCACATATACCTAAATATATAACATACGCACACATACATGTACACACACATATATGTGTGTGTGTGTGTGTGTGTATATATATATATATATATATATATATATATATATATATATATATATATATATATATATATATATATATATATATATATATATATATATATATATATATATATAATATATATATGCCCATGCATCCATCCAAGCAAGCAGCAAACATTTGTTGAAAGCCTAGTGTATGCACTATTGTTAGGTACTAACTAGGAAATTTAGGAAACCTTCCCTAATACCCAGCAGTGAAACTTGCTAACAGTCTGGAGCTCGGCAGGCTACGCAGGCTGAATCTAATTATCTGGCCCCCTTTTCTTCTTCTGTCATCATTCCTGAGACATTCCTCAGACTGTAGCACTCAATCAGACTCAAGCCCTGGTTTACATATGACTGTGGAAGCCTGAAGATGACATTTGCATCCAAGGCATTGCCTGCATTTCATATAAAGGCTTCTAGGAAGGGCTGAAAGTCTCTGCTTCTCCCCTAAGACCCAGATCACAGGCTGCACCACTGGATAGCCCCTAATTTTCTATTTTTGGTAGATTGGTTTCATGACCACTATATGAGTTTCAGTATTAATCCTCACTTAGCTCTAGGGCCCCCTAAAATGTCTGCCCTAAACTGCTCCTATGATTTTTACTTTAACAGCTTCATGCAAGAGAATATGTTACTTAGTGGATTTGTGGCAAGAAGGATTGGGGGTTCTTTTACCAGGGTCTTATGTTTATTTTTATTGCCTTTTTTGTGTGTGGAATGGTAGTGGTTTGCTGCATCTGTTCCAGTCCCTAATGCATTGTTTTATTTTGTTTTTCCCCCCCTTTTTGTGCTTGCCTAAATTATCTTTCCCAGGAGCGGCTCTTATGGTTAATAGACCTAATGGAGGTATGGTCCTTTCGCTGGGAAGCTTTCCTGCTATGGTTTCCATAGTAAAAAAGATGGGGTCGAGGGTGGGGTGAAGGACAAAAAGTGGTTGGCTGCCAAAGGCAGGTCTGTCTCTAAGGTCTGGCCCTATAGGGGGCTGAATAGGAAGGACATGTTCTCCAACATCTCCTCCTGTTTGCCTCTCAGTCTTTTTATGTGCCCATCTGCCTGTTCTTGGATCTCTCTGTCTCATTGTGTGGTCTGGTTGCCAGCTCATTAGGCTTTTCCTGTGGCTTCAGTCCTCCTCTTCCTCCTTGTCACATCATACCACATGACAGCTGCCATGTCAGTGTGTCATGGTGGAAAGAGACCTCGGTAGTGGCAGAGCTGGGAGTACAACACAGATCTTTTGGCTCCTGCTCTATGATCTTGGCCAAATTACATCATTGGTGTCTCAGTTCTCACATTTATATTTTAAGGTCCCTTCCAGCTCTGACATTCTATGTCCTAAGGGCCCTTATGCTTTTGACATTCTGTATTATAATGTCCCTTCTAGCTCTGACATTCTGTGTCCTAAGATCCCTTATATGTCTGACATTCTATATTCTAATATCTTTTCCAGCTCTGACATTCTGTGTCCTAAGATCCCTTATACCTCTGACATTCTATATTCTAATGTCCCTTCTAGCTCTGAAATTCTATGTCCTGAAGTCCCTTATATCTCTGGCATTCAATTACCTCTGACATTGTATTCTCTGAAGTCCCTTCCAGTTCTAAATTCTTTGCTTATTCATATGTGTGGTCGAAGCTGCCTCATGCTGCTTATGGAATTACTAAGTCACCACTACAATATGGCATAGTAAAAAGAGTTGGAGTCCAGAAAGACCTGAATTCAAACCGTATGTTCAATAACTGGTAGCTGTGTGAGAATGGGAAAAAACTTAACCTGAGTCTCAGTTTCCTCGTCTGTAAAAAGGTCAAAATAATACTTATAGTATCTACCTACTAGGGCAGCTAGGTGACACATTAAATGAATTGCTGGGCCTGGAGTCAGGAAGACTTATCTTCCTGAGTTCGAATCTGGCTTCAGATATTTACTGGCTGTGTGACCTTGGGCGAGTCACTTAACCCTGTTTGCCTCAGTTTCCTCATCTGACAAGTGACCTGGAGAAGGAAATGGCAAACCACTCCAGTACCTTTGCCAAGAAAACCCCAAATGGAGTCATGAAGAGTCAGACACAAACTGGAACAACTGAACAACAAATAAAACCTACCCATCAAGGTTTCTGTAAGCATCAAATGAAATAATTTATGCAAGGTTCTTTGATTCTCTAAGAGCTTTGTAAATGTCAGCTATTATTTTGATTACCAGTAACTCTTTTTCTAATAATTGGTCCTAGATCTGATGGATTTTGCTTATTTCCTGTATATAAGCCCTGTGTCACTTAGGGAGATAGGAATCTTAACATTCTCATAACCTTCTTTTCTCCTTCATTACCTACTAGCCCTCAGTCTCTGGGTGTTAAGTGTTCAGAGAAGTTAAAAGCAAAAGAATTTTTACCAAGACCTCCTAACTTTCTTCCATGTCAGTTCAGGTGACAGTTATTGAGAATTATTGTCCTCCAGGGCTAGGGATGAGTACTCATCTAAATACATTAGTGACTGTGGGCCTCAGGGCAAGCAGAAATGAATGCTGTCCATCTGTATTAATCTCTTATCTCCCTCATTTGCCCTTCTTAGTGAAACTCAAGTATACAGCAAGGAGCTCAGTAGTCAAATCCAATAGAAACACAATAACATTAACCAATACAAGAGATTAAGACTTGGGTCTCCTATTAGATAGACAAACAGATGATGGATGGAGAGAGAGAGAGAGAAGAGAGAGAGAGAGAGAGAGAGAGAGAGAGAGAGAGAGAGAGAGAGAGAGAGAGGATTTATTAAGTTCTTGTTATATGCTAGGTTATTGTACCAGGCTGGGCAGTTAAGTGGTAATGGATAGAATGGCAGGCCTGGAGTCAGGAAGACCTGAGTTCAAATGTGGCCTCAGATACTTACTAGCTCTGTGACCCTGGGCAAGTCACTTAACCCTGTTTGCCTCAGTTCCCTCATCTGTCAAATGAGCTAGAGAAGGAAAAGGCAAATAACTCTAATATCTTTGCCAAGAAAACCTCCAATAGGGTCACGGAGAGTCAGATATGATTAAAATGCCTAAACAACAACAATAAATAAGTACCAAGTACTGTTCTAGGCAATGAAAATACAATACAAGCAAGATAGTCCTGGCCCTCAAAAGAGCTTACATTCTTGTTAGGGAAAAAGAACACATAAATGGGGAGTTGCAAAGAGTGGAGGGATGGGTATGGAGCGATATGGTTTAGAGATGTCTGGGAAGTAAGGGCAGAGGTCTGGATCTGAGCAAGATGAGGTGAAAGCTCACCTATCAGACCCCGGGGGAGTCCAGGGATAAAGTCTAAGTTTCAGGGGATGAAGGCTGGAATGATTTGGAGATGTACAGGAAGATGGTGGTATAGAAGAAAGAGCATTGCATCTGAAGTCAGAGACCTTGAGTTTGAATCTTGTCTCTGACACTGACTACCTGTGTGACTATGGAAAATTCAGTCAACCTCTCTGGGCCTCCGTGTCTTCATCTGTAAAATGAGGGGCTCACAATAGATGGCTCTAAAACTGTCATCTTGTGACTCTGCTACCCCTAAAAGTTTTGTGTGGCCTCTTACATTTCATCATCTTTCCATGCCTGCTGCAGTCAGCCCTTGACTCCCAGCCCACATCCAAGCTTTCCGGGGCATGCAAGGATAGCTGTTGTAGCAGGCTAAGAACTCTGGATCTCTATAGCTTTACCTCTTATTCAGTGCTGAAGAAGGTACATTATAATGTAGAGAAGGCTGCTGGGGGGTAACCAGGAAGGAGCCCACACACAGTAAGGAATACAGCATAGCATTAGAGTCACCTTCAGGAACCCTCCTGAAGTATTCTGTCAGAGTAGGAGTGTTGAAGGGGAGGCGGGCCTCAACCAACCAGCACCCTGCAATCTCACCTCTAAAAGGGCCCTGGTAACTGACTTTGGGAGTCACGCTCTTAGAGTTTTAGAATTGTAGCGTCAGAAGAAACAGTAAGAGGACATCGGGTCCAATCCTTACCCAAAATATTAATTCCTTTTTACAGCCCTTCCGACATCTAGCTCACACTTGAACTCTTCCATTGATGGGGAGCTCCTTCCCTAATGAATCAGTCCTTAACAAGTTTTGGGATTTTTTCCTTTGCTTCTTCCATGCAAAAGTCCCACCAGTGTTTCTGAAGGTGTTTCCAAAATTTTTTTTATTTAGGGGATAGATTTTCAATTTTCTGAGGCTAATCCATTCACTCCCTCACCCATCCACCCCTCCCCAGAAAATCCTTTCCCCCTCCAAATCCACATACCCATTCAGAATAACTATTAAGCCTGGTGCATTGCAGCAAAGTTGCCTTTTTTTCCCCCCTCTTTTGGCACATGTACAGGGTGAGATGGAAACAGCTAGGTAACGGTGCCCCTGAACTTCGTCACTGCACATAGGAGGGACCAATTACCATTTAGAGTAATTCTCTTTATCAGGCAGAATGGCTATCTTTACCCGGTTAAATGCCTTCTCCAATTGCAACTGTTTTCCATAAACAAACCAACAATCAAGGAAGATCAGATGCAGTTCTCCTAATCGTGAAATCGCCTTTATTTTTCATTTGCTTAATACCAAGTCAACTCTGAGAATTTTCACCTGATTCCAAAGAGCATTTCCTTCCCGTAAAAGAACTGCTGCCAAGATAGCAAAATGGAAAGCTGTACTGATTAAAGGTGGGGGTGCTGTGGAGAGAACTTCACTCTCAACATTTCATTATATGGTGAATGTTTATTTTATGACAGGTGCGAAGTTTATAGTTCCATAGAACGAAGGCTGTCTTATGTCCCTTTGGTTTCTAGGGTCCTTTCCAAGTCTGAAACTATTGGATCTGTGATTTTCAGGGCAGTAGAAGTGGAAGATTGTCTCCAACTTTTTAGACTCTAGCCTGGCTCAGCCTCAGTGTAGAGGATTTCAGATTCTCCTCGAACCACAGCAAAGACAGAGATACTTGTATGACCCAGTTTGAGAGAGCACACACGTGGACTTACAATGTCTGGGGGTCGAAACTCAGTTCTGTTGCTCACTAGTTATGCTGGACCACTCCCTGGAGTCTCAGCTTCTGTAAAATAAGGGAGACTATTCCTGCCTTGTCGGTCTTAACAAGATTACTGTGAAGATCCAATGAAATAAAATGGATTTTTTTTTGGAATTCTGGTAAAGCCCCATACTAATGCAAAGTAGGGTTATTCTTTTTATTATTACTATTTGAGATATTTAAGATGTCATCAGCAATTTTTGCTGAGCAGATTCATGCCTATATTGTGGGCTGTAGGAGGTTATGAGGGAAGGTAGAAGCTTGGACCTTACCCCAGAAGGGAATATGTATCACACCTTGACACTTTTCTTATTGTTTGTTGTTAAAGGTGGCTAGGTGGCACAGTAGGTAGAGTACTGGGTCTTGAGTTTGAAAGACGAGTTCAAATCTGGCCTTAGACACTTACTAGCTGACCGTGGGCAAGTCACTTAACCCTGTTTGCCTTGGTTTGCTTATCTATAAAATGAGCTGGAAAAGGAAATGGCACACCACTCCAGCATCTTTGCCAAGAAAACCCCAAATGAGGTCACAAAGAGTCGAATAGGACTGAAACAAAAGCAAGCTTAATTATATACTGACCCTAGAATTGCTTAGCCTTCCCTGACCCCTCTTCATTCTAGTGTCTTCCCTCTGTTGATTGATTCCAATTTATCTTTACACAGCTTGTTTGGACATAGTTGTGGGTATATTGTCTCTTCCATGAAATTGCAAGCTCCTTTCGGGCAGGGACTGTCTTTTGCCTTTCTTTGTATCCCCAACACTTATGTGCCTGGCATGTGATAGGCACTAATAATTGTTTACTGATTGACTGATACCTCAGACAAATTGTCCAAAATTATTCACTGAGTAGTAGCTAGGTTTCAGCCATCTTTCAGGAAGTTTAGTGGTATTGTTTTCCAAAGGAAATTTAAAGCCACCAAACATTTTCATAAGATTCTTTCAAAAATAAAGTTTGGGGCGGCAACTAGGTGGCGCAGTGGCCTGAAGTCAGGAGGACCTGAGTTCAAATCTGACCTCAGACCAAACCCTTGACACTTACTAGCTGTGTGACCCTGGGCAAGTCACTTAACCCCGATTGCCTAAATAAATAAATAAAGTTTGGGTTCCTAACCCACAGTCGGTGAACATTTTAGTAAACTGTCTAAGCAGCATCAATGCCAGAGGATCAGGATGGACCATAAAACAAGGAAATATTTGCTCCTTAAATCTGGAGATGGCTTAGGGAAGAATAGCAAGAATTTGAAAACCTTGGGAAAGAAATCTTAGGGGGAAAAACTCAAGAATCATAGCTTTAGAGCTGAAAAAGACCTTTAGAGATTATCTTATCTGAGAATTCTTAAACCTTTTTGTGTGTGATCGGGATCCCTTTGGCAGGCTGGTGAACCCTTCTCAGAGGAACATTTTTAAATACATAAAATAAAAACATAGGATTTTAAAGGAAACCAATTATATTGAAATAAAGTTATCAAAATATTTTGGAAAAAAATAAAACAATTCAAGATAAGACCCCAGGATAAGAACCCTGGCTTTAGTCCAACTCTCTCCTTTTGTCAACAGACAGGTCAAGTGACTTACCCACTGTGACACTGGGAGTAAATGGCAGGGCTGGGCTTGGCACTCAGGGCCTCTCACTTCGATTCCAACATTCTTTTCACTATGTTGCCTCCCCGGACTAGGGTCATTCAGCCTGGATCAGTGAAGAATGAGGGAGGTGCTTAGTTATAGTCTCTTTAGAGAGAAATGATTCAGAAGAGGAAGGTAGAGGTGTCAGAGCAGGAAGGGTTTTTAGAACATAGGATGATAGGATAGATAATATAGCTTAAAGTTGTAAGAGTGTGTAGAATGTTAAACATGTGACATAGAATGTTAGATCTGGAAAACTTCTTAATGAAATGATTCACTGAAGCAAACTAAACTGCATGTAGAAGGATTGAAGGCTGACCTTCAAGTACCTCCATGTCAGAGTTAGAACCTTTTTCCTCCTCTCTTTTCTTCTCTCTCCTCTTCCTTTCTTCTTCTTTCTCGCCCTTTTCCTCCTCCTCCTCTTCTTCTTTTTCTTCCTTCTTTTCCTATTCTTTTTCTTTCCCCTCCTCCTCTTCTTTTTCTTCTCCTTATTCTGCTTCCTTCTCCTTTTCTTATTCTTTTTCTTTCTCCTCTTTCTCTTCTTTTTCTTCTCCTTCTTCCTCCTTCTCTTCCTTCTCTTTCTCATCCTCCTTTTCCTTCTTCTCCCTCTTTTCCTGTTTTTCTCCCTTCCTCTCTTTCTCCTTTTCTTCATCTTTCTGGTACAGTAGGCACAATACAAAGCCCTGCCAGTAATAGGTGAGCAATAAATAGTTGTTGAATTTAGTTAAGTTGCTTAAATGTAGTTGCCCCCAGAGGCAAAGAAATAAGCTCAACTGTTGCCCTCTGGAGGACCCTACCATCTCTAGAATATTGAACTGGAATCCTCTATTTTTGGTAGACTCTTTTAAAAATTGCTATTAATACTCTTTTCTCCACCTCCCCCACTGCCATTTCCTAATTACTGCCCCTTCCCTCTCAATATAACCTTCCCTCCCTTGTTACAAATAAATCCAGTCAAGAAAAGCAGATAGACATATTGGCCATGTCTGCCAATGTATTCCTCATTACACATAGTCTACTGTGTCTTTGCTGAGAGATAAGAAGCATGCTTCCCCATCAGTCCTCTGTTGTCACAATCTGATGCTGCATCAACCAGCTTTCTGAGTTCTTTTAATGTTTTTAATGTTTTCCTTTAGTAGATTCTTCACAGCAGACCAATAGCCATATTTCCGCCACAGCTTTCCCCTCCCTGTTTGCAATAGTCACGATCTTCTGCATTCGGTGAAAGTTAGTTCCTTATATTCCCGCTAAGTGAAAGTGAGAACCCATAAAGAGAGGAAATTGGGAGGCTTTTGTTTATAATATTTTCATTTCTTTTCCTCAAATTGCTAATCCTGCTGAGATCTCTCTGGCCCTGGTCGAAATCCCCAATCACTATTCGACCTGAGCTGATGGGCCTCTAATCTCATATTCCTTCTATTAAATTCCATTTTAAGATTCCTCAGCACAAAAAAAAAGTCCTCAGTGAAGCACCTGGAACAATAAATTCACCCAGCAGTTTAATGGCATCTGAGGTAGTTATTGCAAGTCTCTGCCTCACATTGCTATGAAGTTTGGAGCAAGAAATAATTCAGGTGACAAATGTTTAATGATTGTCCGCAGTGGGCTTATGTAACATCTGCCTCCATGGTAAGGACTTGGACAGGGCCAACTCTATGTACAGCTGACTTAAGGATGAGAGCTGTGAGGGCCTTAAGTGCAGTATAAGTATTATATTTCGGGAAAGGACTTGGTTTCAGATTCCAGCTCTGCAGTTTGTTATCTGACTTTGGGCTAATTACATCACCTCTCTGGGCCTCCATTTTCTCATCTGTAAAATGAAGAGATTAGACTAGATGATCCCTAACATCTTTTCCATCTTCTAAATTCTATGATCCTATAAGATGTTTTGGTCTGAGATGCCTTTTATTAGGTAAGACTATTTCTTACCTATTTTTCTACCTCTGCATCTTCTGTCCAAGTCCCTTCTCACTTCTTTCCCACTTGACTGCACAGAATTTCAGAGAATTTCAGAACCAAGTGGGATGTTTGAGAACATCTAGACAAGGGGTTATTAACCTTTTTTGTGTGTGTCATGGGCCCTTTAGGCAAGCTGGTGAAGCCTATGGACCCCTTCTCAGAAGAATGTTTTTAAATGTATAAAATCCATAGGATTACAAAGGAAATTAAAGGTTAGTGAAAATAAAGATGTAATTTTTTCCCATCCAAATTCATGAACTTCCTGAAATCTTTCCCCAGATCCCTTTAGGATCTGTTGACTGTAAGTTAAGACTCCTATTGTAGACCAACTCTCTCATTTTAAAAATGAGGAAACTCAGACTTGGAGAAATGAATTTCTAAAAGTCACATAGCTTTAAAGTTAGTGGTGCATCCAAGAATTGAATGCAGTTCTCCGGACCCAAGTCGAGGCCTTTCTCCACCATACCATACTGTCTTTTCCATTAGAGCCTGCACACAGAAACCTTAAAGAAAACAACCTAATCCTGGGGTTCATCTAATATCTCCAGTGGAGCCTTGACTTGTGACTCCATCAATTTTCTTGAAGTCAAAGTGAGAAAGAAGGGGATTGTAAAAGTTAATAGCCATCAGGAAAAACCCAACACAAAATAACCTGCAAGCTGTAATTGTTTAATACTAACTTCTAAACTTTGGAAATTGATGTTTGAACAATGCCAAGCTCAGCACCTCTACCAGATGCTCCGGAAAATGATGAAATGCAAACAGCAGCCCCATTTGTCTTCCATGTTTATTCATTGACAGACCCTGCGCATTTCTAAGAATCACTCAGTGCTCTTGGTTTGGATAAGTACCGTACAAGGAATATGTGCTTTGTCCTCCTTCCAACAAAGGCCAGGAAACCGGTGGGTCTACTGCTGAGCCCTCACTGAGGCTTTGCAACCTTGAGAAAGCTGGCTAACCTCTGAGTCAGTTTCCAGAGCTGTAGAATAGGGAGAACAGTTGTAGTACTTTTGTCTATGATGCTATCAGGAGGTGGATGTGAAAGCCGTTATGGTTTCATTGGAGAATTTAGATTCTGAGATTTTCCAGTTAACCATAGAATCATAGATTGTTAGAGATAGGCAGGGTCTTACAACTCAGGATGTTAAAACTAGAAAGGTGATAGGAGCAGAGAACTGGAGGTAGGAGGGACCTTATACCTAGAATACTAGAGCTGGAAGGGGTCTTAGTGCATAGAATCACAGAGTCACAAAATGTGAGACTTGGAAGGGATCACATGTAGTCCACCCTATATGTAGAAGAATCTCAGCTATATGACACGTCCAACAAGTGGTGATCCAGCCTCTGTTTGAAGACCTACTAGGAGGCGAAAACCACCACTTCTTGATGTGTAAGAGGGAGGAAGGAAAAGCATCAATTAAGCACCTACTAGGTACCAGGTGCTGTGCTAAGTGCTTTATAAATATTACATATTTACAAATATTCTGAGACTTTAAAACAGAAGTTCTTGATCTTTCTTGCTTGTGTGTCCCCTTTAACAGTTTGATGAAACCTATGAACTCTTTTTCAGCATGTTTTTAAATTCATCAAATAAAATACTTAGGATTATAGAAGAAATCAATTACATTGAAATATAGTTTCTCTCTCCTTATCCATCTTTTTCTGTCTGTCTGTCTGTCTGTCTGTCTATCTATCTATCTATCTAATCTTTCTGACAAATTCACAGACCACAGGTTAAGAAACCTTGCTTTAGAATATAAAATGTTAGCACTCCATTTTGGGGTCCAAACCCTGAATTTACAAATGGGGAAACTGAAGCTTAATCCATTCACATATAAAGTAGGAAACCAGCAACAGCATGTAATAGGACAAAGGACCCAAAGTAGTGACTTTATATTAGTCTTTCATTTTTAATAGAGTGAAAAGCTAAGTAGTCAAATGATAGTTCAACATAAGCGTATGTACCAGACATTTGTGGGCCTGTGGGAGGTGATGGCCAGACATGGCAAAGTCTTAATATACTTCACTTTGAAAGTCATAACCCTGTGCATAAAAGTCATTATAATTTATGACCACACACAATCTCTATTTTTGTCCTAAAATATTAGACACCAGGGACGGCCTAGTCCTGCTTTTGCCAACCCTGAAAAATTGAGTTTTATTTTATCTCTAACTTAGAAGAAGATAATTTCTAGTTTCAGCTGCTTATGGGCTGAGCAAGGAAGTTGGGGGTGGGGAGAGGAAAAGGAAAGGTTTCTGGGTGTTCACATACAGTTCTTAGCTTCCTGAAGACTTGCAGATTCATTTTAGAGCGAGAAGGTACTTTGCAGATCATCTAGTCTAACCCAGCTGAAGAAATTGCAACCTGTAGAAGAACTGGGACTTACACAAGGTCACACTGGTAATAAGCTGGCATTTGAATCCTGGTTTTCTGAATCCAAACTCAGTGCTCTTTCTTCTACACCATGATCGTTTAGTACCTGTTTATTAAATGTTTGTGTGCAAGGAATTGTGCTAAGTCCTGAGGGGAATACAAGATAGGGTTCCTGTCCTCCAGGTCCTCACAGTCTGACAATAGGTGCAGAACAGGAGGACACCAGAGTGGTGCAGATAGTAAGTACTTTCAGTTGGAGTGTTCCAGCTGGAGCACGGATTTCTCGGAATGCTTGATTGTTTTGTCTAACTTCCAATTAGGTGGGTTTCCTTTCACCCCCAGGTGACACAGATGGAATAACTATGACCTGAGGACCTGCCTCCTGCTACCCTTCCACCCCCCAAGAAAATATCTTCCCTATTGGAAGCTTCTCTTCTTCAAGGTCTAGGTTCTAAATCTTTTTGCCATTTTTCTCTATAAATGCTTGCTCCTAACTCCCTCCTTTGAGCAGTTCTGACCTTGATCCTTATCGGGAAGCTTTAGCGATAAAAAGCCTATTCTTTGAATATCTTTGCTGACTAATATATCGGGTTATTAAACTGCTGTCTCTGTCTATTTTGGTAGCAAATGAGGTAAGACTTTAAGGACAGGAGCCTTCTGAGCAACTGGATTTAGCAGATGGAGAAATGCAGACGTCCTGCAGCTCCAGACTAATCAGTTGTTTATCCAACAATAAATAACAGGCAATAGAACAGAAGATGTGTTCTCCACTCTTTGGCACCTTCCAGCACTAATTACACCATTAATGGCAGAGAGTGAAATATTTCACACTGTCCACAATACAATAATGCCAATTCTGTCCAATGCAGCCATGAAGAAAGCCATTCTTTACCTTCCAATGGCCTCCTGTCATCATCCTAATCCTCTGTCAATGTCACACCTACTTTTCTGGGTACTTCAGCTCACCCAAAAGCGGGAAGAATATGTAGTTTAGGATTATAGATGTAGAGCTGGAAAGGCCCTTTGGAATTACCTAGTCCAATGCCTTCATTTTACAGATGAGGAAACTGAGGTCCAAGAGGGAGAGTAGCTTGCTCTAGGTCACATAGATGGCGACAGCTAACATATAGAGTGTAAAGGTTTACAAAGAGCTTTATAAATATTATCTTCTTTGGTCCTCACAACAGCCCCATGCTGTTACTATCCCCATTCTATAGATGAGGAAACTGAGGTTGGCAGAGGTTAAGTGACTTGCCCAGGTTCACATAGTCTAGTTGGTGAGACAGGGAAAAGATTACTAAAGATGCAAAGCCATGTTTGCTAAGTGTCAGGTTGTGGGGCTGGGAGGGTAGGGTGTTCTAAGACTAAGTACTCTGGGTGTTCATTGGAAAGAGCTATTGTGAGTAGGGGGTGCCTGTGAAAGACTCCAGGGAGGAGGTAGGCCTTAGGTTAAGCCTTGAAAGAAGGGGAACATTATGACAGGTCCACCAGATGAAGCCCATTTTCTTGTACTCTTGCCCTAGGAGAGCAGAAGAATCTCTGTAAAGAAGAACCTGCACCCCAAGGATGCCTTTACCTCTAATATTTATGATTCACACACATGCTAATAGTTCATCCTCTTCTCCGAGCCACTGTAATAACTTTGTGACTTACAGAGTACTTATCTCTTGACAGCTCTGCAATTGGGCATCCAAATACAGCTAGAGCAGAGTTTCAGGTGGTTCTAATACAGCAAGTAGTACAAGTATCATGATTCCTATTTTATAGATGAAATTCGGACTCAGTGAGGTCATGTAATACATTTATGGTCACACGACTAGTCGGCAGCAGAGCTAGGCCTGATGCACTTGGACTCGGAATCTGAAAACTTGGGTTAGAATCCTTGCTCTGCCCCTGACTAGCCCTGTGACCATAACCCACTAAGCTGGGCATCCTCCAGACTTGGCTCAGTGCTAACCCAAACTTCTGGATGAGGCCTACTAGGGCCAAGGTCATGTTTTTTCTCTACACCTGTGCATGTCCCAGCTGTCTTTGAATGCTGGGTATTGCTGCTCTACCTGCAGGAGACATCAACAAAATTTTTACATTCCTCTTTTGCTCTTCCTAATACACGCAAATGATATTTTTATAAATTCTTTGGCATTAATTGGGAGTGCTTAGTCAAAGTCACTTTAGGCCCAAATTACTTCTTTCCCAGAACATCTTTTGGAGAGTCGTGAATTAATTTCATTTTCCTTGGTGCTCATTTTTCTGACTTTACCTCAGTTGTTGACATGGACCAGGACATATTTTGACATTTCATAATGTCATTTGGGCTGCAATTACACAGAAAGCAAACATCTGGCACTGATTTGAATAGGTGATTGCCAAGGCCCAGGGAGGCCTCACCCTTTACAGCGGGGGATGAGAACAACACATGAAGTTAACGGAGATATATACTACTTGGGCATCCTCAAGGGGTGGTACCTAACTCTCAGGAACAGGGAATTCTGATTTAGTGAAACATACAGAAATGAAGGCTAGCAACCAGTGCTCACTTTATCAATAGGCTAAATTTTAAAAAAAGTCCTCCACATGTTGTTTTGAGCTGGAGTGATGGAAGTGAAAGGAGAGGAGCCATGATATAGCACTGAAGCAGCAGAAAGACAGGGTTGTTTTCCCAGAGGACAAGCAGCTTTCTTCTTTTCAGTGTGTATTTGCTGACTGCTTTCTTTTTCATTTCTTTCTAGAATACTCTGGACCTTGAAGAGACTGGAGAAGTAATCCAGGGCAGTATCAATGCTCTGCCAGATGTTTCCTTGGTAAGATGTTCTGCCTTCTCTTTTGGCCTTTCATTGGAATAGGACATTTCGGCCACTAAGAACTAGCAGAAGGGCCAGTGAGGTGATACAGTGGATAGAACACTGGCCCTGGAATCAGGAAGACCTGAATTTAAATCCAGCCTCAGATAATTACTAGTTGTATGACCCTGGACAAGTCACTTAACCCTAATTTGTCTCCAAGTGGGGAAAAAAAAGAACTAACAGAGAAGCAGCATGTCACCAAAAAGTGTAGGCTCATAGGTGAAAGCTGGAATTAACCTCAGAGGCCAATTAATCCAACGCTCTCGTTTTATAGAGGAGGAGATTTAAGCCCAGGGAGTTTAAGTGACTGTCCCATGGTAGCACAGATAGTTGGGATCAGACTTGAGTTAGAGGACCTGCCTTAGAACCCCCAAGACCTGGGTTCAAGTACCATCTTTGACATAGACTAATTGGACTAATTGGACTAATCACTTATCCCCTCAATGCCCTTGGGCAGCTCTCTAAAGCACCAAATTATAAATGAGGAGCAGATCTGGATAAGGGGAGGGAGTTTCCATATCTGGAATCCCCCACCCTGATGAAATTGTAGGTTGACACAAAACCGCAAAAAAAACCCCCAAAAACCCAATTATACCAGGCATGTAACCTGGTTTTCATGAAATACATTTGGCATAATGACGAAAGGGGGCTCTGGGTCTCAGTTTTTAGTCCCAGCCCTGCTCTTTGCCCCAGCCTCAGTGTAGCCACTTTATACCTGTGGGGGCTTTGGCAGCTTGTGGTCCCCTTGCTGGATTTCAGTGTCCTCAGTACATAAAGTGAGGGGATTAGGACAAATGCTTCCCTAAGGGGTCTAGGGAAGGGCTTTCTCTCTCAGAGGCTGTATGTTCTCTGGTCCCTTCCAGCTCTAACCTTCTGTGTCAGATGGTCGTTTCTGGCTGTAAATCCTATATTTGCATAACTCTGTATCTTTTTCTATCTTGTTTTTCCCTCTGCCCTAACAGCAGCCATCCCACATTATCTATTATATCTTCTTCTGTTTCTGTTTGCAAGCCACTGGGCTTCTCTGTGTAGAGTTGAAGGATAATGTCACCTGTATGCTCATTTTCTCTTTTTCCACTCCCGCTGTGCTCCTCACTGGTATAAGCTAATCCCTTAGAATGTAGCAAAGCCAAGGAAATGTCTTTTTTTTTTTTTAATACTGCCTACTGCCTGTAATTAAGTCTGTAAAGACTCCTTGCTACAGGATATTGCTGATGCCAAGGACTTAGTGAGATTCCCAAAAGGAGGAGGCTATTAGGTAACAATACCGTCTGCAAAGATACTTGCCAAGATCCAAGCCGCAGGGGTCAGTCTTCTATCAGCAGCTGAGATGACCCAGATTTTCCACTATGGTGTTGCATTATTCAAGCAGGCCTCATCACGTGGCTGATAGAACCCTGACAACTGTAGGAGACAGAATTCCAGCCTGGATCTTGGTTGGTTCTGGTACAACCTCCCATCTCTTGAGTCTCTCTACAAAAGAAGGCTCTCCCAGATCTAGTGATGGAGTCTGATGGCCTCTGTTCTTGCTGGATTTTTTGGCAGGATGATGTCGCCTCTCATCCTGAGGCACCACCCAACTTCAAGCCTCCACCACCACCTCCTCCAGCTCAGTCCCTTGACTCTTCTGTTCCTCAACAGAGAAAGACTGGGAAAGACCATCTCAAACACCCTTCTTCAGAGTCTTCTCAATCGGGCCCTTTCTTCACAGCACCCCGCAACATTAGCTCACCAACTGGCCAGCCAGAGAGGGACACAACCAGCACCCCATCCACTGGAGCCACTTCCTCTGTAGAGGGGTCTCTTGCCAGCCCCATCTATGCTACCATTTCTCCAGCCAATCACAGCTTGAAGAGACCAATGGATACACACCTCTCATTTGTCAACCAGCACCCAATAGGCCCCTTCCCCAGGGTCCAATCTCCAACTCATCTGAAGGGCACGTCCCTTGAAGCTTCCTCAGGGAGCAGCCTCCCAAGTCTTCCTCTTCCCTCTCCTCCTGCTGTCCCTATTCCCCTTGATAAGACCAGTCCCAAGTCAGGAATGAATCATCATTTTGTCATGGTGGAAGTACACCGGCCAAACAGTGAACCAGACGTGAACGAAGTGAGGGCCCTGCCACAGACTCGAGGTGAGTAGCCACCAGTCTGTCATGGATCCAGAATTCTCTCTACCCACTAAGAATGGGTCCACTGTTGCTTCTCTGCCATTGACTCTTATGAGAAAAGAACAAAGAAAGAAGCTGATACTAGGGGTTTATTCCACCAAAAAAAATTTTTTTTCCAGGCTATGGCCCTTGGGCCAGTAAAGATTCAAGTCTGGCTTTTCTGTCTTCTACTCCTACCATTCAGTGGTAATTATCATTGTTGACTGAAAAGCAATGCAGAAATAAATTTCAGTGGAGCTTCTTAAGTGATCTAATTATAATCAGTGTAGTTTTTAGTGGGAGCAGTGTGGTACACTACAGTATACAAATGCTGACTTGGAAGTCAGAGGAACTGTGTTCAAATCCCAGATCTGCCACTTGTGAGCTATGTGCCTTCAGAAAGCTACTTTATTTCTCTGGGCCTCAGTTTCTCCATCTGTAATATAAGGGCACTGGACTAAGTGACTCCAAGTTTCTCTTCCCAAGGGCATTCAGTGTATTTGATTCTATCCCGTTTGTTTGAAAATTGGTAATCCATATTAATAATGAGGCAGCATGGTGGATCGGCCAGATGGACAGCTTTGGAATCAGGAAGACGGGTTTGTGTCCTGCTGACAACATACTTCACATGCATATGTCCTCTGATGCCATGGGCAAAGTCCCTTAACCTCTTCATCTGTGCTTCAGGCACTTCTCTAAGACTTTGAGTTATAGATGAGTTTCCAACTTACATGAATTACAGGGAATTTTCACATTAGAACTTCCCTACATCAATCACACCACTGATTGGAGAAAAAATAATCACTTATGATTCTTTGAGGTTTGCAAATTGCATTGCATACATTATCTCATTTGCTTCTCACAAGAATCTTGTGAATTAAAATATTCTTTTCCCCACACAGAGAAGCTATCTTCCACTGATGTCTAACCCCGTTGCCTCCTTGTGGCATAAAGGTGACCCAAAGGCTCTGAAAGTAGTGTTCTAGTTCTGATAGGTCCTACCAAGCTAGAAAGGATTTGAGTACGGGTTGGTGATACCAGCTTAGCTAAATGCGGAGGAGAGGGTCCCCAGGTTGGCCTAAGGCTGGAAACTTTTCTGGTGGGCCAGCCCCACAGGAGCTCATAAAGGCCATCTTCTAAGGCTAGGAGGGGTTGCAATTTGTACTAGCAACAGAATTACCCAACCAGTAATATAATGGCTTCTCCAAGAACCAGTCAATCAAGTATTTATTAAAGTGCCTGAAGTGTATCGATAGTTGTACATACAGTAACCAAAAAAAAAATTACCTTTCCCCAGCCATCCTGGATAAATGGGAGCTTTCCATATTTTGACCTTGGAATGAGTTTCAAAATAACAAGGAGAAAAGAGCAAGGGAAATGGCCTTCCTACAGTATATTACACACTGTGCTATGGTTTGTGTGTCTGGAGAGATAATATTGAGCTGTCTTAGACCATCACCTCTATTTTCCTCCTCCCTGGGTGGCAGTGACACACCTCTGGGATGAGCCCAGGCATTTAAGACAAGCTGTCTCAATGGCTGGCAAAGCTAGGAATTTCGAAGTAGAAAGTCCAACAACACTTTGAGAGGGAGAGGTTCTGAAGTGACTTTTGATACCCCTCTAAGGCAGGTCTTGGAACAGCTACACAACCATTCATTGCCAGCTTTCCGATTTCCCTCACCCCAGGACGTCGAGAAAAAATCATGGCTTTGTTGGGCCATGTTGCCCTCTTGTGGTTTGACCTGTCATTGCTAGCTTAGAGGGGTCTTCAGTGCCAATAGATGGTAATAGAAGGCAGTTGGTGGGACTTTGCACTTATTTAGTAACCATTTACCCCTAGATCAAGAGTTTTTAACCTTTTTGTCTGTCAGAGGTCTCTTTGGCAGTTTGATGATAACTAGGGACCCCTTCTCAGAAGAATGCTTTTAAATGCGTAAAATAAGATGCATTACAAAGGAAACCAATTATATTAAAATAGTTCTCAGAATATTCATTTTTTTAAGTTAATGGACTCTAGGTTAAGAACACGATCTTAGATCACTGAGCAACTATCAGACACTAATCCATAAACCTTCCCAATTAGCCTCAGAGTTGAAAGGTGATTTCTCCCAGTTTTCAGATGGGAAATTCAAATCTAGAAAAAAATGATCAGTTTCAGCATCAGATACAAGAATGAAATAGAGGGGTCCAGACTCGAAGCATCCGCCATGACCCCCTAAACTAGGAGTTATTAACCTCTGGTCTATGAGCTTCAAAAATATTTTTTGATTACTGTATTTCAAAATAATTGGTTTCCTTTGTAATTTAATTTTATACATTTAAACACATTATTCTGAGAAGCATTCCCTAGTTTTCATCAGATCATAGAAAGAGATCCATGGCACAAAAAGATTAGGAACCTCCACCCTAAACTAAGCTTCTCTAGGCTAGCTAGCAGGCTTTTGGAGAAGAAGGAATCCTATTCAATTGAAATCCATTTGGATCCTGTTTCTGAACTCTAATTACCTCAGAAAGGCAAGATTCCAACTCTGGCCTCCAGCTCTGACTAGGGAGCAAGACTGTCTTCCTCTTGCTGTCTCTCATCCTGCTTCTCACCATGTTTAATCCCAGACCACTTCCCATAATGTCTTGACACCTGAAAACATGTGATTTATTATTTTCTGCAACCACTGTCTGGGACCTTTTCTCCCTCAGGGGCATAACTATATCAGAACTACAGTGTCAGAAAGGGCCCCTTTATTTATTTCTAATACAATACAACAAACAGTGTCTACTGTGCACAGAGCCCGGTGCTAGGTACTGGGGGAGATACCGAGCTTACATATGATAATAGTTCATGCCCTCAAATTGCATATAGAATAGTCAGGAGATGTCACCAACTCAGATCATACAGTATTGTTGTTCAGTTGTTTCAGTTGTGTCTGACTCTGTGAATCCATTTGGGTTTTGGTTTTTTTTTTTTTGGCAAAGATACTTGAGTGGTTTGCCATTTCCTTCTTCATCTCATTTTACAGATGAGGAACTGAGGCAAACAGGGTTAAGTGACTTGTCCAGGGTCACACAAGTAGGAAGTGTCTGAGGCCAGATTTGAACTTAGGAAGATGAGTCTTCCTGACTACAGGCCTGGTATTCCATCCATTGCACCACCTAGGCACCTCAAAAATACATGAAAAGATCATTAAAGAGTCAGAAAACAAGGGTAGGGGAAGCCTGACGAGAAACTATCAACTGGAGGAATCAGGGAAAGTTTCATGGAAGAGGTAGCTTGGGGGGTGGGGTTTTAAAGCACAAGGACTTCAACAAGCAAAGAAAAAAGGAAGGCATTCCAAGTCCTGGGAACAGTGTGAGCAAAGCACAAGCGTGTCTGGGGACATAAAGCAGTCCATTTTGGCTAAAGCACTTTGTGTGTAGGGGAGTGATGTCAAATAAAACACAATGAAAATAGTAAATATTAATTAAGTGCCTACTGTGTGCAGGAGCACTGTGCCAAGCACTAGGGGACACCAAGTTGAGCTAAGACAATATCTTCACCCTCAAGGATCTTTCCAGGTAGTAGGAGGAAGAAAATGGAAAAATAGCCAGATGATGGAGGGCCTTGAATGCCAAACAAAGGAATATGAACTACTCTTTAGAACAGTAGGGAGCCAGTGAAGATTTTCAAAAAGTGCAGGATGTTAAGGAAGATTATTCTGGTAGTGGGATGAAGAATGGATTACATGAAGGAAAAAGTAGCAGAGAATAAGACACAGGAGATCATAGAAGGTGATACTGAGAGTCTGTGTGAGAATGGCAGCAGTTGAAATAGAGAGGAGAAGAAAGATATGAAAGATGACAGCGTTAGAATCCTTAGGACCTGGAACTGATTGATTGGATAGGATAGAAGTGAGGAAAGGGAAAAATCAACAGTAATGCTAAGGTTATGGATGTGAGTAACTGACATTGACATATGTTATGGAAAGTATGGAAATCAGAAGGAAAACCTGATTTAGGGGGTAAGATGAGTTTGGTTTGGGACAAGAATGTGTCAAAGCCAGGTCAAGCAAGAGAGCCGGTCATTAAATTCTCAGTATGAGCTTAAGCTTCTACCTTGGAGGGTGGTAAACAATTGGACAAAGCTGGGCTTGATTTATCATTTTGCTTGATTGCATTGTCGACTTAAGAAAGTGATAGAGAAAATGTTAATAATGAAGATTAAACTTAAAAGTGTGTTGTGCGTTTTCAAAGAGCTGGTTGTTAAACATTTATTAGCACATCCCTGGTTTGAGATATGTTCATTTGGAGGTGCTAGAGGGGTATCCATGTACAGATAACCCATAGCCTGCAGGTGATTGGAGGTAAGGGTCTTGGATAGGTCAAAGAGAGCTCAGATCTAGAGATAGAGATTTTCAAGTGATCCACATAGAAGTGGTATTTGCCAATAACCAAAGGGTAACCATTTCTGAGCCTTCTCCACCCTTCTACAATGCAAGGGATATTGGGAGTATATTTTGCACCATTGGTGGTGGTGGTGGTCCTTTGTTTTCTAAGAAGACCAGTGACATCATAGGGATGTCTTGACTTGTGTGTGAATTGGATTTTAGTTGAGGCAGAGTTGTGCAAAATTGTCAGCCTTGTTCTCTCTTTCTGAATCCTCCAAGTCCAGTAGCAAGATAAAAGTCAAGACCTTTGGAGAGAAAGAAAGGAATGACACTCAATTGCCTTTATACCCTTGCAAGTAAAGCGTAAGTGAATTTCAGTAAACTGAATCATGGATCATCACCAAGTGATGTCTTCTTGCAGTTTTAATGGCCTTATCTGGAGTGAGTATAGTTGTAGGGGCCTGGAATAGCACTGTATATCTCATATTTAATTAACTGTCCAAAGGGCACTACTGCCAATGCATGGCTGCTGTGGCTTCTCCCTGTTGTGACTCCTGAGTCAAAAAACCCCTGTACCAGTCTTTGGGTCTTTGAGTCTCACGGGAGCTACTTGAAAAGAAACTAAAATTTCCTAGATTAACCTGGTGCCCAAACTAGTATCCTTATCCTCCTGTTTACCTACTTATGCCCTATGTCCAATTCCACGTGGAGAGCAGAAGGGACTCAGAGGCCCAGTGTCCATAGGTATTCCTCAGCAGCCTCCTGACAACATATTCTGTTTTCCTTCCTGCTAACAGCTGTTCTCCCGCTGTCACCCCCAGCAGCCTCTACCCTTTCCCAACTA
This sequence comes from Phascolarctos cinereus, assembly GCF_003287225.1. Classification (NCBI taxonomy): domain Eukaryota; kingdom Metazoa; phylum Chordata; class Mammalia; order Diprotodontia; family Phascolarctidae; genus Phascolarctos; species Phascolarctos cinereus. The sequence goes on from NW_027555625.1 coordinate 312,147,278, forward strand.
TCAGACAGTGGGCAGACTCTCAGCGAAGACAGTGGCGTGGACACTGGGGAGGCAGAGGCCTGCAGCAAGGACCAGGGCCGACAGCAGGCCTCCATAAAAGGAAGAGGCAGCAAGGACCTCCCCCGGAACGAAGGGGCAGCAGAGACAGCCACCAAACCGGTAAGTAATAGACCATGAGGTGAGGAATAGATATGAGGTAGCTTCCTAGGCAGGGCAGGCTGGGGATTGGACTCCACCCTGGGGTTTCCGGGGTGTTCTGGGATGGGGAGGCGGTGGAGTCTGCCCAAGGGAGGGGGTTCCTAAATGTGATTCAGAAGCCAGTGGGTAAGGGGTCATGGTTGACCTTGTTCTCAACCCAGCCTATGTGTGTGGTGTGAGAGGCATGAGCTGGTCAGCAGCTGTATGTATCTTGTGCCTGAACAACACAGATAGGGTTTTGCCATACCCTGCCTTGAAGGCACCCAGTCATAGAGGCCTCCTCATCACCTCCCCCCCATCTTTAAACATGCTGGCCTTGCCCCATCCCTAGAGTCACTGAATCAGAAAATTAAAGAACTTCTTCCTATTACACATTGATCCAAATAGCTGGCAAAACTAGAGACCAAGTTTGCCAATGTTGCCCAAACTCTATCACACCCTGAGTGGTGACAAAAGATATCAGGATTTCTCTTTCTAGTGGATGAGAATGTAAGTCCATCTGAGCTTGCACTTGCTTCTGGGTGGCTTTTTCCACATAAGGGTTGTCCCCTATAAAAGAGCTCAGCATGTAATAAGTAATTTAAACACACAAAAACTGGGAATCGATAAACCTGGGTTCTAATCCTTGCTGTGTGTGGCCTTGGACAAGTCACTGACCTCCCTTGGACTTCAGTTTCTTCATTATGGTAATGTGTAAATTCCTTGAAGATGAAGACTGTATTGTATGTATCCCTTCCACATGCTATACGCATTATACATGGCAGATTTAATAATACTTGTTGAATGACTGGATGAGTTTTTTGTTTTTGTTTTTTTTCCTTTTTGGTGAGGCAATCAAGGTTAAGTGACTTGCCCAGGGTCACAGCTATTAAGTGTCAAGTATCTGAGGCCGGATTTGAACTCAGGTCCTCCTGATTCCAAGTGATTGAGTTTTTTAAACAAATAGTTTGGATTAGATGAACTCTAAGGTTTTTTTCCAGCTCTACGATCCTTGGATAGGGCCAGGAAGCTTAGAAGAATCCAAACTGTCCAATTTTAGAGGCAGAAAGGAAATCTAACCAAGACCTTTAGGGGACCCACTGAAGGGGCAGCCTTTGGGGATGATAACATTTCCTCTGCCTTCAGCCTGGCCTCCTGGAGCCCACATCCTCTCTGATCCGAGTGATGAAGAGCGCGGCCACCTTGGGTATTGCTATTGAGGGTGGTGCTAATACTCGACAGCCGCTGCCAAGAATCGTAACCATCCAGGTATGGAAAGAAGCAACATCTGAGAAAAGCAGAATCCTTTTTGGTTTCCCCTAGACTTGGCTACGTGACTCCTCCCTGCCTTCTCCCAAGCAACCAATGTGATGGCACTGCAAATTCCAGAAAACATCAGGAGGTTAAGAATTCTAAGTGGCTCCAGGACTCTTAGCCTCACCCCACCTCTTGCCCCTACTCTCTCTCCTATATTTCTTCTCCATAGTGGTATCTTGATCAAAGCAGTACTAGAGCTGTATCCAAAATATTTCTGTGCTTTGAAGTTTACCAAAGATGTGATCTGGGAACACCACTGATTTCACCTTTGTCATTAGCCCTCCCACAAACATCCTCCTACTAGAAGTCAGGAAGGGTGCATAACCATGAACCAGAGGCTTAGGGCTATAGAATAAAGACTCAGTCTCTGGTTTTAGAGAGACCTTAGATGGAAGCGAGGAGTTGCATGTATTACTACCTGTGCATTGGAGCTAGGTGGGGAGGGGAGTCTGGGATAAAACAAGCCTATAAAGCTAGAATGGGTTGGTGGCTTCAGCCACCTGGATATTTAATATGATCTTTATGCTCTGCTTAGGTGTACCCATAGCTTGGCACAGCATGTGTTGGGTCCAGGGGCCATTTTGCATTTGTATGTGAGCATTACTACATGTGCCAGCTGCCACACACATGCAGAAGGCATTCTTGGTAGCTACTCAAGTGCATGTAAATAAGAATTAATGAGAGTAAGCTCAGCTCCTGGCTGTGGCAGTCTGAGGCCAGGTGAATCCAGCCTGCGGTCTGTCGGAGCCACCGGTGGCTGGTCTAGGGCCGTGGGTATCATGAGCTGACATCCTCGTCCCGTGTCTCCTCTTTGCAGAGAGGCGGCTCTGCCCACAACTGTGGGAAGCTGAAGGTGGGTCATGTGATCTTGGAGGTGAACGGCACGACAATGCGGGGCAAAGAACATCGGGAGGCTGCCCGCATCATTGCTGAAGCCTTCAAGATGAAGGACCGGGACTATGTGGACTTCCTGGTTACTGAGTTCAATGTGATGCTTTAGGGGAAGGACCCCCAGAGCCCAAGTAGAAAGATGGCCCAAGGGAGAGTGCCCAGGATCCAAGTAACTGAGAACAGTGGTGGCTCTGATGAGCTCTGTGTTGTGTCTCACACGTGTGAAAGTGCACGTAGCTCCACATCAAACAGATGCTCCTTCCCAGATCCCTCGTGCTCCCCTCCTGGCTATGGCAAGGTGATGTGAGAGGCCTGTTCCAGCCAGCCCGCCAGCCCAGATTAGGGCCCACCTACTCCCCTTGCCCTCGGGGAAGGTCTTGTTCCCAGGCACATGGTCAAGCTGGCTGCTGGCTGGCAGACAGAAAGACAGACAGACAGACAGACAGCTCTTAGCATCTGCTGGGTTAGCAGTCAGCCCCAACAGCGCCCAGAGAGCAGGAAGGAATATGGGGAAACAGGGAAGGACTAAGAAGAAGAAAGAGGCCCAAGAGGGAGGGAAAGCAAGAGCTCCAAGAACAGAATAGACGGGGAGCTTATGCTTTTGTCCGTCCTTCCTCTTACCTGTTTACCTTTGTCACTACTTGGCTCCACCTTTGTGTTAAGGGACATGTCCCGCCTTTACCATATGCTCAGCTCTGTTGTCCTTTACCTTCACCCTGAACCCTTTTGAATCCCTCCTGAGTTGGGTTAGAGGCTCTTTTGCCCTAACCTGCCAGCTCTGGCCTCCTCTCCACCTTCTCACACTCGTACCCCTTGAAGAGAGGAATATATCCCATCTGCCCCCGAGGAGCTTGGCTCCCTTTAGTAACCCCTCTCCTTCCTCTGACAAGCTGTTAGCCAGAGCAGGGGTGAAGAGAGAGCCCTGGGGCCTCGGCGGCCAGAGGATGGTCCCCCGGAAATGCCCTGCTGCAATCTTCGTGCCACAGACTGGGTGGGCAGCAAGTGCCCTCCTGCCCTGGCTGTTTATTCCACCCAGCTTACTTCTCCACTGTCTTATTTATTATTTGTTTTCTACCCTGTCAGCCATGGATCCCAAGCTCCCCCATCTCCAGCACCTATCCTGTCTGGTTATCCTGTGCACAGCCTAACGATGGATGCCTTGTAAATGCAGCAATGTCAGTGTATTTATATAAAGAGCTTGTGATTTTAATTTTTCAATAAATCTAACATGTTAGGAAAAAGCGTACTGTGGGGCCCGCCTTCTTCCCACTGGAAAGTGTCACTGGGTCACGGCCTCCCACTGAGGAGCCCCTGTCTTCTCGGGTTATCGTACAACAGTGTTTAATGAGTTTTGATCTTTCTCTGATACTGGCTAGTTTTGTGGACTTTGGAAAATCATTTAACCACCCTGTGCCCCATTTTCCTCATCTGTAAAATGGAGGCAATACCACTTTGAATGTCTTGATGCAGGGGGTTGGACTAGAAGACATCCTGAGAGCTTTTCCAGGACTAAGTTGTATTATCTGATATGCTCCTTGAAGACAGGGACCAGGTGGGATTTATCTCTGTGTTTTTCACATTATTATTCCTATTGATGGATTCTATGAGTTTGTAACCCAAACTGGGCAATCCATTCTGCTGCATCTCTCCTACAGCCCACAAGGGGGCCAGCTTTGACCTGATTGAAGACGAATCTCCCTTGATATCTCAGCTGGACATTGAAAGGAATGAATCCTTTTAAGAATGGAGTTCCTCTGGCACTTCCAGAGTCTCTGAAGGTGCCTCACAAGGCAGTCCACTGGAGGAAAGCAGTGTAGCATAATAAAAACTAGAACTGGGTTTAGAGTCAGAAGCCTTGAGTTTGAATTCTTTAGCTGTTACGTATGACTCTGTGACTATGGACAAGTCTTTGGGTCTTGTTTTCTTAGTCTTTAAAATGAGAGGGTTAAACTTCACAGTCTTTAAGATCCTTTCAAGGGCCAAATCCTATGCTATCTGCGAAATCCGTCTCTCCTCACAAAGTACCGTAGAGGGTTTCTGTATGATATCCAGCTGAGACGGCTTACCAAGAGGTATTTCAGAAAGACTGTCTAGGGCCCTAATAATCACGGTTCCAGAAATGGTTTCTAAAGTTCATTTTATTATAACCTCAGGGCATCTGGCTCGGAGTAGTCTTTTCACAAAGGAATGAGTTCTGAGCTGGATTTGTGAACCAGCTTCCCTCAGTGAGCAAGGCCAATTCCCATCAAATCAATCAATTGGACATTGAGGGATCAGGCAAGACATCCAGGCACTCCTAGAGCATATACTCTGAGACCTCTGTTGACAGCAGAAGATGGGGTTAGAGTGAGTGAATCTTACCCAGCGATTATGCCTATGTATCTGTGTTCCCAAGACCCCTGCTATGGATATGTAACAATATTGATGAAGTAGAAGCCTTTGTCCTTAAAGAACTTATAGCCTAGTGGGAGCATAAAATTAATACTCATCTTCATATCCCCACTGCCTTGTACATACTAATTGCTCAAAAGCTGTTGAATGAATAACAGGATAGATAACTTATACATATACATACATGTGTGTGAAACAGCATGGTTTAGTGGAATACATACTGGAGTTGGAGCCATAAGACCTACATTTGAACCCTGGCTTTGACTAGATGTATGACTTTAGGCAAATCATTTAATCTGTCTTGCACATCAGTTTCCAAATAGAGAAGCATCATATATAGTGGAAAGAAAACTAGACCTGGAGTCAGGAGAGTCCTGACTCTGACACTTGCTCTCTGTGTGATCATGGGCAAGTTCTACCTTCTCAGAGCCTCAGTTTCCTCACTTGTAAAATAGGGATAAAAATATTTGTATTAGCTCCTTCCTTGGGGAAGTAGGGTGGCCTAGTGGATAGAATGCCAGGCCTGGAGTCAAGAAGACTCCTCTTCCTGAGTTCAAATTTGGCCTCAGACACTTCTTAGCTGTGTGACTCTGGGCAAGTCATTTAACCCTGTTTGTCTCAGTTCCTTCACCTATAAAAGAGCTGGAGAAGGAAATGGCAAACCACTCCAGTAGCTTTGCCAAGAAAACCCCAAATGGGGCCATGAAGAGTCAACTATAATTGAAAAACAACTGAACGAGAAATCTTCTTCCTATGGTTGTTATAAGGATCAGTGAGACACTGAATGTTAAGTGAATTGTACACCTTGAAACTCTATACATACAGGCTGTCCAAAAGTGCTACTGTACTGGACACTGTGTTGTTATTACATTGTTTTTTAGTCATGTCTGACTTTTTCTTTTTAGGCAATTGGGGTTAAGTGACTTGCCCAGGGTCACACAGCTAGTGAGTGTCAAGTATTTGGTCTGAGGCCGGATTTGAACTCAGGTCCTTCTGACATCAGGGCCAGTGCTCTATCCACCACGTCTAACTTTTCATGGCCTAATTTGGGATTTTCTTGGCAAAGATGCTGGAGTGGTTTGCCATTTCTTTCTCCAGCTCGTTTTACAGATGAGGAAACTGAGGCAAAGAGAGTTAAGTGACTTGCCCAGGGTCACCCAGCTAGTAAGTGTCTGAGGCCAGATTTGAACTCAGTAGGATGGGTCTTCCTGACAGACCAAGCACTCTATCCACTGTGCAACCTAGCTGTCCAAACACAGTGTAAATGACAGTTACTATTAAGGCGGGACAAAAATGCTTGTATTACCACCCTCACGGACTTACCATGAGAAAAGTGCTTGGTAAATCCTGATAACTGCCATTTAAAGTCAATAAGTCAGATAGAAAAGAAGTGGACCATGTAGAGTAACCATCAGGTAGGAGGACACTCTCCGCCCAGCACAAAGACTCATCATATCCTATAAACAATGCCTCACATTTTTAGCACTCAAAAGTTTAAAAAGTGCTTTTGTCACAACAATACTGCAGGGCAGATGACAGTGCTATGGCCATCTCTGTTTTATAGATGAGAAACTGAAACCCAGAGGAGGACAGTGGTGTACCCAAGCTTACACGGTTACTAGATTTGAACCCAGGCCTCCTGCCTGACTCCAAGGCTCATGTTCTTTCCATAGACTCACTCTAATGTGGTCTGGACCTCCAACAATCTTGTCCTGGCAAGTCAACAGCTACACAAATAGCTATGATTTTTTTTTTTAAAGAGAAGTTGGGAAACCATTACAGGCTATTACTGTGGTGTGAATTGTAAGGGCCATAAAGGTTTAAAGGAGGCAGAGAGAAGTACAGAATATACATTTAATTGCAGCCTTTAGGAGCTGCTGGCCGCTGCTGCCCCATCCCCACAAGAGCCGTAACTGGGAACATTTTCATTGGGAGCAAGGGGTGGTAAAGTAGTATACCCTAGAAATATCTCAAGGTTTCTCTTCTGCTGCTGAAAGTGAGGCTGCTGAGGAGGAAAAGCCTGCTGCCCTTGGGAGGGTAGATGGAAAGCTTGATGGGGTAGTAAAGGCATGGGTGGATGAGACCCCCAAGGGGCAAGTAGGATGTTTCACTATTTCTAAGGAAAGAGGGGAAGATTCAGGTAGGAAAGTTCAGCTATAGCATCTGCCCCTATCAAGACAGGAAGCACACCCCACCCCCCCAAGTAAAAGTGCTGTCAGCTCTCTATAAATTACCCAACGTGGGGAAAAGGTACAGCTGTCCATCCTACTTATAACCCTATTCCTTACTCTGGAAAAAAAATTAAGCAACTTAATTCCATGAACCACTGAGTAAAACTACAGTTCTCTTCTGGGGAGGGGCAGCCCTCCGTGCATTAAAGTGACCTAGAAAAATGTTCTTTTTCTCCTCCCTCATTCCAACACATGTATGCTAAGCCTTGCCCATATTGTCCTGAAAGCAGAAGTTCCATATATACCCAGCATAGGGCTTCCAAGCAGGTATTAGTATTTCTTGGCTCTGAAGCCCAGAACACCAGAATCTCCTTACAGAGCAGGGAAGAGATTTAGTAGAACTCTGAGTGGAGGCTGGGTGGTGAAGAAAGTCTGAGAGTCAGATCTGATTTCTAGTTCTTAGCTCCACCTGGCACTAACCCATTGTGTGATTTGGGCCAAATCACTTAACCACACTAGGCCTCAGTTTCCTTACTTGAAAAATGGACATATTAGACTAGATGGTCAGTCCTTATGGTCCCTTCTAGCACTAACATTCTATGCTAATAGTAACTCATTTATGTTTTTTAAAGATTTACAAAGCACTTTTCTATACTCTGATGTAGGCAGTATAAGTGTCATTAAGCTCCCTTGACAAGTGAATAAACTGAGGTGTTGCAATATTAAGTGACTTGCCCAAGGTCACACAGCTAGTAAATGTCAGGGCTAAGGTTTGAACCTTGGTCCTTTGGTATCATATCTAGCACTTTCTACTATAACAAGCTGCTTAAACTTCTCTCCATCTCAGACATTCTATGATAATAAAAATGATACCAATACCTCAAATTTATATAGCAATATACAGTTTACAAAGCACTTGTTCCCCAACAGCCCTGTGAAATGGGGAGAGCTAGTCTCGGGCTTATGCTTAACCTCTCAGCCTCAGTTTCCTCTTCTGTAAAATGAGTTTGGACCAAGTTATCTCAAGGGTCTTTTCCTTTAATGTCTCTGAGGACAATTGGAGGAAAAGTAAATTTAAAACCTATAGGTCCTGGCATTAGAAAAATAATCTTCCCATTGAGGGAGCTTTCTTTTCTTTAGAATGTTCTGCTTTCAAAGTTGCTACTGCCAAAATGTCTCAGAGCCCAGCCTCTGGGTTAAGTGAAAGCAGGTCATCGGTTCCTAGGGATGAAGAAAGAGATTATATTTCTAGGGTCACTCACCCTGACTTGGGCACCTCGTGAAATCCACAGTTTGAAATGCTGAGAATAAATAAAGGGGGTGGAGGGAGGGCGGTGAGGACTGTGGATTCCTTCTGGCAGATGAACAGCCACGGAGGGAAAAAGAAGGATGTCGACAATTTTCCCAGAAGAGACACAAGGAAACTCTCATCTCCTGCCTCAACAAAACATGAGTCCTCAGAACTGGGAGGAGCCTTGGAGTCTAATACCCTCGTTTTACAATTGGGGAAACTGAGGCCGAAGATGAAGACAACAGAAGAGGGGAGGGGAAAAAAGGGAGTGGAGGGGGTGTAGCAGGGATGGAAGAGGAGGAGAGTGAAGGGGAGGGGAAAGAAGGCAGTGGAGGGGGTGTAGCGGGGATGGGAGAGGAAGGGAATGGAGGGGAGGGGAAAGAAGGTAGTGGCGGGTTAGCGGGAATAGGAGAAGGGAGGGGAAAGAAAAGAAAGCAGAGGGAACTGACTTAAGAGTCAAAAGATTTAGAGTTCTGGCTCCCCTATTGGCTACCTGTTTGATCTTGGGCCCGTTTTCTCTTCCGTGAAATAAAGGAGTGTCTATCAGCTCATCTGAGGTCCCTTCCAACTCTAAATCCCACCTTACAGTCCGTGGAGGCCCATTAATAGGCCTTCCCACCCGCGTCCCTCAATGCCCTCTCCAGAAGGACGAGACTTTCCGGACACCCCTGATTCTATGAAGGGCGGGCAGAAACGGATGCATCTCCTCGATTGGTGGAGGTGGTTCAATCCCCGCCTTCCTGGGGCCGTTCCCTTTACCCCATTGGTCAGACCTCTAGAATTATGCTAAAATTGAGCCAAGCCCCCCGCCCGGAGCAGCTGCGACTCTCAGATTGGAGACTATTGTTTGCAGTGCTTTAACTCCAGGAAATTGACTAAAGGAGGCGGGGAAGAGTTTTACCCCGAGCTGGGCTGGGTTGCTGGGCTGGCGGCTTCAGGGGCCCGGGATGCGGGGGAGCGTGGCATCCCACTCGGTCTGGGAGGCTGGAGAAGAAGAATGACGCCCATCCCCACCTGGCATCAGGGTGGCGGCTGCAGCAGCTCAGGTGAGACGGGGAGAAATCACGCTCCAAAGCGGTCTGCAGGAACTTTCTCCAGCTCTGGGGAGGCGCGGGCTGGTCCTGTAGCGTGTTCTGTGCCGGGCCCCAGCTCCGCAGGCAAAACGGGGTGGAGGAGAAACTACGTCCCGGGGTACCCCGCCCTCTGATACTACCCCATTCTTCTCCGGACGTACCAGAACTATAAACATTTCTTTTTTTTTTTTTCTGAGCGTGAGAGCTTAGTCCTGGATCAGCACGACTCTGAGCCTCAGTTTCCTCGTATGTAAAAAGAACTGGTTGAACCAGGTAATCTTGAAGATTCCTTCCAGGACTCATGTTCTATTCTTTGATCCTAAGAAACCTGACTTCGGAGTCAGAAGACTTGGCGTTCCCAGTTCAACTATCCTGCACACTATCTGCTAGTAGTGTAGTCAAGCCATCTAGTTTTTCCTCTCATTAGTACAGGGAGAGGGTTAGGCTAGATTATCCCTGAAGTTCCTTCCAGCTCTCGATTCTTTGACTTCCCCATTCTGGGCCTCAGTCAATCCATCTTTAAAAGTAAAAGGGTTGAATTAGGTTGTCTCCAAGGACCCTTTCATCTCTAAAGTTATTTTTCCATAATTCTTTTAACTTGTCTCCCTGGGGAAAACATGGTTCTTTCTCTTCCTTTCTCTCCCCTACATCCCCAGAGAATAGATACTGGACTATCTGGAGGTATTTACAGGAAGAACAGGTACCTGGGAGCCCTTCATGGGAAAGGGTTAACTTTTAAGTCCCTGAAATGCATCTTGGGGTGGGTTTAGTGGGGCAAGGAAATACCTTTAGTAGTTTCCATGCACCCCAATCACATGTGAAGGATTTGCCTGAAGCTTTCTGGATAGGAAGTGTCATTGTTTGTGGTGGGGCTCTATATACCAGGCAAGCCCACCTTCCAAGGAAGTTCCTCTAAGGAGGTTTCAGGGATCTGGATCTGTTTCTGAGGTTGGTGTCTTGGGGCCCGAGTTGCTGTGGTTACCCCCAGGGAGGTGGCATACTTGCCTGGGACCTGGTTTGTGTGGGTCTCACTCACTAGGCAACCAAAGGCAAGAAGCTGTGAGTTGACCTATCTCATGCTTTTCCATGAGCCCAAAATAATTTCCACCCTTTTCTGGGGGTTGTGTGTGTTTTGGGTGGGGGAGGGGTTAAGTTGAGATGGGATAGTGAAAGGTGGTGGGAGATCACCACAGGGACTCCGTCCGGTTATAAGATGAGTTTGTTTGGCATGTTTTTAGAGTCACACAACAGCAAGAGAAAAGGGGAAATGAGTATAATCTAATGACTGGTGTGGTGGTAGAAATCAAGTCTTCTGAGGAGACAAGCCATACAAAGAGGCACAGTGGTAAGAAAACTGGACTTGGAAATCAAGAGATATAGGTTCTAGGCCTGACTCTTTGGGAAGCCTGAGGCCCAGATAGCAAAAGTGACTTCCTCACCTGTAAAATGAGAGTGTTACAATAGATGGTCTTTAAGATTCCTTCCAATGCTAACATTCTAGAATCCTGAGGGTTCCATCCCGGGTTTCATTTAAACCTTTTTTTTTCTTTTTTTGAAGAGACCTACGATTTCACAAGATCTTCTGAGGAACTTCTACTTAGGCAGGTAGGCACCCTTTCTGTAATTTATAGTCATCTTAGAGAGTATCCTGGGACACTGAAAAGTTAGTTTGCCTAGGATTACACAGCCATCAGGCATTTCAGAAGTAGGACTCGAACCTAGGTCTTGTAGACGACAAGGTCAGCTCTCTGTCTACTAAGTCATGCTGCTTCTGAACTTCAGCCTTTTCTAAGCAGGAGATTTCATCAGCTCTCTAGGGTTGCTGACTGGAGTACTTCGGAAGATGCCAAGTTTTGAGAGTTTCCAGGGAGATCTGGAAAAGTTGGGAGCAGATGTGTGTCATCTTGCCTAGATGATACTTTGAAAATTGATACATACCATTTGAATTCCTATTCCTCCCACTTGGGAGAAAAGGCATTTTTAAAGCCTCTAGGTCCTGGCGTTAGAAAATCAACTTTCCTATTGGGGGAGCTTTCTTTTATTTAGAACATTCTATTTCTAGGAAGAACCAGGCCTAGAATCTAAATCTCTTGATTCTAATGAACTCTGATCTTGAAAAGACATTTAATTTGGGGCCTCAGTTTTCTCATCTGTTAAATGGAGAGTAATTGTCCTGCCTTTTGTTTCTCTGCTATGAGAATCCAATGAGAATGGATACAAAAGCTTTAGTAAACTGAAAGCACTGTCTTTACACTCATCAGCTCTTGTCACTTCCTAAGTCCTTATAGGCGATTTTAGATCATTTTAGATCTGGATGGAACCTCAGAGGTTACCTATGTTCCAGGAGTGGGAAACTTTTGGCCTTGAGGTCATGTGTGGCTCTCTAGGTCCTCAGGTGTGGTCCTCTGACTGAATCCAAACTTCACAGAACAAATCCCCTTAATAAAAGGATTTGTTCTGTAAAACTTAGACTCAGTCAAAAGGCTGGCCATCATAGACCTGGGTTCTGGTCCTTCTTCAGGCACTAAACCCAGTCGTGTGACTTCAGTCCAATGGTTTCACATCTATGAGCCTCAGTTTCCTATAGTGGAAAGGACATAATACTCCCTAATCACCTCAGAGGTGTGAGGATTGAGTGAAACATGCTTTTTGATGATTAGAACTGAGAGGGACCTTAAAAACCATCTAGGCTAAGCCCCTACTTTTACAGAAGGTGTTTGGGAAGCCTGCAAAGTGGTAATTCATTTGAGGGGATTAGCGGAGGAGTGATTAGACAGGTAGGGTAGGACCCATTGCATGCCATACAGAGACTGATGGGCTGGCCTAGGGTACTTCACTCTAGTGTGAGGGCAGGCAATCTACAGTAAGTTCACATTTATACCAAGCATTTTTTAGATTTAAAAAGCACTTTTCTCACAATGATCCCACAAGGTAGTTCTTGCAAGTTTACTATTTCTAGTTTACAGATGAGGAAATGGAGAGTCATAGAGGTTAAGTGATTTGTCAATGGTCACGTAGCTAGTGGGTGTCAGAGCAGGCGTTAGAACCCCTGTCTCTTAACTTCAGGTCCAATATACCTCCCATTTCATTAGGCTGTACAGTGCTGGTGCTGGTTTGATGTAGAAGAAGGAGATGCTTAGTTAAAATTTGTTTTAACACTTAAAAATTTTTAATTGTGATCTTTCATTCTTATTTATTACTTCATCTACCCTTTCCAACAAGCCACACCTTTTAACAATGAATGAATGAATGAATGAATGAGAGAGAGGAGAGAATGACTGACAGACAGAGACTGGGGAGAGAGGAACAGAGGAGGAGAGAGAGATTGGGGGGGGCAATTCAGCAAACCTAACTAACAATCAAGTGAGTCTTTTTTTTTTGTTATTTTAGGCAATGGGGTTAAGTGACTTGCCTAGGGTCACACAGCTAGTAAGTGTTATGTGTCTGAGGCCAGATTTGAACTCAGGTCCTCCTGAATCCAGGGCCAGTGCTCTATCCACTGCGCCAGCTAGCTGCCCCAATCAAGCAAATTCTGACAGTATAGGTCAGCAGTTCTTGAACTGTTTGGTCTTAGGGCCCCTTTCATACTCTTAAAAATTAGTGAGGACTCCCTCTTCCAAAGAGCTTTTGTTTAGGTGAGTAGTATCTATTGGTATTTACTGTTAGAAATCAAGATGTCTTAATATTATTATGAAAATAGTTTTGAACACATGGACTCTCTAAAAAGGCCTCAGGGACCACCCAAGGATTCCTGTGCCACACTTTGAAATCCTCTGGTATCAGCATGGTTCCCTACCCATAGTTCCTCATCTTGGCGGAGGAGAGAGTTGCATTTTCTCATCTCTTCTACAGGGCCAACCTACGTCATAATAATTACACAGTGTTTATTTTCCATATGTTTACTGTTCCTTCCATTTGCTTTGTGGTAATCATTGTGTATATGGCTTTTCTGCTTCTGCTTCCTTCATTGTGCATCTGTTCATCTAAATGAACCTGCTTCCCATGCTTCTCTGAATTCTTTGCATTCAAAATCTCTTCCAGAGCAGTACTATTGCATTTGAATGACTGACTTTTAAATATATTGGCTTTTGGTCTGATGGTCCCATGCCTGGAAGCAAGAGATTGTGGTGAAATGGTTGTAAAATGGATTTCTTCTGTTGAGGCATGGTTTAGACTTGATGCCTTCTGAGGTCCCTTCCAACTCTGACATCCTATAAGGCCGGGAATATCCATTAAAAGCATTAATGACATAGAAATCAAAGGAAGTTAGAAGTATGAAAGCAATTTAGTTATTTGCAGAGTGCAGGATGAGCCAAGATTGATCTATTGAGAAGGGAAAAAAAGACTGTTTCCAGATCTCCAGATCAGGTTAAAGATGTACTTCCTTGGGTGTAGTTTGGGAAGGGGCTGTGAGGGGCATAAAGTAAGGCCAGAAAGGAACATCAGGGGAAATCCTACTTTTGTGAGAGGGAGGGTAGTGAGAGAGACACAGTTAACTCTGGTACTTTCAGAGGACCCCGGTTTATTCTTCTAGCCTCTTTATCATCCTTTTACTCTGTGAAACTTGGCCCAGCTGGCACCCTGGCACAATCAGTGTTGTAGGAATCCTGCTTATTTGGAGGGACCAGTGCTCTTTTTCACAGTCATGAATGCTCTTAGAAATGCCAGGTTAGGGAGCAAGGACTTTTTAAACTTGTGGGTGATGGGCAGCCCAGCCTTGAAAGGTTTTTGAGCAGAGAAGTCACAGAATGATAGTTATGCTTTGGGATAATGAACCTGGTGGCCTGTGCAGGATAGACTGAAGAGGGAGCTAGTAGAGACTAGGAGAGTACTTAAGAGTCTATTATAGTAGTCTAGGTGTGAAGTAATAAAGGCCTGGACTGGTGGGGGGGGGTTAATGGAGGAGACAATGCAGGCAAGAACTACTGGACAGGTAGGTGTATTCCTGACCTTCCTCAGTGTTCTCTTACTCCAGGGTGAGTACCATTTTCCATTACAGGTGTCTTTGGCAACCCTGAGCCAAACCTCTGTTGCCAAATTGGATGCCCTGGGCTCCCAGGGCGCAGGCTGATGGCATCTTTAACAATGTTGCTTAGTGCAGCCACCTGGACTCCCGCCAGAGACCAGCCCAATATTGGAAGATAAAAAAACTATTCATCTACACCCAGGACATGTGCAGAGGGAGGGGCTAGGACATGGAACCAAAGCAAGAATATATCTGGCTGACAGGTCCTTTTGTGTCTAGCACCATTACCAGTGGAGGGAATGAAGGCAAAGGATGGCGGTTTCTCTGAGAGAAACTCACCCGCCATATGATTAAGCGGTTAGAATTAACATTGCTGTGTTATCACCTGCTCCCAGAATTCGGAGGAGATGGTAATAGATCCCATATCCTCACTCCCCTGCTTGGGACCAATACTGTATTTCAGGAGATGCCATGGTTTAATGGACCCATGACTGGCCTGAGGGCAGTAGGTGTTTGTCTGAATGCTTGGCTTTCTAGGTGACACTCAAAAGAGCCTCATCCACCCACCCATTTCACAGATGAAAGTCTCAGTTTTCTCAGTAGGGACTGGATGAACACCTGTTGGGGGTCTCATGGAAGGGATTTCTTCTGTTCAGGTGTGGTTTGGACTGGATTCCTTCTGAGGTCCTTTCCAACTCCCAGATCCTATAGAACTTCAAAATCCAGTAAGACAATCGAGGTCATGGAAGTCAAAGGATGTCAGAACCGGAAGAGAACTTAGTTCATCTGTAAAATGAACAAGTTGGGCAGGATTATCCCTGAAAAAGAAAATAACTTGAGCAAAGTCATTTATTAAAATAAAATGCTGTCCAAATGTAGGGTCTTGTGTAGAAGAGAAGATTAATTCAGCTCTGGCAAATTGTTGTTGTTGTTTGCCCTTCGTTCTTGAAGAGGACCATGACGTCAGGGAGGTGATGCCATGGCATTTGTATAAATTGGATTTAAGTGAGGAAGGCTGTGCAGAGTCACCAGCCTCACTTTCTTCTCCAGAGCCATCTCAGTCCAATGGCAAGCTATAATCAGGATGATTGGCAATGGCCTTGAATGCAGTAGGAGACCTTGGCCTTTTTAAGCTAAGGTCTTTCCCAGGTCTCAGTTTGAGTGAGGCAATGCTCTTTCAGTGATTAAGACTAGGTAAGAAATGAGGCAGAGGATGACCTTTTTTCCTAGTAAAAAAAAAAAAAAAGAAAGAAATCCAGGTTCCTCATGAAGGAAATTGGATAGTGAGTCTAGGAGTCAAAAAATAAATGCCATGTCTCTTGTCTGTACTTTCTCGGATAGGATGCCAGAAGTTTGTACTTATCCTAGAGATATTGAAAGTGGGAGAGAGGGTAGGTGGAAGGTGGGGCTGCATTGGTACTCATTAAAGTCAATGGAGGTATGGGTGAGATCAATACCAGTTTTGTAGGCTAGAGATAAAATCTTTGAACCTGTTTACAAGGGTATCTTAACTTATTTATCATCAAGGGATGATTTCTAAAGACAGAGTCTAGGAGACCAGGCATCAGAGTATGTATGTTTCGGGTAGCAGAAGTGGTTTAGCAATAGGCATGAAAAACAATACCACAGGGTAATAAAATCATAGGCGCATAGCATCATAAATTTAGAACTGAAAGAGGCCATGTTGTGCAACCCCATCATTTTACAGCTGGGCCTAGAGAGCATATGTGACTTACCCAAGATCGCACAGGTGTGGCATTTGACTTCACAGGCAATACTCTAGTAGTGACTGCCATTTATATAGCACTTAGATTCAAAGCATTTTTCTTCACAAAAGTCTTGTGAGGTAGGTCTTACAAGTAGCATTTTCCTCATCTTCCTGATAAGCAAACTGAGTCTCAAAGAAGTTAACTCTCTCACCATGGGTCTCAGTGGTCATAACTGTCTGGGCAGGGATCTGAACCCAGGTCTTTCTTAACCCCAGGCCCCTGTGTTCCCCATTAGACCACACTACCTGGGGCGGGGGTGAGCTGATATCACAAAGTGGCATCTTGCCGAGGCTGTCTGTTCCCTACGCACGCTTATTTTCTAGATGCTAAACTGGTGATATGCCGAGACAAAGAGGAAGTGGGTTACAGGCCTGGGGGACATTGTGCCAGAAGTGTTGTTGGACTCTTAGTAATTCAGCCAGCCAAGGTAAATGAAATAGCTGGGCAAGAACATTGGCAGGCTCATTTTATAAAGCCAGTCGCCATTTCCTGACAGCTAAGCATCCTAACTGGTCCTGGCAGTCTCTCTGGAGAGGCAGCTGTCCCCTCAGGCCTAGCAGCCTCCCCCAACCCCTCCAGACGCTCTCTGGTTCATTCAGTGACTTTCAATGGCTGCTAGGGCTTCACAATTGTAATCCTTGTATCACTAATTGCAGAGCGCTGCTTTCTTTAATCACCCCCTCATGGAAATGTCAGGCCATGATACGCCCAGAACACAATAGCCCCAGCAGTGCCCAAGTCACTGGAGGGAATCTGAGCATCATTAGTGCCAGAGGAAACTCTACTGTTGGGCTGGGGAAGAGAGGGGGAAAGGCCTCTATTGGGTAATGATGGATTTATTCCTCCTCTGGCCTTGCTTTTCTGCATCACACCTGTGTGGCAGGCAGAAGCCAGACTCATTTGCTCTATTATATGGGATAAGTAGCCATCCCCCCATGCCTCACCCCACCACCCACAATAGCAATGACAATGGTTTGCAAAACACCTGCCCCTCTCACCAACCTTGTGACAGAGGTAGTGCAACTATTTCTTTATCTTTTGATACAGATTGGTGATTTTATCCATCTGGGTAACTTCCAATGTAGAAACTCCCTCCACCAATGCAGAGAAGAGCATTTGTAATTTAGAACCTCAGAGGGTTGCCCAGAGCACTGAGAAGGTATAGGACTTGCTCAGAGCCGCAATGTGTCAGATGTGGGACTAAAGCTTTGGCCTTCCTCACTCTGAGGCAGGTTTTCTATATACTATACCTTATTGCTTTTTGTGAAGGTAATAATAAGAAGAAGAAAATTAATAATAGCTAACATTTATGTAGTGCTTACTATGTGTCAGGAACTGTGCTAAGTGCTTTATAATCATTATACCACTTGCTCTTTACAACAACCCTGGAAAGTAGATGCTATTTTTGTCTCCATTTTATAGATGAGGAAACTGAGGCAAACAGCAGTTGAATGACTTGCCTAGGATCACACAGCTGGTGAGTGTCTGAGGCTGGATTTTACTATTATTCCTCTGAGACTCAAAGAAGGATCACACAACTAGTTAGGGTCAGAGGTGGTCCTTGAATTCTAAAACCAGCTAGTGATCTTACCACTAAACCATGTGCTTACAGGGGGACAATGTGGGATCACAGGACTCACATCTCAGAGTTAGGGAACCTGAATTTTGAGTAAACTGAAAAGTTTCATGAGGTGCACAACAACTCATGATACAGAACCCCATTATATGCTGAACCCCCAGAATGGCTAAAATACCTGGAGAATGTTTAGCTAGTAGGGGCGGAGCAAGGATGTGGGTCAACTGGGGGCATGGAGGCTGCAGGAAGATCAATCCTTTATGTCTCTGGGCTTTTGGTCCCAATGACAGGGTCACAGAAGTTTTGTCCTGTTCTTCCCAATCCCTATCCCTTACCCCTACCCCATTCCAGCCTTTGGACCAGCAGGCTTCAGAGATCACGTCTTATTCACTCCTGTATCTCCTTCAGTCCCTGGTGTGGGATCTTGCCCATAGCAAATGCTCTGTCAGAAAGTGTCGAATTGAATGTCCTCCCTGGCTTCCTTTAAGTCCCTAAAGTGAGGCTGGTGACTTTGCACAGCCCTTCCTCACTTAAATCCAATTCACTTACAAGTCGTGACATCATCCCGCTGCCTATAGGAAGCCTTTTCCAATCCCTCTCAATTCCAGTGCCTTCCCTCTGTTAAGTTATTTATCCCAAATGTAGCTTGCTTTGTATATTTTTGTTTGCATGTTGTGTCCCTCATTAGATTATAAGCTACTAGAGGGCAAGGACTGTCATGAGCCTCTTTTTGTATCCCCAGTGCTTAGCACAGTGCCTGACACATAATAGACACTTAATTAATGTTTATTGAGTTGAATTGAATGTGCATGAGGTGTTTCAGCAGGGCCTGAACATCACCTACAGGCCCTGAGGTGCTAGTTGTATAAAGCCTGGGCCTTCTGTCCTGAGGAGGTGGGGTAAAGGTACTGGTTAGATGGGGAAACACTTTGCCTGGAGGGGGCTAAGGAAGACAGCAAGGAGCATGGAGGAAAGGATAATGGTGAGGCTGGATGGAGCTGATTGGTAAAGGAAGTCAAAGCAGACACCAAGGAGCTGGATCCCAAATGCTTCAGCTGGCTAGGAGGAAGCGTGGTACAGTGGAAAGAGGCTCTGGAGTCAGAGGACTTGGGTTCAAATCTTACCTTTGGCACTTATTGACTTTGTGACCTTAGGCAAATCACTTACCCTCACAGGGCCTCAGTTTCATCATCTGTAAAGTGAAGGCTTCAGAAGAGATGGCCTCTGAGATCCCTTCCTGTTTTAGATCTCTGGTCCTTTGGCTTGCTGGAGGGGGGGACAATGTGGAGGAGATGGGTGGGTGGGGAAAGAATTGACAATGGAGAAGACAATTCACACATGGATATAAATCTATAGGCTATGTTCATATTGATCCCTATGATGTACAACTCATGATGCTGAACCCCATTATTCTGGGCTCAGCATAGCTAAAAATACCTGGAGAACGTTGAGTTGGTGGTGCAGAACAGGGATGTGATTCAACTTGGGTCAAGGAAGCTGCAAAATGCTTCATCCTTTCTTCCTCCAGGCTTCAGAAAAATATCTATATGGTCCCAATGGAGGAGTCAGGGAAGCTCTTTCCTCTTCTTCTCCATCCCCATCCCTACTCCCACCTCAGTCCAGCCCTTGGACTAGCAAAGCTCCAGAATGCTTTTAATTAAAAGGCTATGGGAACTCTAAATTAAAGCTTTAAAGCAGAGCCCCTTTGTAGCCATAGAATAGGTTGGGGATGAGGAAGAATGGGTACAAATGTAATTTTTGTTGTTGTTGGGTAAGAAGTCAGGTCCTTTGATTTCTTTTCTTAAAATACATTTTAATTTATTTCATTAAATATTTCCCAGTTATGTGCAAACATTTTTTAACATTCATTTAAAATTTTTTTTGAGTTCCAAATTTTTTCCCTCTTTCCTGCCCCTCCTGTACCTCTTTAGACAGCAAGCAATATGATATTAAGTATACATATGAAATCATATAAAACATATTTCCATATTAGCCATTTTGCAAAAGAAAACACCCCCCCTAAAATCCTTCTAAGAAAAAATAAAGTAAAAAAAAAGTGTGCTTCAATCTGTACTCAGAATTCATCAATTCTCTTTTTTAGAAGTGGATAGCATCAGAGTAGCTAAGTCTTTCGAAGTTGATCATCCTTACAAATCTTGCTGTTACTATGTACAATGTTGTCCTAGTTCTTCTCACTTTGTATCAGTCCATATAACTCTTTCCAGGTTTTTCTGAAACCATCCTGTTCCTTATTTCTTATAACAATAGTATTCTATCACAACCATATACCACAACTTGATAAGCCATTCCTCAATTGACTGGCATTCCCTCAATTTCCAATTCTTTTAGACCACAAAAAGAGCTGCTATAAATATTTTTGTACAAATTGGGACCTATGATTTCAACCTTGTTGGGGAACTCTTGATGTAGAAACTCCCTCCTGCAGTTCATGTTGCCAATTCACCTGCAACTTATGGTCTTAGAAAGCTGCCTGGGGCATCCAGAGGTTGTGACTTGTCCAGAGTCACATAGCCACGTATCTGAACCCAGGTCTTCCTAACTCCAAAGTCTGCCTTCTGTCCACTATATCCTGTTACCTTTCTGGATTGTGTTTTATTGGCTCCATATTATGCAGATCCCATAGGGGATGCATCACAGTATAATGGAAAAAGCCCTGGGCTTCGAGGTTCTTACAGATAGGATTATGGAATCCAGAACTATGCTCTAGACATCCTTGAATCCAAACTTGTCATTTTACAAGTAAGGAAGTGGAAGTAGAGAGGGAAAGTGACTTGTCTAAGGTCACACAGGTAGTTAAGTAGCAGAGACAGAATTTGAACCCAGCTCCTCTGACTCCAAATTTCAGTGTCTTTCTACTACCACCAAACTACCTTCCAGTTGTGCCCACTTGATGTGCAGCCTTAAGCAAAGTCACTTCCCTCTCTGCTCTGTTTGCCCATCTGTAAAATGAGGGATTTGAACTAGATTGGTCTCTAAGGGCCTCTCCTGCTCCAACATTCTGTGTTTTATGCTCTAACATTCTAATGTTCTAAGGTCCTTTTCAGATCTAATGTGCTATACTGCTCTGGTTCTTTTCCCAGCCTGTGAGAGACCCATAAAAGGTCTCTAAGGGGTTAAGATCTCTAAGTTGCTCACTCATATACACACACAGACACCCTTCTCGCTCTCTGACGAAAACTTGTAGGAAATCTTGCCTGTGCGCTTCCTGCTCAGCTTGTGAAGAAAAGGCAGGGGGCGGGGAAGGGGTTGAGGGGCAGAGATGTGGGTCTGTGAGGGCTCCTTTGCCTCGCTGACAAAACGACCTGGAAGTGTGCCAGGGAACCCGAGAGAGATGGAGGGAGGGAGGCAGAGCAAGTTAGAACAAAGAAAAGCCGAAGTCTCCTGAGACCTGGACCCGACTGGGGAGTCCTCAGGTCTGTCCTGGACAGAAAGTGGTGAGCACGGAGTGGGGCGGGGCAGTTGAGGGGTGCAGTCCTTTTGGCTGGTTGAATAAAAAACAAACTGAAAGAATAGAGAGGAAAAGCAGAGCCAGTCTCTGAAGGAAGACAGTAAGTCAGGAATTATATAGCAATTGGGTGATCAATATATGTAACCCTTCGTCTCGATGTGCTGCTGCTCCTTCTCCTCTCCTTCCTACCAGTGCACACACTAGTGGTGGGAGTTGCTGAGCTCCTGGAAGGAATGGGAGAAGGGCTAGGAATTTCTAGAGGTTACATCAGCATCCAGAGACTAGGCAGTTCTGCTAATGGGGATGCAGCCAGGCAGGCTGTAGTCATGAGACACCAGTGTCCTGGCTGGAAGGGTGGACGAGTGGGGTTGGGCCAGGGTGAAATGTTTGTGATTCAGGAGAAGCTAACCCATAGCAGAGCCATAGCTATACACAGCAAACGAGCTCTGGCTGCAGCATGTTCCCTCTGACCCAAGAAGCAAAGGGTGGAACAAGTCTAACGCAGTCAATTAGAAGGGCCATGGCTTGAGACTTCTTGAGATTGAGTCCTGAGTTTCCATTCTGAGTCTGCTTTGGCCCCATTGGCTTCTTGTGGTTTGAGCCTCATGAACCCAAGGGAGAGGAGCAGTGGGCAGAGCCATTTCTTCCCTTCTCGAGTGAAACTGCTTTGACTTAATTGAGTCAGAGCAGGGCTGATGGTAGGGGCTTAGAGGAGGTGTGGGGTAGGAGGTAGGTACCCTAAAGCCCTTTTCCAGGGTTCTTTGTATCCTTTGCCTAGCAGCCTGGCCTCTCCCTGCACTCAGCCCAGCTGAAAAACAGATTTCTCATGGCCTTTCCCCTGCTATGTCATCGCACGCTCCACCATCAGGGTGATCTTTCTCCAGTTGTGACATAATATTCTTTGGGTGCAGTGGGAAGTTATGTGCATAGGGGATTTCTTCTGTAGAGCTCCACAGTGTCTTTGGGTTGGTGAGCTGAATGAGGTTGAGCACTGTGGTATTGGACTCAGGGTTTACTGAGTTCTTAGCTTCCATTATTGTATAGGAAAGTTCAGCATTTCTTGGATTCTCATTTGGTCTTATAAAATCATTGAGTCTTGCTGTGAATAGAGTGTGGCCCTTGAGTATGGTACCTCTCATGTAGATTGTGTGTTTGTTGTGGGACAGCGGATGGCTTGTAAGAGTATTTATTGTTGGATAAACAGGTGGTGTCTCTACTCTGTGTCCTCTGGGACTCAAAATGACTCAGGTACCAGCAAATGTGGTTGAAGACTTGCTAATTAGGAGTCGAATTCTGTGTTCTGGTCCAGGCTTTACCACTAACTAACTGTGTGACCTTGGACAGTCACTTTAATTCTCTGAGTCTCACTTTCCACATCTATCAAATAGGACCAAATAACCCTTTTTTGTAGAGGATTTTGAGCTAAATAGGACCTTAAAAATCACATAATTCAGCCCTCTCATTTTATAGATGAAGAAACGGTGGCCCAAAGGGATAAAAGAACCTGTCCAAGGTCACATAGCTTTGAATCTTAGGCTGACTTCTACAAAGATTTTGAGGATCAAATGAGATAATAGATGTGAAATTTCTCTGAAAATGATTCTTTATGTAAAAGTAAATATTGGATTATTATGCTCTAAGGAGAAGTAGAAAACACAGGGCTATGAAAGAAAAAGAAAATTTTTTTGCCTTCTGTGGGAGACCTGAGTAGCTGTACTTTACAAGATAACTAGAAGAGATGGGGCTAGCTGAGATAGGTAATAGTAGCCCCATCACTTCACTATGATGATATGCCAGGGCTATACGTCCATGGTGCCAAGGGTCTTGGTTGATGACTTATCAATGAACACATAAAGGACAGGCCACGCCCGTGTCTTGGAGCAGATGTGAGTCCTGAGGACTTGTAGGACCCTGTAAATGAGAGGGTGACCACAGATGACTGATGCTCTACTCCTTGTACTCAAAGTGAGATTTCTACCCAGGGTGACTCATCCCAAGTGACAGGAAGTTCCCCTTTTTACACTCCTGGGCCCTTGTGATTGGGTAGATGGCAACTGAGAAACCACATTGGGAAAAAAAAAAGAAAACCTGACTCTCTAGTTGGCCTCCTGGGGCCCCTTCATCTAACACATTTTTTCCCCATATGGAGAAAAGTCCACACCTAAGTCTTTGTAGACTGAGTGCTCCTGTCAGTCACACCCATGTTAAGATGCTGGGCCAATTTGATGCTCTAGGTGCAGGGGTGGGGGACCTGCAGCATCCAGGCCACATGTGGCCTTCAAGGTCCTTGGGTGCAGCCTTTTGACTGCGTCCAAGTTTCACAGAACAAATCCTTTTATTAAGAGGAATCCAATTCAATCAAAGGGCAGCACTTGAGGACCTAGAGAGCCACATGTGGTCTTGAGGCAGCACGGTTCCCTACCACTGCTCTAGATGTTTTCAGATAGAACATTTGAATTCATTCAGCTTTATGGGTACTTGGAGGCTGGGCAGGGCTCATGATTATGAGAGTTGAGAAAGGTCAGTACACAACTATTTCTGGAGAGAAAGGGGTCTCCAGGGAGCTGCAGGGCCTGAGAAGCTAGTGTGTGACTTGGGCTACAGGCAGGCTGCCTCTTAAGGGGGCTGGGAGGAAAGCCAGGCCAACTGCCAGGAAGCATTTATTTCTAAGCACTTACAGACACTGTGCTAAATACTGCAGATACCAGGAAAGGCCAAATGACAGAGAGGTGCTGAGCTCCAGCACCAGCAGGAAGGTGCCATGGAAGGAGAGCTGTACGTGGAATCAGAGGACCTGAGTCTGAACCCTGGCTCTGATACTTACGGACAAATTATTTATACCTTCTGGGCCTCAGTTTCCTCATCCATAAAATGAGGAAACAGTGACCTTTCAGATGCCTTCAAGCTCTGAATCTAAGATCTCAGCTCTCTACCCTGGCTGCAGACTTAACCCTTTCTTCCCTGCATACAGTTTCTCTCAAGGTCTTTCTCTTTCCTCACCCCATTTTACTCCTTAATATCTTAGAGATTCCCTCATTAAAGGCAGAACAAAATCTTTCAAAGGGTATGTCTGGAGACATTGTGGAATAGTGAGAGAGTACTGGACTGAGAGTCAAAAAAGGGGGCCCATGCCTCCAAACCCCCTGTTCTCAGACTGACTCAGCTTGCAGGAGTGGAAAAGTCACCTCACTTCTCAGGGGATTTCTCTCTATCTTTAAAGTAAAGGAGTCAGATTAGACCAGTAGTTCTTAAACTTTTTGGCCTTCCCCAAGAGCTTTTGTTTGTATGGTTATATCTATCAATAATTACCAAATTAGAAATTAAAACATGTTATTATTATGAAAATAGCCTTGACATTGAGGACCCCCTGAAAGGATCTTGGGGACTGTCAGGGTTCCTCTAGTATACTTTGAGAACCACTGGACTAGCTGGTCTTTAAGCTCCCTTGCAGCAAGTTCCAGTGGTGGTCTGGGATTGGGGAATTAAGTAGTCTGATCTTTGGAGCAGGGTTTGTACAGTTAGGATTCCTGCCTGGAGCTCTCCAACACTGCCTTCCACAGCATCTGAAAATGATAGAATAAAAGCCATTTGGCCACTGAATACTCTCAACTGACGTCATGGCCCGTGACAGAGGAGTCTGTGTCTTCAGCTGCTCCAAGTGGAGAGTGATAAAGTCAGTCCTGGGAGCTGATCCACACTTGCAGCTGCCTCCTGTGACCATTTTCAGGCCGGCCCCAGGAGGGAAGAACTTGATACCAGGGAGAGCCTACCTGGCAGGAAGAAGGCCCAGAAAAGTGTGAGGCCTTTAGGCTACTTAGGTTCAGCCTTGTGTTTACTCCCTTTCATCATTCCCTTTCTTGCTCTCAACTCACCTTCTTCTCTCTTTTTCTTTTGTTTATTTTATTCTTCAAGGAGTTTTGAAAAAGAGCATGCTGTAGGGGAAAGAGCCTGGGAGTTTGGAAAAGCTAGGACTCAGAGGTGGGGAACCTGCAGCCTCAAGGCCATATGTGACCCTCTAGGTCCTCAAGTGCAGCCATGTGACTGAATCCAAACTTTGAAGAACAAACCCCCTCAATAAAAGGATTTGTTCCGTCAAACTTGGACTCAGTCAAAGGCCACACCCAAGGACGTAGAAGGCCACATGTGGCCTCAAGCACGGGTTCCCCACCCCTGAAGTCTAGTTTCTAATGCCAGATTTGCCATCTTGGAACCATGGGTGATGGATGCCTTCCCTACTCTAGGCCTCAGTTTTCCCACCTGTAAAATGAGGAGTCTGGGCCACACCAGGGTTTCTTAAACTTCCAGTTCCATGAATTGGTACAAGTCCATGATGGCCATGAAAATGGTATAGTGGAAACAGTTGGATATGGAGTCAGGAACACCTGAGATTCCACTTGCACCTCAGATACATACTTCCTGTGTGCCTCTGGCTAAGTTATTTAACCTCTCTCAGCCTCAGTTTCCTCATCTGCAAAATGGATTGTGGTGAAGATCAAATGAGATTATGTAAAGTGCTTCGCAAACCTTAAAGTGCTGTATAGATGTTAGCTATTACTCTGATGATGACAAAGTTGTATGGATACACAAGACTTTTTGCTCTCAAAAATCCTTAATTCTTAAAATTACTGAATTTTTAAAAAATTCTTACTTTTCCCACTCTGGCCCTACCATGCCCACCCATGACCTTCTCTCCTTGATAGCTCCCAGTCCCTGAGCAGCTCCAAGTCACTTACCTGTGAAAGGTGGGAGAATCTTCGGTAGAGAATTTAAACATTTTGCTATCCAAGGTATAATTTGGGGTGGGAAGTACCCGATGAGAAGATTCTGAAGGCCTCTTTCCAGGCCTGATGTTTCATAATTCTACATACTTGGGTCTCTTCTATTGCTAACATTTTATAATTCCACCTCTTGGGTGGTGGAAAAGCACAGCTTAAAAAGCCGTCTCCTCTCCAAGGCCTTTCTTTATGCCCCCACCTAGAGCTCTCTCTCCCTCTTGAAATCACTTTTGGTTTTGGTCCAGATCTGCGATTTTCATTGAAATAGGGATCTCCTTCTGCCAGTGTAGACTAGCAACTCTTTTGGTAACTTGTAGTTTTAAAGGGCTGCCTAGAACGCCAAGAGACTAAGTAACTTGCTCAGAGTAACACAGTCAGCCTACGTCTAAGGTAGATCTTGAACCTGGGTCATCATTCCTCGTAGGCCGACTCTCTGTCTACTATGCCCAGCTGTCTTTCGTTTCTACTTTGTATTTACTTCTCTTCATATGTCGCATCCCCTGCAGAAGAATGTAAGCTCTTTGAGGGACAGAGCATGCTGAGTGTCTCTCCAGCTCCTACTGCCTTGTATGTGGGCAGGTACCCTGCACATTTAATAAATATTTGTTGAACTGAATGGAGATAATTGGGTTCTATAAATTGACTTCTTACTGAGCAAACTAGAACTGCCTTTCATTTGCCCAAGATTTACATTGCTTCTATTTCTGGGCTGCATAATGGTTAGAGAGCTGGCCTTGGGTCTGGGAAGACTTGGGTTCAAATCCTACCTCTGACACATACAAGTTTTGTGACTCTGGGCGAGTCACTTGAACTGTTAGTGCTCTAGGCAACTCTATAAGATATAAATGGCAGAAAAAAGGTGCCAGCCTGAATTGGTAGAAGGAGTTTCCTTACTTGAGAGTTCCCTATTCCAGGGAAATCATACCTCCAGTACCTGTCAAGTTCCCATGCTATCCCTATCCAAATCTCCTGTCTCTTGTCCTTATGTCTCACGATTTAGTTCTCTACTTAAAATATTTTTTTTTCTTTTAGGTAGTTAGGGGTTTTGTTTTCTTTACTTTAAGGAGAAAGATATGCCAGTGACTACTCTGTAAGCAAAGGCATCTGCCATCCAGTCGCCACTGCTCCAGCTCCCTAGGAATGGTGTTAATCATAGGATTCCTTAAGAGATCCCTGAATGAGTGAGCTATGGGCTTGGAATCAGGACAACTTGGGTTTAGATAACTTCCTCTGACACTAGCTGTGTGGCCCCAGGCAAATCACTTAATCTCTCTGAGCCTGTTGGGGATATTATTATCTGTAGTACCTGCCTCAGTGAGGTATTGGCAGAAGTATACTGGTAAATGTTTTAGCAGCTAGCTCTCAAAAAAATATATGTGCAACACAATTTTAAGTTTCCTTTGCATTATTATTAACATTTTCTCCATCACTTTCTTAAGTCTAGACGACCAACAAGACAAGAAGTCCAACCTGATGTGTAGCATTTTCTGATTTCCAAGGTATAAATGTTCACACTAAAAATTTAACAATCAGCTTTTGAGAGTCAATACAAACTGGTTCTAGCACAACCCTGGGTGATAGAAGCCTCAAATGAAACTGTGTATGTAAAGCACTCATAAGCTTTGAAACACAGCAAAAAAAAAATCAGTTATTGTTATTAGGTAAATAAATATTTTCATATATTGAATTTTTCTCGAAGGGAGGTTTCTTTGTAGGCATCAAAATTCCTCTTTCATTATGTCTCCCTTGAAGGAACGGTGCTGAGAAGAAAAGTCACGGCACCCCCCTCTAAGCCTAGAGTGACACCATTGAAATGAAGAGACCCTAGTGACCTCCCTTGCCCACTCTGTTCCTTTTCTGGGCCTCTTTCATCACTATACCAAATATGGCCAGTTCAGTGCCATTAACTTCTTAACCTGAAAGGTGAAGCCTCTTGGCTCTAACTAAGTGGCTATGTAACCCATAGGCAAGTCATATTTTTTTCTGGGCTTTAGTTTCCTTGTCTTTAAAGTGAGGGACTTCGATGCATTAATGTCTTAGGTTTCCTCTATTTTTAATGGTCTACAGCCATTCACCAAGAATATCTTGTTATATGCTGAGGGGTTGCCTCATTATCTTCACTTTCTGGAGGAGAAAACTGAGGCCCAGTGCAGCAAGGCAGTTTAGTCATAACACTAAACTTGGGATAAGAAGACCTCTTTTCATGTCCTGGCTCTAATACCACTTATAAGTCAGGGAAAGACCCTTAACCTCTTTCTCAGACTCAGTTTCCTCATCTGTAAAATGGGAATAATAGTACTCACGCTGCCTACCTTACAGGGCCATTGTAAGGGAAACATTTTGTAAACCTTAAAACACTCTGATAATGCATGTCATTACTGTTATTCCAGATGATGAAAATGAACTGGATGTAGAGAGCCAAGGAAATTCCACCTCTTCTCTTTATGGGTCCCCTCAGCAAGACCATCAGCAGGACATGGCTGAAGATGGACTTCGCAGAGACACCAGGGATTTCCTAGAATCGCAGAGAACTGAGTGCCCCAGTAGAGGCTGCCTGCAGCGTGTGTATAAGCGCCGGTTCAGCTCTGACTACAGCATCAGCCCCACAAGTCTGGAAGAGGCTCAGCATGAATCTGAAGGGTCGCGTTATAGCCAAGAGGAGGACAAGGTCTCAGGCCAATATGACTTTATCCTGTACCCCACCAATACCCCCACTGGGCATTACCCAAGACCAGGTTCTGTGGGATCAGCAGACAGCATTTCTGAGAGTATCGGTCAGTCTGGTGACAGCTTGAACTACCCATCAATGCCCCCACTGGGCATAACCTGAGACCAGGTTCCGTGGGATCAGCAGACAGCATTCCTGAGAGTATTGGTCGGTTTGGTGACAGCTCAGAGTACCCCTCAGAATCAGAGGCAGCTTCATCTTTGGGTGATAGCCATCCAAGAATTACCCCAACTGAATCCTTTCAGAGTCACTTCCTAAGCTCTTTGTCCCCAGAGGAACTGCAGCATACCCCAAGTGCTAATGGCAAAATGAACTCTGATGCTTCTTATGAAGAGAAGCCTGGTAGCCTTATGGGAGCTGTCAACCACACAGGGTCTGCAACCTCTCAGGACTTGCCCAATTCTAAAACCCAGATGCCCCACAGTAAATTTGGGAGGGAGGAGTCCAATTCTCCTTTTCGGTGGGGAGGAACCCAGCCCTTGGACCAAATTCAAAAGTCAAAGAAGCCATCCCCTGCAGCGCTTCGTTCACAATTCAGTGGTTCGTTCTGCCTCTTCAGCCCCCCAAAGAGGAGCACCCCAAAGAGGCTGAACCTATCCGGGGCTCCCAAGAAAGGGGTCAATGTGCCTGCCCACTCCCCCTCTGAAGTCTCCAAGTATGGCCGGGGGCAGCTGAACTACCCATTGCCTGATTTCTCCAAGGTGGAGCCCAGAGTACGGTTTCCTAAAGCTGAAGAGAGCTACCACCCTCCCAAGGGAAAGAACCACTCCAGGCAGTCCCAAGGTCCCACGAGACCTCTGGTCTTCAAGTCCCCTGCTGAGATTGTCCGGGAGGTACTGCTCAGCAGTGGGGACAACTCCCCTCAGAAAGCTTCTCTTCCTTCCTACGCTGGGGCCAAAGTGCCCAAGGAATTCAAGACACCTCAGCAGGCAACAGAACTAGTACAGCAGTTGCAGGTAAACCACTTCTGGCTCCCTGGTCACTGCGAGGCAGCTCCATTGCCAGAGGAATCTCAGGGTCCCCATGCTTGCCTGCCCTTGACGTGAAGGTCTGAGGCTGAGTGGAAGGCACCTCTCGGGTTCCTTCCATCTCTACCCTTCCATGACTCCAACATAAGTACAAACATTATAAATTGGATACGTACATGTTACTTAATGATCATGACTTGAAACAGTTAACATTTAACTTGAGATCCAATCACAGCCATTTGGGTATGTGTTCATTTGGTTCCCATGGGACCCATTTTACAACCACTAAACAAATGAAATAAACAGAAGGAAAAACAAATGGTGAGGAATGGCTAAAGCATTATTTCGTAATTGAGAGCAGTAGAGAAGTGACCTTTGTGTCAGAAAGACCTGGATTCAGGTACTGTCTCTAACTCATATTATCATGTCTGTGTGACTGTGGGCAGATCATTTCATCTCTCAATGTCCCAGTCAGCAATCTGAGACCATAAATTGCAGAGTGGAAGCCAGTCTGCTTGGGTAGGAGTTCCTTACTGGAAACTCTTCGTGCAAATGAAACCACAGTGAAATTTAAAGAATTGGGGGATGGTCAGTATCCATTAGCATGGCCTTGGTGTGCCATTTATTGTGTAATTACTCAGGGAGCATCATTCTAAGGTGATGTAAGAGACAGAATCCCGTCACATGGCTATTCCATTTGATGCCCAGGCTAATAGATGTCCAACTGTGTTGCCTTTCCCCGCAGGAGGACTACCACAGACTGCTCACCAAATATGCAGAGGCTGAGAACACCATTGACCAGCTGCGGCTAGGAGCCAAGGTACTGAATTGAGATCATTGTTGACCACGGCTGATCCAAGCACAGGGAGCATCACTGATTCTTTAGAGAGGAAAGTGACCTGCCTAGTGCAAGTCTGCTCTCAGAAAGGGTATTGCTTCTCTAAATCTGAGCAGGTAGTGTGGTATGATGGTGACCATTGTTTCTATAGCACCTGAAGATTTGCAAAGTGTTTTACAAATATCTCATCTGATCCTCTAAGGTAGGTGCTATTATTGTCCCCATTGTATAGCTAGGAAACTGAGGCAGATAGCAGTTAAGTCACCTGAGGATGGATTTCAACTCAGGTCTTCCTGACTCCTGGTTTAGTGCTCTATCCACTGAACCACCCAGCTGCCTACTAGAAAGAACAATGAATTGTGATCCAGCAAGCCTGGGTTCTCATCCCAGCTTTGCTACTAACTCATCAGTCACTTCATTTCTCTGAATGTAAAGCAGATAATAATATGTACCCACCCCTCTCTCACATGGTTGTCTGAGAACTCTGTGAGATCAAATAACAACAGTGAAAAGTGCTTTGGGAATTAGGCTGGAGAACGAGCACATAAGAGTTGGAGTTGATGTCAGAGAAGCTAGTTCAAATCTGACTCAATTGCTTAGGGACTTGTGTGACTCTGGGCAAGTCATGGAGCTTCCTTGGCCTTCCTTTAATCATCTGTGAAGCGAGGGTCCCTTCTGCTTGAAATCCTATGATTCTATGTGGCATTGCCTGGCAGGCTGAGCAAATCCCCCCTGCCCCCACCTCTCCCTCTCAAGTGCAGGTTTGCAGCCTGCATTTTGGTGCTTCCTCTTTCTGGGTTTTACTTCACTGCGGCTAAGGAACTAAAGCTAGAGGGAGGAAACTGAGCTCTGTTGTAACCTCTTACAGCTTCCTGCCTTT
This sequence comes from Phascolarctos cinereus, assembly GCF_003287225.1. Taxonomy (NCBI): domain Eukaryota; kingdom Metazoa; phylum Chordata; class Mammalia; order Diprotodontia; family Phascolarctidae; genus Phascolarctos; species Phascolarctos cinereus. Next base: position 312,178,558 of record NW_027555625.1, read on the forward strand.
ATCCCCTCAGCTACTTACTCTCTAATTCGGGGCTACAGACATAGGCAGGAGCTGAGGCCTGTCGCTATTTCCAGCCCATGTGCTCTGCCTGTCGTAGCTGAAGTTCAGGCCTCTCCCTTATGCACCTACCCTCATGTGACCCATTGCTTGAATCCAGACAGGAGCACCGACCTTTCTTTTTCTCCCTGGTTACTCCCACTTGTTCCATTTTGCTTCTAAAGCATCCGACCCTTTGAAACGTGTGAATGAGGGTGAGGCAAGATTAGACCAAGGGACAGGGTAGGGTCATAGGAAGATTGCTACAAGAGGATGCCAGAGACCTGGGTTCCTGTCCCGCCCTTCACAACTGACTTGGGCCAGTTGCTTAAAACTTCGGGTCTCGCTCTGTTTCCTCATCTGAGGATCATAGGAAGCTATCTTCATCCTCTCTGATGAAGATAAGAAGAGCTGTCCTGCCTATTTTGAGAATCAAATGAGACATGCATGGGAAAGCACCTTGTAAACTTGGAGGTTTGCAAGTAGAGAGCATGGTGTAATTTGAAGGCCCAAGGGTTCTTAGGATACATTGCTTTCCTGGAGGTCCCAATGAGCAACTTCCTAGTTCAGTGTTCCATTAGGGAAAGAGGCCTCACCTCCCCAAAACTGAGATGAATTGTTTAGTGGTCCTGAGGACAGGACCAAGAGGAATTCTCTGGCATCTCTCGTCAGCTCTGGCCTATCTCCTCTCAATCACATCAAGTGTCACTGAGAATCAGTGTTCTCCAAGCTGTGTCTTTCCTATTGTTTCCACCATTCTAGCTCTACATGTCATCCTCCTCTTGTCCTATGTGCAGGGAAACTAAGTCAACAAGAAAGATCCAAGTAGAAGAAAAGAAGTGAAATAACCATAGGAATAATTTATATGCACATGGTGCTTCAAGGTCTGCAAAAGGCTTTCCCTGTGACAATGTCTTGAGATAGGGAGATATAGCATGAACCACTGGGGTGATATTTACTTATGCTTGAAAAACTGCACGAAATGAAGGTGTAGGGAGTCTATAATGAAATGACAATACTTCTAGCTATCAGAATTAATTTATGAAATGTGTGGTCCTGCAATCTTTGACACAGGCACATCTGAGAGCATAAGGAAAGACCCAGAAGGCCTAAGTAAAGATGCCATGGTCCACTATGAACCTTATGACAGAGTTACCATCACAAAGCTCTTTCATATATGTTGTATCTGGAGAACTCCAGTCACTTGCAGTACAGTCTGCTGCATGAGAATCTCCAGAGACATATTTAGTAGAAACACAAGTTTAGACACACAGAGAATTCCCATCCAAATAACTCTCCAGAACCTTTTCTTTTTCCAAACCACACAAAGGTTTCATTTTGCTCTCTTTCTGATAATATAATTAGCTCTGCAGTATGAGGGCCTGTTTAAAAATACCAGCCCAGCAGTCTGGGCTAGCTTCGGTTTTATAAGCAAGCTAAGAATGGGTGAGAGGCAGGGTGTAGTGACTCAGTAAGCCCAGCTACTAGGGAGGTTGAACTGTTGGACCTTTCAAGCTCAAGTTTTCAGCTGCAGTGGAGTAAGCCAATCCAGCATCTGCAGTAATATGATGAGCCCCAAGGAGCAAGGGCCACCAAGTGTCCTAAGGAGAGATAAGCCAGCCCAAACTGGAAACAAAGCAGGTCAAAACGCCTGTGGTTGATCAGAATGGGTTTGGGCCAATAAGTAGCCCTTGTGATGGGAGGAAGGGGGGAGGGAGAGACAGAAAGGAAGAGAGAGAGAGAGAGAGAGAGAGACAGACAGACAGAGAGAAGAAAGAAGAGAAGGAGGGGGGAAGGGAGAGAGAAAAAGAAAGAAGCAAGGAAAGAAAGAGGAGGAAAGAAAGAAGAAAGAAAAGGATGAAAGGAAGAAAGAAAGAAAAGAAAGGAGTAGGAAGGGAGAAAGAAAGAATGAAAGAACAAAAGAGAGGAGGAGGAGAAAGAAAGAAAGGAAGGAAGAAAGGAAGAAAGGAAAGAAAGAAAGAAAGAAAGAAAGAGAGGAAGGAAGGAAAAAAAGAGGCTGATGCCCTTGTCAGGGTTATTTGCAACAGCTGCTGCCTTTCTAATGTACACATCAGTTGTCTTGTCTTCCTGATTATGGTATCAGTGACCCTTCTAACTTTCTAAGTCTCTCAAATGCCAGATGCGGCTCCTGGGGAGAACCCACTGCTGTAAATGTTCCAAATTTTCACTCAGTTTATATGGCTTCTTATTGCTCCCTGCTCGCAGGGCATAGCCCAGACCCACTAGTGAGTCCCACTTTCAAAAGGAGGCAGCTGTTCAGGAACACAGATGTGTGAGCTCCTCAGATCTCTCCCCCACACCTCTACCTCTCCCCCTTTTAATTCTTTTCATTTGAATCCAGTGTGTTTTTTTTCTCTTCCACATGAAGCCTTTCTTTTTGATGAACCAGACAAGGGATGGGGGATGGGGGACTGAAGAGCCCTGGTTTCTGTACAATTTGTTAGTCACTTCCCAGATTCTTTACATCAGCATGGTGGGGCTGGAGAAGAGAGGGAGACACTTCCTTCTCCTTGCTTAGCACAGGACTAAAGGAGCACAAGGATAAGGGATGCTGAAGAAATGGTCCAGGGCCCCACATCCTCCAGTCCCACATCCCTCTCCTCTATCCTATTCAGAATCCCTAGAGATTCGTGTTACCACAAATAGAGAAGACAAAGCTTTGCAGCGGGAACTGCCCCTTGGGTAGCCCAGGATCACCAGAAGAAGTGTGGGGCGACTGGTCTCACAGAAAGAGGGAGGGTGAACAGATGGCGGAGGAGATTATTAAAATCCAGCTTTGTTCTCCATCAGGCCCCACAAAGGGGGAGTGAGAGGGGAGCCAAGCAGCTCTAATGATCTATACCACTTTGGAATAGGCTTTCCAGAGGAACGTGAAGAGAAGCTTAAACAGGGCCTCTGCCACAAGACAGGCTGCCTTTGTGGGGTGCTCCCTTCCTCAACATTAGCAAAGCGGGTCCAAAGTCTATGGTCCGTGTCCTGACACAGGTAGACAAGCAAAAAGACTGGTCCCTTTGGGGTTTGTTTTTGAACAAACAGATGAATATGGTGCTTTGAAAAGAGTACTGGATTTGCAGTTGGAAGACCTGGATTTAAGTCCTGGTCCTGCCACCTGCATGGCTTTGGACAAGTCATATGTTTGGCTTCCAGCTTCCCCATCTGTACAATGTATATCTGTACAACAAGGGAGCTGGTCTGGATGAAATATCAGGCCCTTGCTGGTTCCAATCTTAGGGTCCAGAATTTATGTATCCAAAGGAGTATCTTCTTCAAGCAGTCTTCTTGGTAAGCTCTGTGCTTATTTTCATAGAGCAGCAAAGTGGTACAGTAGATGGAGTGCTGAGCCTGGAGTCAAGAAGACACATCTTCCTGAGTTCAAATCAGGCCTCAGATACTTACTAGCTGTGTGACCCTGGGCAAGTCACTTAACCTTGTTTGCCTCAGTTTGCTCATCTGTAAAATGAGCTGGAGAAGGAAATGGAAAACCACTCCAGTATCTTTGCCAAGGAAACCCCAAATGGAGTCAGGAACAGGTAGACACAACTGAAAAATGACCGAACAACAAATGTTTATCTCAGCGGGGATACTATTGCTCCAAACACATCTGGACTCATCTTTGAGGGCTGCTTTTAAATCCAATTGACACATGCAGCATGGTAGGCCTATTATTTTTTGCTACCCTGTTTTAGGCCTTATGTGACACAGCCCAAGGTAAATTACTTACCTCATTCCCCTGATGCTATTGTGAATGCCTTTTGGCTGATTCTCAGGATTAGATCGACCCTCAAAGTGGGAAGATGGGACATCATTTGGGCCATTCAAGGTTGTCATGGGCTGTAAAGGTCATTTCCAAAGAAGAGTTCCCCAATGTCTTGAGCAATGGTAGCCACTTTGGAATAAGTGTATAGGTTCCCAAGAGGAACAGTTTGAAGGCAACAGCATTAGTTTTGATATCTAAGCTTTACTATGCTTGAGGGGAAAAAAAGCAGTTACATTATCATATGGAAGCTCCTCATATATTGATGGCGATGCTAGCTAACTTTTTATATTGTACCTGACGGTTTACAAAGTACTTTATAGCCATTAAGAACAATAATGATAATAAATGCTTTTATATAGTGTCTAAAGGTTTATAAAGCTGAGATATACAATGGCTCTTTGAGGTAGATATTATGCCATTGTATAGATGAAGAAACTGAGCTACGGAGAAGGGAAATGACTTGTGTATGGTCAGACAATAAGTATTGGAGGCAAAGTTTGAATCTAGGTCATCCTGACTCAATCATTATACCACGGCATTTCTCCATCTCATTTGGTCTTTATATCTCCTTGCTGACAAAAGTCCATGTAGTCAATGCCATGATTTTTCTAGTAGTGATGTATGTGAGGGTTGGATTGTAGGGAAAGTTGAGCACCATAGAATAGACTTTTTTGAATTATGGTGCTGGAGAAGACTTTTGGGAGTCCCTTGGAGAGCAAGGGGATCAAATCAGTCGATATTCAGAAATTCAAGCTATTCACTGCAAGGTCAAATACTGAAGTTGAAGTTTAAATACTTTGGCCACATAATGAGGAGACAGGAATCATTATTAAAAAAAACAAAACAACAAACCTTGATGTTGGCAAAGATTGAAGGTAAAAGGAAAAAGGGGCAGCAGAGGATGAGATGGAGAGATAGTGTCATGGAAACAATGAACATGAACTTAGACTTCAAGAGATAGTGGGGGGTAGAAGGGCCTGGAGTGCTCTGGTCCATGAGGTCACAAAGAATAGGACTGACAACAACTGAGCAATAACAACAACAATGTTCCTCAGAAGTGACCTAGGAAGTAGGCATTTTAAATAGATACCACCCCATTTTATAGATGGGGAAACTGAGATTCAGACGGGGAAAATGGTTTGCCCAAACCCCATCTTCTTTCTTCCTTGGAAAATCAAGCTTATGTATTCAAAAGGTCAGAGTGTTAGTTATAAGGAGACTTGGAAATAAGTCTTAAAGATAAGGAAACTGAGGCTCAGAAAGGTTAAGAGGATGTCCCAAGATCCTTTAATGAATTCATGATTAGTAACTCATTAGGAATTAATTCCAGCGAGTTGACAGCAGAGACAGAATTCAAGTGCTGGTCTTCTGCCTCCACCTAGTGTCCTTTCCTTGGCACTGCACTCCTTTTCCTTCTGATCCCAGAGGCATGGCGTTATGTGCTGCTCCCCATTTTCAGGGTTAATCAGTTATTTAAGACTACCAGTATGTATGACATGGCCGTCATTTATTTCCCTTTGGATTTCTGCTTCCTTTGCTGATCTTAAGTTCTCCCAGATATAACTTATCTTCCTATCTTCTTCACAGGTAAACTTGTACTCTGACCCGCCCAAGCCCAGCCATGGTGTTCATATGGGATCCATGCCCCTTGGGACCAAGGTCATGTCCTTCACCATTCCCCAGGCTAGGATGGCAGAATGGCAATCAACCACCAACGCTGGATCACAGACTTTGTTGAACCCAGGTGAGTTTGGGAGGAGGAAAAGGCAGAACTATAGAAGCTAACATTCTTAACTGCATTGCATTGTCCCTCAATGTCCCTATTATCCATCTAGTAGTAAGAATTGTCATGAGGGGAAGAGGCTCCATATCTGACAAAGAAGATGCCACTGAAAGGGCTAAAGGCACACAAAAATAGGAAGGAGGCCCCGAAGTCCCAAAGACCTTGGTCAGACTTGGTGACATACCATTACAATTACTTTTCTGCTGCTAATAGGTTCATAGAACTTAGAACTTGAAGGACCTGAGAGAGATTATTTTTTCCCAGGCCCATTATTTAACAGAAAAAGAAACTGAGGCCCAAATATGGAAAGTAACTTGCCTATGGTCACACAAATTCAAACCAAGGTCTTCCATTTATAACTCCCTGTAATTCCTCTGGGGAAGCTAGGTGGCACAGTGGATAGAGTGCCAGGCCTGGTGTGAGGAAGATCTGCGTTTAAATTCAGCCTCAGACTGTGTCACACTAGCTGTGTGGCCCCGGGCAAGTCACTTAACTGCTGTCTGCCTCAGTTTCCTCAACTGCAAAACAGGTATATTAATGGAACCTACCTCCCAGAATTATTGTGAGGATAAATGAGATATTTGTAAAGCATTTTGCAAACCTTAAAGTGTTATATAAATGCTAGCCATTATTACTGTTATTATTATTATTAACTTAGTCAATGAAATCTCATATTAGCTCCATGATAAGCCCTCCTCGTCACAGAATCTCAGAGTCAGAAGACTTCAGAGGCCATCTTGTTTAACTCATACCAAAATAAGACTTCCCCATGCAACATACCTGACAAATGGTCATCTAGCTTTTGTTTGAAGGCTTCCAATGAAGGGAAACCCATGGAAATGAAGGGGAACCTATTTCTTTTTTCATGGACTCTCATATTCTTTTTGGATTTTGCTGCATTTTAATTTGCTCACCAATTGCATTGTAATTATTTGCATACAGGACCCATCCACCTGGGAAAGGTGTCCTAAAATAGAAGATCCCTGATGAGTGGGACTGTGTTGATATCTCTGAATCCTTGGCTATGACCCTTCTCCCAGGTGCCTAGTATAGTGCTCTACATGTGTGGTATTGGGACCTGGCCTTTGCAGTTCAAAGAGACTTTGGTTTGATTTCTAGCTCCAGCGCTTACTACCTATGTGACACTAGACAAGTCATTGATTGCCCTGGGTCCCAGTTAACACATCTATAAAATGGGTAGAATAATAATAGGTACTAGGTCTAGGGGTTGTTGGAAGGAAGGCACTTTGTAATCCTTAAAATACATAGACATATGAGTCATATTTTTAAGGAACTCTATCAACTTGTGTCATTGGACAGAAATCTGACATTTAGAGTACAAAAGTTAAGAAAATGCTTCTTAAAGGAACTGAAAACCATGCTTCTTAGCATTCTTAATAATGGCAGTAATAATAATAGCTACCATTTATATAGTGCCTACTATATACCAGGCACTTTTACAAATATTATCTCATTTGATCCTCATAACAGCCCTAGGAGGTAAGTGTAATTATTATCCCTATTTTACAGCTGAGGAAACTGAGACAGATAAAGGTTAAATGACTTGACCAACATCACACAGCTAATAAGTGTCTGAGGCTAGACTTGAATTTGGGTCTTCCTGGCTCCAGCCCCACTGCTTTTCTGCTTCATCACCTAATTTCCTTTTCTATCATTCTACCACCATCATTACATAGGACTAAAGTCTGTTTTATGTTTTTATGCATGATATCATTGTAAGTTTCTAATATGACCAGCCCAATGGCATTGATAGGAATAGCTGAGGCCCATTGGGCCCTGCAACTTAAAAACCTGTTGGGTACTGGGCTTTAGGGTCCCTTGGATTTTCCATGACTATTGGCCTCTGGGAATAGAGGAGGAACAGGACACTTCCCTCAGCCCCCATTCCTGTTTCAAGTAGTCAGTGGGGTCTTGTGGAGGTTCTGGGCCTGTTGGGCCTTTCGGTTTGTGTTTCTGCCATGGAAAGGGCCACTGTTAGACTCCATCCTTGAACTTGACTCTCAACATTGATCTATTCCAGAGCTATCAGCAACTCAAGGTGATCTGATTCCATCCCCTGCTGCCGCATACCCCGGCCCACTGACAGAAAGCAATGGTACATCTACGCTAGAGCCATCCCTAGGAGATCGTCTGACCCAGACACTGGCCAACGAGGTGGTCAGGTTCCTAGCACAGGTGAGCCAAGTCCCAGCTATGCAGTGTGTGCAGAAAGGACAGAGGAGCTTAAAACAAAAGCAAAGGCAGAAATGTTCAAATTCTAGAACTTCCAGATGCCATTTCCTCCCCTTCCCCCATGAAGGGCTAGATCCCAACTGTCTCAGAAAGAGGGAGACCACAGAAGGAGGGATTACTGACTAGGACATTTATATCTGGATTTGATATCTGGAATTTCTTTCTTATATCTAATCTGAAAAGGGATGCACTTGGTAAATGTTTAAAAACAAGGGGGAAATGTATGCAAGTATACTTTATGCTTAATCGGCATTGTTAACACTTTCTTAAGTCTGGACAGTCAACAATAAATCAAATCCTGATTTGTAGTGAATGCCAATTTCTGAGATAAAAACACTCACGCTGAAAATTTAACAGTCTCGTAAACAGGTTAGAGCTGGCTCCAGCACACCCCTCAATCTAAGTCTTCATGTTGTCATTCAAGCTCACCTGTTCTTGTTGGGGTCTCATTAGAGATGGGGAATAGTAACTTATCATCCTTTCTCAGAGTCCCATGTCATTTTTACACACCATCATAAAATTTCCCATCGGTTTTCTCTCCTCTAGGTTAGATGAACATAAATAAACAAACTAAAGAATATGAAAAGTGATCTGAACTCTGAGAATTATAATAGCTGAAAGGTGAGGGACTACATGTAGGGGCAGAAGCTTGCCTACATTATCAGACATGGTTGGTGTGTTGGTTTTTTTTTTCCACTTAACTGTTTTTTCTGTATTGCCACAAAGTGTGTAATTTTAGGGGTGGGCGAACAGGGGGACTAGATCCAGAAGTGACTGTGATTTAAAAACAAGAGTCATTCATAAAACTCATGAAAAAATTAATATGTAAATTTAAAAATATTTAATAAAATAAGATAGTTAAGATGTAAAAACTCTATAGAATTATGGAATATTCAGAGGAACCTCAGAGATCGGTTGAATTGATCCTTTAATTTGACAGATAGGAAAACTGAGTCCAAAAGAAATGAAGTGACTTGTTGAAGGTCACACAGATAATTGTAGAGCTGGAGCGGGCTCTTGGCTCACAGCCCTGGTATTTTTTTAAATTTTCTAGCTCTTTTTTGTTCCTGAAAAATCAAACTTAACAGTTTCTCCCATCAAAGAACTTACCTTTCAAAAAGTATAGTATCATAGGATTTTAGAGCTGGAAAGGACCTTAGAGATGATGTAGTCTAAGCCCCTCATTTTACAGAAGAGGAAACTGAGGCTGTCAGAGGTGCCATGCTTTGCCTAAGGTCTCACAAGAAGTTAGCAGTAGAGCCAGGCTTTCCCTCAGATCTTTTGGCTACAAATCTAGGGCTCTTTCTAATGAGCCGCAAACAAAATCAAGTGATCAGAATTAACAAAGACCTAGAGGTTTTGTGGAATTCACCCAGAGGATCCCCAGGGCACCAAAACCTTCATAGAGACATGACAATAAACTCAATTTGGTTCAAAAAGGATCCTACACACCCACCGAGCTGTCTTTAGTTGCCTGAGAAAGGCCCAGGGGGATTCCTTCTGTGCCCCTCTTCCCCAATAGCAGCCTGCTTCCCAATGTCATGAGGACAGACATAAGGGAATAGAGTCAGGAAACGACCTGCTCTGAACACACACTGTGCACGGGGCCCTGAGGTTAAGAACCAACATTTGAAAAGGATGAGGTCAAGGCTGTCACCCTGAGTAATCTTTGAGAGCTATTGGCTAATGATGCACGTGATTTTTTCCTTGCTCCAGGTGAAATCTTTTGAAGGACTGGTCCAAGAAGGAAGGTTGGCACCTCAGGATCAGCTCAAGGTACCACTAGCCACTGCTCTGTTCACTTCAGGATTTTTCTATAGAATCTGAGTTATATATGTGTATTTATACGTGTCTTATATGTGTATTTATTGTTATTATTATATTTATAATTAGCCTTTACCTCACCCTTGCCCCTCTAGTTTATTATAATATATAAATGTAATTTTACACTTAGATATAAATTATATATAATATACACCAATTTATATAAACTCACATATCAGACATATGATATACTTATGTTTTTCAATATTTACATATTAACAAATGCATATAATTAACAAATCAACAAAATAATATAAAATATCAATAAATAAAATAATAGAAATATCACAAACAAAAATAATAGAAATATAAATAAAACATTATAACTAAAATCAATACAAATGTTTCACTACAAATATAGCAATTGTCTATAAATATAAAGTTATATTTATATGCAAATAATATGGATATAAAATTGCATTTATATATGTGTTATATATATTTATATGTATATTTCTATATAAATATATCTATATACACATCAGTTATATTAAATATAAATACATAAATCATCATAAGTCAGTGGCCATATATGTGAATATATGTACAAACTGTGAGTATATATTCGTGTGTGTGTGTGTGTGTGTGTGTGTGTGTGTGTGTGTATCTTCATAAGTCAGTGGCCAGGTAAGAGTCAAAATAAGGAAAGCTAAGGCCAGAGAGCCGGCCTACCTACCAAGGCTTTGAGGACCACAACAGTAGCTTTCAGGAAGCAGTTAAGTGCCCAAGTCATCTTCAAATTATGTGGCATCAGGCTGTTCTGTAGTTGTGCATATTCCCTCCTCCTATGCCCTAAGCTGTATCATGACTGGCCTCAAGCCATGGGGTTACAACCTTTCAGAAGTGGGAACCAAAAATTCTCAGTTCCTGGTTCCAGAAAATGAGGATGAGGATTAAAGGAGGTGGTCGGAAGGGGAAATAGCTCCAAATCTCAAGTGGTGAGAGAGAGCCTGTGCTGAGTGGGAGTTCTAGGGGGAATGTACATGCTGACCCTCATAAAGGAGCTAGACTCACTTGTGCCAACTTGGAAAATCCAACCGGGTGCATAGAATAACATCTATAACTAGTCTTCATACTACTGAAAATTGATTTGCGTTCAGGGTTGCCAGTTAGCTGACATTTGACTGGCTTGGCTGGTATTTTATCAAAGAAGCTAAGAATAGTCTTAGTAATGTCATGTTCTGGCCTTTTATTTTTAACTTTTGGTAATAATGACAACCTCAATTAAATTCAACATGAAATTATTAAATGCCTACTATGTTCCAAACACTATGTGGTTGGTGTTGGAATACTAAGGCAAAAACTAAAGAGTTCTTGCCTTCAGGCATTTTACAGTTTCTTTGTGGGCACAGGGGTGTGAGGAGACTTATGTGTACATGGAGAAGTAAATATAAAATACACACACACAGAGTAACTTAAACTAGGGGAATCAGGGAAGGCCTAGTATAGAAGGTAGCACTGGAACAGATCCTTGAAAGAAGTTAGGGAATTTCCAAGTTGGAGGGAGTATGTTACAGGCCTGTGCTAGAGCAGAGAGATTAGAGATGGAAACTGGTTTGTGGAGAAGAGCATAATGTATATAATGTAATAATTATAATATGTAACATTATATATAATATAATAATAATGCAATGCAGGGAGAATGTATAATGAATGATGGGGAGAAATGTGAAATTAATCCAGCTATCAGACATGGGATTTAAACCCAGGTATCCCAGGCCCCAAAGCTAGAGACTAACCCACTTTCCTGTGCTGTTACAAGTTGCCTATCCCTAAATTAATCTCATGGGGATATTAAGCTCTGTGTTAACTGCTGGGACATATACTACTCACCTGTGACTCTGTGGGCTCCCATGGCCTCTGGAAGTTCATACCTCTCTATGTTCTTTTTATTCCAGGAGTTTTGGAGGCTGAAAGAAGAACAGGATGCTTTGGAGAAATCCTTTCTCTGGGCACGAGGAGAGCACAGACGTGTGCAACAGTCCAGGAATCTGAGGTGCTTCCTGGTGAATTTGATCCTAACAGGTATGTGTTAGGAAAGGGAACCCATTGCCTGACAGGATGACATCTGCACGGCCAGGATTTTATCCCTAAAATTGCCCCCAAAGTTCTTGGAATTATGTTCTAGGGAAATTGCAGTTAATCTTCAGTGATTCAGAATAATCAACTGGGAGGGCGTTGGTAACATGGAAAGTAAGTGGCACAGGAAGCCTGATCCATTTAGTAGAAAATCCAGTTTGTGGAATATTTAAAAAGTGATACACTTTCATCCTTTTAAAGTATTTGATACATTAAGATTATATGACTCAGTATTAATAAGAAAAGTGAGCTAATGTGGGTAAGTTCTAGGCCTATAATTCCATCAGTATGAGGAGCTCGTCAGGAGGAACTCTCTCTAACAATGTAAGTGGAGCACTGAGAGGTTAAATGAATCTGCAACCAGTATCAGTGTTACAGGCTCTGAGTTCAAATTCTGCCTCTCATGATTATTACCTATGTGACTTGGTCAAATCATGTAACTTCTCCTCCCTGGGCCCTGTTTTCTTTCTTAAAAAAAAAGTTTTATTTTTTCCCCAATTACGTGTAAAAACAATTTTAACATTTGTTGTTTTCTTTTTAATTTTGAGTTCAGATTTTGTCCCTGCCTTCCTCCCTTCCCACCTCATTGAGAAGACAAGCAATTTGATATTTATACATGTATGGTCATACAAAACATATTTCCATATTAGTCATATCATGAATGAAAACACTTCCCTCCTCCCAAAAAACCCAAGAAAAATAAAGTAAAAACAAAAGTGTTCTTCAGTCTATATTCAAACTGACTCCATCAGTTCTTTCTCTGGACGTGGACAGCATTTTTCATCTTAAGTCCTTCAGAATTGTCCTTCAGAACAGCTAAGTCATTTACAGTTGTTATGAACAATTAGTATGTACAATGTTCTCTTGGTTCTGCTCATATCACTCTGCATCAGTTCATGTAAGTCTTTCCAGGTTTTTCTGAAATTGTCCTATTGGTAATTTCTTATATAGCACAGTATTATACCATCACAGTCATATACCACCAACTTGCTGAGCCTTATTTTTCAAGTCAACAAGCATTATTAAGTTCTATTAAGTACCATATGCCACTGCTGAGCAGTAAAGGATACAGAGAACCACAAAATAATCCCTGCCTCAAGGGGCTCGCATTCTAATGAGAAAGACAACATGTAAATAATTAGTGACATACAAAATATACTAAAACAGCAGATGGAAGGTAGTCTGAGAGAGGAAGGTACTGACAATTGAGAGAGATCAACTGGGGGAAAAGCCCCCTCTAGAACATGGAATTTGAGCTGGGTCTTGAAAGAAGCCAAAGAAGTTGAGATTATGTATTCCAAGGATGGAAGACATTCTGGGAAAATGGACAGAGATAGAAGATGGAATGTCTTGTGTGAGAGACAGAAAGTAGTTCAGTGTTGTTGGGTCACAGAATTCGTGAAAAGGAGTGAAGCATAGGGACTGGAAAGGTAGGAAAGAGTTAGATGGGAAGAACTTTAAATTGCAAACAGAGGATTTTATTTGATACTGGAAGTAACAGGGAGCCATTGGAGTTTATTTGAGCATGTACGTGTGTATGGGGGGGGGTTTCCTTTCTAACCCTAAGATTTTGTGATGGTTTTTTTTCTTGTTAGCAAGACCCATGGTAAAACAAGAGAAACTGTGCCCTTACTGATCTAGAGAACTCTAATTAGGGGTGTGCTGGTAAATGTTTAACAACTGGATCTCTGGGGAAAAAAAAGCACACACGACACACTTTTTAAGTATAATCTGCGTTGTTCAAATGAGTTCCCAAACTTATTTGGCCTACCAACTCCTTTTAAAAAAATTACTCAGTGCCCCCCTGGAAATCTACTTTCTTTAACCCTGTAACTTTTTTTTTTGAAATTTATATCATTTCTAAAAAAAATACCACCTCCCTGGATCATTCCCACACTCCCAGGGGGTGACCCCTCATCACTTCAAGGAGTCCACTTTGTGAACCTCTGCATCAGGCCTTGATTTGTATTGTTGGCTAATTTCTTAATGTATAAATACTTATGCTCAAAATTTAACAATCAGATCTAGTGAGCCAGTGGTATTTGGCTCCAGAAAACCCCTGACTGAAACAAGAGATAGTGTTAATTGAGTTCTTATGAAGGATTCATACAAACTATATAAAAAGAGATTTGTCCAATGCACACCGTGTAGTTCTGCTGTTGTCTGTCTGAGGTTCTGTGTCAGTGAACATAAAACACCTCTGCTCTTGCACATTAGCTGGTGAGGATACAGGTAGATTTTTGCTACTTGGGCTGGAACACTTAAAACAGAGTTAGGCAGCCCAACGAACAGCCTAGAACCAAAGCCAATGACAGTCTGCTTTTCTGGCTACATATATGAGAACTTATGAATGGAAGCAGTGGGTTCTGATGGGTCCCTGTTGGGAAGGAGTCACTGTGCCCTGGCAGCCCCCACCTCCCAGCTCCTTGCCAGACTACGCCCTCAGAGGCTCTGGGTTTTCCTGGCTTATTTGCTTTCTGACCATTAGATCTCTATCCTTCTGGTGGGTCAGTCTTCATGTTTCTATGTCTAGGATTTTTCTCCCCTTAGTAAGCAGAGCCAGCATAGAGTCATGTAAGGAGCACTGAATTTGGGATCATCCTTCTACTTACTTACTTTGTGCCTTTGGGCCAAGTCATTCTCCTTTCTCTGGGTCTCAGTTTCCTCATGTGTAAAATGAGGTCAGACTAAGTTTTTCTCCTAAGTATAGATTTTATGATTTATACATGCTAAGAGGCATCTAGTCCAAGGTCCCTCTCTCTGCAGGGGTGAGTCTGCCCTACAGGTTGTTCTTTTTTCTTTTGTTTTGGATTGGGCTGTGATTTCATCAGCTTAAGGAACTCCCTCTACCAATACGAGACCTTCTCTGTCACTTATAGTCTTAAGAGGATAGCCTGGGACACTGAGAGATTAAGATCAAATGACTTGCCCAGGATCCTGCAGCCATGTATGTCAAAGGTAGGGACTTGAACTCAGGTTTTCCTAAGTTTGAGGCTAGCTTTTTATCCAGTAGTCATGTTATCTGTGACTGCAGTAGTCTAGGGAATTTCCCACAATGCATTGGGAAGAAAATCCTGAGCCAGTGCATCTTCTTCCCCTTTTAGAATGTAACAGTCTCCTCTCTCTTTCTCTCTCTGTCTCTGTTTCTATCTCTCTCTCTCTGTCTCTCTTTCTCTTTCTGATTTCATTCTTCTACATAACCATAATTTGACCTGTTTCAGGGAAGTGGAAGGAGAGATATTTCGGCTGGGAATGCGCCTTGAGGAGCTCGTGGATGAGATAGATGGCTTAAGACCTGACCAGCTCTCCCTGAGGACCCCTCCAGGAGAAAAGTCCCATGGCAGCTCAGCAGCTTCACCTGTATCAGACCTGCCAGCTCCGTCTCCTGATCTATCAGCTCAAGCCCCCAAGCCAGCTGTCTGTACCCCCTACCCTGAGGTAACTCTTTTCCCCATTACAGGAGGAAGGCAGTCCTCGAGCCCACTGGGGAATGAACTACATTAGACTTCTTGTTTCTTTTTTGTGTGTTAGATCTTCATGAGAATCTGTTTGAGTCAGACTCAGTGTTTACTGTTAAGTCATGCTTGGGTTCTCTTGGACTAGCCAAGGGGGGAATGCAATAGATTGAAAAAGACATTTATTAAGCACTTCTGATGGAGCCAGATTTCAGAGGGCCTTGAATGCTGATCAAAGGGATCTGAACTTTATTTTGGAGGCAATTAGGAGGTTCTAAAGATTTTTAGTAAGAGGAATGATATGTCCAAGTATGTGCCTGAGGAAATTTATTCTGGCAGCAGTGTGAAGGATAGACTAGAAGGGAGAGAGATCAGAGGAGGGAAGACCTTTTAGAAAGCTGTTACAGTTGTCCTAGTGAACTAGTGGACTAATAATAAGGGCCTAGCTAAGGGTGGTGGCAACGGGGAGAAAGAGGGACAGAGAGAGACAGACGGAGAGATAGACAGAGACATAGACAGGGACGGAGAGACAGGCAGACAGGGGGTGGGATGGGGAGGGAGGGTTAATGGAAGCACGGAGTCAGAAGTAAAGCTAAGACAGACTTTGTAGTCCTGACTTTTTACAGGCAAATATGTTTTCTAAAGATTTAGTTGGATTGCTCTGTAGTGTTTGAGGCTCCAACCTAACAGTGTCGTTTCTTCTGGGAAACCGTTACGAGGTGGTATTTTATCTTCTTTTGTTCAGTCATTTAAGCCATGTCCAACTCTTCGTGACCCCATTTGGGGTTTTCTTGGCAAAGATACTGGAGTGGTTTGCCATTTCCTTCTCCAGCTCATTTTGCAGATGAGGAAACTGAGGCAAAAGGAGTTAAGTGACTTGCCTAGGGTCACACAACTAAGTGTCTGAAGTCATATTTGAACTCAGGAAGAGAATTCTTTCTGGCTCCAGGCTTGGTGCTCTACTGTGACACCTACGTTTTACCCTCTAGGGTACTAAAAATCAAAAGCATGCGTGTATTGGATGTTGATCTTGTAAGACCTGCTGGGTACTGGGTGCTGCTGGTGGTGGTGCCAACTAGGCCCTGCCCTCAGGGAAATTATACATTATGCTCTTCCTCCCAGACTACTCTCCATCTCTCATCTCTGTCCCTTTGCCCTGATTGTCCCCATGCCTGGAATAATCTCTTTCCTCATTTCTGGCTCTTAGGTTCTTTGGCTTCCTTCAAGGCTCAGCTCAAATCCTGCTTTCTGCAGAGGCCTTTCTTCCATTGCTGTTACCTTCCTCCATGAGGTTCCCTTCCTCTACTCTGTGCGTATCTTTCATGGACTTAATTATTCACTTGGTTCCTTCCCGATTAGAATGTGAGCCTCATGAAGGCATGGCCTATTTCTGCCAGTGGATAGTGTACTGGCCCTGAAGTCAGGAAGACTTGAGTTCAGATTTGGCCTCAGATACTTACTAGCTGTGTGACCCTGGGCAAGTCATTTAACCCTGTTTGCCTCAGTCTGCTTATCTGTAAAATGAGCTGGAGAAGAAAATGGCAAACCTCACCAGTATCTTTGCCAAGAAAACCCCAAGTAGGGTCATGAATAGTCAGACATGACTGGAACAATAGTGCTTAGCACTGTGCCTGGCACTGTTTAACACTTGTTGACTAATTGTAAGGGGGAAGAACACTGGGGTTGAGGCCAGTTGGCTAAAATCCCAGTTTCAGTATTTGCTAGTTTGGTGATCCTGAGCAAGTCACTTAATGTCTCTTAGCTTTAGTTTTCTCATCTATAAAATGAAAACACTATTCATACTTTGTCTAGCTGTTTTACAGAAAGCCCTTTGTACACTCTGAAGGGCTGTGGAAAATTGAGTTATTGTTAAAAGACAGAGACATGGAGAAGTGTAATATGTAGTACCTTGCAATAAGTGCCAGTGAGTTACAAAACCATAGGCTAAGGCCTGATGGGAGGAAGAGAAGGGAAGGGGATTAGCATTATATTGTGCCTACTACATGCCGGGTCCTGTGCTATCTCATTGGATTCTTGGTTTTTTTTTTTTAGGCAATTAGGGTTAAGTGACTTGCCCAGGGTCACACAGCTAGTAAGTGTCAAGTGTTTGGTCTGAGCCTGGATTTGAACTCAGGTCCTCCTGACTTCAGGGCCGGTGCTCTATCTACTGTGCCACCTAGCTGCCCCTATCTCATTTGATTCTTACAACGACCCTGCAAGGTTAAGTGTTCCCACTTTATGCTTAAGGAGCTAAGGCAAACAGAGGTCAAGTGACTTGCTTAGGGTCATACTGCTAGACTCAGACTCAGATAATCTGAGTCCAGATTTGAACTCAGGTCTTCCTGACTCTGGGTTCGGTGGGGAAGGTCATTTTGCACAGGGGAGGAACAGAGATGACTTCCTGGGGGAGGCTGCGTTTGATCAGAGCTTTAGTGGACAAAGACGGGAAGGAAGTATATTTCAGGCACAGGGAGCAGAATGCACAAAGACAAAGAGGGGTGAAAGTGTATCTTTTACTATGCTTTTGTGCTCTTCTTGTGCTTATCTGTCATGCCATCCCATGGAAAGGAGAGAGAGAGACATGGCTAGACAATGACCCACATAGGTAGAGATGGTGCCAGTTGAATTAGTGCACCCAAAGACTTGTCATCTTTTTTCATATTACTCTGTGTTCACAGGTTGTATGGTGTCATTGATAGAGAGCCAGTCTTGGGAGTAGGAGGACCTGGGTTCAAGTCTTTTCTCTCTACTCCCCAAACAACTTTCCAAGACTATGCATTGTAGATTAGTTGCTGATTTTCACTGATGGGGGTTTCCTTACACCTATTCACTCAAAGGTCCAAATGAGGAATAAAAACCAGCTGATATTTGCCTGACACATTAAGGTTTGCACAGTGCTTTGCATATATTCTTTTATTTGAGCCTCACAACAAACTTGAAGAGTAGATACGAACAGGTATAATCCCCATTTTACAGATGAGGAAACTGAGGTTAAGTGACTTGCTTGTAGTCCTGCAATGTGTCAGAGTAGGATTTGAACCCATGTCTTTCTTATTTCAGTACCTACACCATATCCACTGTGTCATGCTGCCTCTCAGAATTCATTTTTAAAGATAGCATTTTATTTTTTCCAATTACGTGTAAAGGTAATTTTTAATATTCATTTAAAAAATTTTTGAGGTCCAAATTTTTCTCCCTCCTTCCCTTTCTTACCCCCTCCCTAAAATGGTAAGCAATTTGATAAAGGGTATATATGTACAATCATGGAAAACATATTTCTGTATTAGTCGTGTTATAAAGGAGAAACAGACCAAAAGGAGAAAACCATGAAAAAAATAAAATGAAAATGGTATACTTCAATCTGCATTCAGACTCTATCAGTTCTTTCTCTTAGAGTTCTTAACATACCTCTTAGAGTTCTTAAAGGCTTGATGTCAACTTGGAAGGAGGTCTCTAGTGGAGTATTCCAGGGCCATGCCCTTTGTCCCATGATGTTTAACATTTAAAAAAATATATGGCTTCAGAAAATAATAGCTAGCATTTACATAGCATTTTAAAGCACTTTACAAGTATTATCACATTTTATCTTCACACTAACCCTGGAAGGTAAGTGCTATTATTATCCCCATTTTACATTTGAGGAAACTGAGGCAGACAAGTTAGGTGACTTGCCTAGGATCAGATAAGTATCTGAAGTCAAATTTGAATTCAGGTCTTCCTGACTCCAAGACCGGTGGTCTATCCACTGCACCATGTGCCCGCATAGGTAGCTAGCCAACCTGGTTTTGTGTCACCTTCAGATTTGAAAAGCCAACACAATGGGTGATAGAATCACAATCCCAAAAGATCTCAGTAGGCTAGAGCAACAGATCAAATCTAAGATGATGAAATTCACTAAGGATAAATGTGAAGTCCTATAAATCAGTTTCACAAGTACAAAGTAAGGGAGCCATTGGTCCCCCTTTTTAAAAAAGAATACGTCTTCTTTAGTATATTGTTGCTATTTCAGTTATGTCTGACTCTTCCCCCATTTGGGATTTTCTTGGCAAAGATACTAGAGTGGTTTTCCATTTCTTTCTCCAGCTCACTTTACAGATGAGGAAACTGAGGCAAACAGGGTTAAGTGACCTGCTCAGGGTCACACAGCTGGGAAGTATCTAGGTCAGATTTGAACTCAGGTCTTCCTGACTCCAGGTCTGGTGCTCTATCCACTGTGCCACTTAGCTGCTCATTCACAAGATTAGGATAAGTATAACCTAGGTTACATAAGTGAGTTTCCTGGTGCGGATGGAAGAGTTATCTCCATTGGTTGTTTTGTCCAGAGCACTGGGCTAATTGGAGTCTCTCTGCCTCCTTGCCTCTCTTTCCTACAGAGCCCAGCTATCCAGAATGGCCACACTTTTCTGTCTGCAGCGCATACAGAAGTGAACTCTGCCAGCAGCGAGTTAGAAGATGAGAGCCCTGCACTGCCCCAGCCACTTCCGTACAAGCAGCTCCAAATGGAACAGGAATTCCAGAGCCTCATGGCCCGGTAAGTGTCCAGGGTACAGTCAGAGAGTCCCATCCACTTATGGAAACTTCCCAACTCTCCTGGCTCCATTCAATCCCCAGCCCCAGACCTTCCAACCCACTTTGTGTCCAAACAAGGTGGGGAACCTACAGAAAGACCTGGTAAACATCAAAACCTTGAATAGACTCAATACTTGATAATATGTAGTTACTGAGAAATTCAGCTTGGTGAAATGGTATATGCTGAGGTGCTAAACCAGACCTTTATGAAAATATTTCTTTTTTTCTTTTTTTGGCTAGGCAACTGGGTTAGGTGACTTGCCCAGGGTCACACAGCTAGTAGGTGTCAAGTATCTGAGGCTGGATTTGAACTCCTGACTCCACAGCTGGTGCTATATCCACTGTGCCACCTATCTGCCCCAGAAAATATTTCTTTAAAATATTCTGCGTCCATTTTCCTGTATGGATAAGTAGAGTCTCAAGAATGCCTCATTTTTCCCTTGGACCATTGTAGGAATCCCGCAGGGCTTGGATCTTTTTAAATATCAGTTCTTAGTGATTAATAGTAGAGACGAACAGGTACAGGAGACTCTGTTGAATGCATATGAATTCTAGGAACATCTCCAGGAAGATTGTTTTTTAAATTAGTTTATTTTGAATTATCAATAATCACTTCCATAAGCTTTTGAATTTGAAATATTTCTCCCCCTCCCTATCCATCTCCCTCCCCAAGATGGCACGCAATGTGATAATAGGCTATATATATACATTCCTAGTGATGTTATAAGTAAGAATTAGAACCAATAAGAGGAACCACCAGAAAGAGGAACCACAACTCAATAGAAGAGGAAAAAAATGCAAATAGTATGTTTCATTCTGCATTCAAACTCCATAGTTCTTTCTTTGTATGTGGATAGCATTTTCCATCATGAGGCCTTTGGAGATGTCTTAGATTCTTGTATTGCTGGGGAGGGTTAAGTTTATCAATATTAGTCATTGTACAACATGGCGGTTACTGTATACAACGTTCTGCTGGTTCTGCTCACTTCACTCAGCATCAGACCGTGCAAGTCTTTCCAGGTTTTTCTGAAGTCAGCCTGTTCATCATTTCTTATAGCACAATAGCATCCCATTACATTCGTATACCACAACTTGTTCAGTCATTCCCCAATTGATGGGCATCCTCTCAATTCAGGAAGATTGTTTTAGACAAAATCCCCAATACCAGTTTGTTTTTTTATGGTTCACCTTTCCTATTCCTCTTGCAAGTTGAGGGCAGGGAAAAAAATTCTGGTTAATTTGAGCTCTGATGTGAATAAGGAAATTTACATAATTCCCCCCAACCCAATCTGTAGGGAATCATTTAAATTTTTTTTTCAATTTTTCATTTTCATTGATAGCCTTTGTCATTTTCCCTCCCCAAAATGTCACTTCCTCTCCCCTCCCAGGAAAGCTATCCTTTTTTTTTAAAAGGGGAAAAGAGAAAAGGAAAGGGAATAATAGGCAGGTCAACAAAACTAAGCAACACATTAACAAACAAACAGTTCATTGATGTTCTACACCCGTAGTCCCCCACTTCTGCAAATGAGGGAAAGAGATGCATTTTCTTATCTTTTCTTCAGGGACGAGCTTTGTTATTATAATTACCAGTAAGGATTGGTTTTTTTAAGAACCACGACAGCGTCTTCTTTTGGCTGCATGGGGTGTAGTAGGAGGCATCCTGTGACTTTTTGGATTGGAAGGAGGTGGGGGAGGAGGACCAGAAAAAGCTTAAGTTTGGAGAAGTCCTTTTGGGAACTCCACTGGACTGGCCTATAGCCTCATGTGCTCCATTTCCCTCACAAATAAAAACGGGATGATTTTCTATATAGTAGTGGCACAGTGAATGGAGTACCAGGCCTGAAGTCAGGAAGACTCATCTTCCTGAGTTCAAATCTGGCCTCAGACACTTATTAGTTGTGTGAACCTGGGCAAGTAATTTACCCTATTTGCCTCAGTTTCTCATCTGTGAAATGATCCGGAGAAGGAAATGGCAAACCACTGCAGTATCTTTGCCAAGAAAACCCCAAATGAATGGCGCAGGTAGGTGGTGCAGTGGAGTCAGGAGGACCTCAGTTCAAATCTGGCCTCAGACCAAACGCTTGACATTTACTAGCTGTGTGACCCTGGGCAAGTCACTTAACCCCAACTGCCTTAAATAAGTAAATAAATAAATAAAAGAAAACCCCAAATGGGGTCATGAAGAGTCAGACGTAACTGAAAAATGATTGAAAGGCTTGCAATAGAGTACCGTAACGCAGACTCTATAGTACTGCTGGAGCTTTATAATTTGCTCTGCAAAGGAAGGTACAATGCATTAGTCATTATGACTAAGGAAAGAGTACTGACTGGAGTCAGATAACCTGGGTTCACATCTCACCTTTGGTGATGGATTCAGATTGCAGATTGAGACATATTTTTTGGACATAACCAGTGTAGGAATTTGTTTTGTTGGACTATACATGCATGTTTACAACAACTTTGTTTTTCTTTGCTTCCCTCCCCTGCCCCCACTGGAGGGAGAAGGTAGGAGGGAAAGTAGATTTTTGCTAATTGACAAAAATAATTAAACAATTTAAAAATATACAGGTTCAACAGGAAAAAATCAAGTCTGTCTTTGACACTTATTGCCTTGTGAACTGAGACAAATCACTTAGCCTCCCTGGGCCTCAGTTTTCTCTTCTGTAAAATGAGGGGATTGGAGTAGATGGTTTTCGAGGTCCTTTCCAGCTTGAGATCTGTGAACTTGAGAGCCTATGGCCAGGATGCGCATAGTAGGGAGAGCTGCTGAAGGGGCCTAAGGGGATCTTTGCCGAAGGATGCTTGGTGTACCACTTGGTTTGCTCTGTTGGCTTTGGGGAAGCCAAGATTGAGTCCATCAATGTTTTATAGAATCCACGCAGAGGGGATTTGATGTAGATGATCAAGAGCAGATGTTCTTCACATCCACAAAATGTAAGGACTAGAGTGAATGCGCTTAAGCCAAAATTGTAGGGATTAAAGTGGAATATTGGGATGAATCAACGATCAATGTGCCAGAAGGCACTGTGCTAAGAGTTGGGGAAGCAAAGAAAGACAAAAATAGTCTGTGTCCCATAGGCGCTTACCACTAGAATCTGTTATAACTATAGGTTGTGTTACAGAGTCTTCTCTGAAAAGTTTTGAAAGTTAGGATGGAGTCTCATCTGTCTGGGATGGATTAATATACTGCTATGTGAAGGCAGGGGGGTGGACTATATGATGTCTCATCGGCCAGTCCCCAGGAGTTTAGTCCTCCATCTTGAGTACCAGTTCTTGGTCACGTCTGCAATGTTTCCCAGCCAAGAGCGCTTCAAGGCAGCAGATGGTAGTACTCAAGGTCACACCTGTTCTGTTGGGTCCATTATAGATACCACAGTATCAAGTTGTTCCCTGATGCTGTCAAGTTGGAAGAAGACCAAGAAGAGAAGGATTCCACCCAGGAAGTGGATGGGCCAACTGCTGGGAATCCCAATGCTTTTGAACCCAGTTCAAGGAGGATGGAACAGGAGGAAGGGAATCACCCGAACCCTCTTGAGTAAGTCACTTGCTCCTTGGCTGTTCATTCTTTATTAGATCCAGGCATCTCAGTGATGAAGGAGGTTAAGTTTGTCCCTGATCTAATTCAGAAAACATTTATTAATTTGACATTGCCTTCATTTTCAGCTATATCCTCATTCTTGACCTGCCTCTCCACTCTGTTGTGAGATGCCTGCCCTGGCAATGGAGCAGGTCCAGTTTCTTTTCTTTTTCTTTTTCTTTTTCTTTTTTTTTTTGGTGAGGCAATTGGGGTTAAGTGACTTGTCCCAAGTCACACAGCTATTGAGCGTTATGTATCTGAGGCCAGATGTGAACTCAAGTCCTCCTGACTCCAGGGCCGCTCTATCCACTGTGTCACCTAGCTGCCCCTGCAGGTTCAGTTTCAACACTGATTGACATCCTGATTCCTTCACCACTTAAATGAATATGTGATTTCCCTCCACAGAGGCAGGGTACCCCATTTCATCATCCTGGATACTAATTAGCCCCTCGTATTTCCATAAATACTAAATAGAAAGTGTATCCAACACAATAAGAAGCCTTCACACTGCCTCTTTGAATAATTTCATGGACACCCAGGGAAACACTTCTTATCCCTCATGAGCCCTCTGTGTCCCTTCTCTGCCAGTCATACACTTCCTTAAAGCTCTATCTTATTCTTTGCTCATGAGCTCCATGGTAGCCTTGATATGCATGTGAGCCCAGTGATTTTTTTCCTAAAGACCCATAATCCTTACCAGGAACTTCTCAGTTGGAGCCTTCTTTGGGGCACTTTTCTTCATCTATGATCCTAGAACCACGAGAGGGGCTCCCCTTCCCCGCTCCCCAGATGTGGAGTAAGCACAAGGGAAGACAAATGGGGTAGGGCCTGAGGAGCCCCAGGAAGGACGAGGCTGATGCATGCTTTTCATTTCTTGTCAGAGAGTGTGTGGAGCAGACCCAGTCGACCCAGCCCCTAGATCTCCAGTCGTCGCCGGGCAATGATGGGCACCACTTGGATGGGCTTCCTCAGGGTCCTATGACTCAGCCACCCCCACCTGCCCCCCAGATCACCCCACCAGTCTCAGAGCAAAAGCAGCCACCCTCTCACCAGAGCAGCATCGCCAGTCTGGCTGGCAGTGGGGCTTCAGGCTCTTTGCCCCTTCAGAAAGCTTTCCATTCGACCAGTACCTCCCAGCTGGCGAAAAACTTTGATGTGAGCCAGTACAAGGTAACGACTGTGTTTGGGGGATGTATAATGCTTCTAGGGAAAGGGCTTCCGTTTATAGCCTGGGAGGTAATCAATGCAAGCTGTTTTCTGAAGTCGTCTGCCAAACAGTAGTGCAGGGAAGATAGTGAGAGCAATGGAAAGAGCCCTGGGTTTGAATCCAGATTCTGATTCTTAGAAGCTGGGTGACCTTGAACAAGTCATTCTCTGATCCTCAGCCCCTCATTTGTAAAACAGGAATGATAACCACGTTAAAAACAATTGATAATTCTGTAGCGCTTTAAGGTTTACCAAGGGACCTTTCTTCACAACTTTGTGTGGTATATATGTAGCACATGTATTGCTGTGTCATGGTCACTAGGGCTTGGTGACCCATGTCCTTTCTTGAGTTCAACATTCACTTCTTGGTGCCCCAGGAACCTCTCTAAGAATACGCATAATGCTGAGCAGTTTGATTTACATTGGTAAAAAGGGAGTTTCTGCCCACTCCTTATACCAATAAAATCTGACCCAACACACACACACACACACACACACACACACACACACACACACACACCCTCTTCAGAAATGGGAACCAGCTATAGTGATGAGAGTTGATGTGGCAGGTAGAAATGGTCTGGTTTCATGACATGTAAATTTAGAAAGGAGTTTGACCCCTCATTCTAATGATGATGACAGTGATGATAATGAAGACCATGTGCTTACATGGCCAGAGAGGCTGATGAAATACTGAGCAGCATCAGGAAGACGATTAAAAATGAGACATGAAATATGTTCCCTTTCTTTTTAAAATAATTTTTATTTCATCAAATATTTCCCAATTACACGTAAAAACATTTTCAACAATCATTTTTAAAAATTTTGAGTTCCAAATTCTATCCCTCAATTCTATACCTCCTTGAGAAGGCAAACAATTTTATTTTGATTACACACGTGAGGACTTGCAAAGCATATTTCCATATTCGCCATGTTGCGAAAGAAAATACAAACAAAATAAAACAAAAATAATTTTTTACAAGTATGCTTCAGTCTTCATTCAGAGTTCACCAGTTCTCTCTCTGGAGATAGATAGCATTTTTCATCATGGGTCCTTTGGAATTGTTTTGGATCATTATCTTGATGAAAGTAGCTAAGTCTTCCATAGTTGATTATCCTTGTAATATTGTTGTTACTGTGTACAATGTTCTCCTGATTCTGCTGACTTCATTCTGTATCAGTTCATATAAATCTTCTCAAGTTTTTCTGAAACCATCCTGCTCATCATTTCTTATAGTACAATAATATTCCATCACAATCATGTACCACAACTTGTTCAGCCATTCCCCAACTGATGGGCATCTCCTAGATTTCCAGTTCCACCACAAAAAGAGCTGCTATATTTTTGTACAAATAGGTCCTTTTCCCTTTTCTTTGGTGTCTTTAGGATACGAACCTGGTAGTGGCATTACTGGGTCAAAGGGTAGGCACAATTTTATACCTCTTTGGGAATAGTTCTAAATTGCTCTCCAGAATGGTTGGACCGGTTCACAACTCCACCAACAGTGCACTAGTGTCCAAATTTTTTCACATCCCTTCCAGCATTTGTCATTTTCCTTTTCTGTCATGTGAGCCTATCTGATAGGTATGAATTGGTATCTCAAAGTTATGTTTGCCTTCCTCTAACAGTAATTTAGAACATTTTTTTTCCCATGAGACTATTGATAGCTTTGATTTCTTCTTCTGAAAACCATCTGTTCATATCCCTTGACCATTTATCAACTGGGGAATGGCTTATATTTTTATAAATTTGGCTCAGTTCTGTATATTTGAGAAATGATGTCTTTACCAGAGAAACTTGCTGCAAAATTGTGCCCATTTCCTGTTTCCCCACAATTGAAACCAAGTAACCTCAGAAGTCTGTCCAAACTCTAAGGTTCTGTGAATAGCAGTTGAGGTGTCTGATCTGTGAAAGCAAGCAAGGAAGTGTTCAGGCTAGAATTCCAGACAAGCTTCCTCACGGCAGGATTAAGAATATGATTAGTGTTAAGGGGGACCATTGTTACTTTTCAGGATCACCGGATAGTATCCCCAGAAACTGACAGTGGCTTTGTGGGATCTGAAAGCAGCAGGGTTTCTCCATTAACCCAGACTCCAGAGCACCGACTTTCCCATACCAGGTATAGCAGTTCACATTTCTGCCTCCTTTCTCATGGTTCCTCTCTTCTTGGGATGGCCTCTGATCTCAGGAATACTCAGAGCTGTGTGTGTTGGGGAGGTAGGTTGGTTAGAGGGATGGTGGTGGAGTGTGTAAATAATTGCTGTGGGATGATTGCTTAGGACAGAACACAGAAGAGTAAATTGGGTGCAGTGGAAGGAGGAAAGACAATAGATATAAGAAAGAAGACCCTAGAAATAGGGCTAGATTTAGTTAAGAGAACCCAGGTTTGATTCTAAGCTCCATCATATAAGAGCTGTGTATCTCCTTGGTAAATCACAGCATCTGGCTGGCTGGCCTCTGGAGTGTATTCAGTTGCAAAATGAGGAAGTTGGATAAGATGATCTCTAAGGTCCCTTTCCAGCTCTAAATCTTATGAACATGTGAACCAGATATCTTTGCTTGAGAGGATGTAGGCTAAAAGCACATAGACATGAACTATCATAATGCATTCTCAGCCCAAAACAAGAAAAGGGACAGTGTGAGTGGGCCTCACATTTTTCTTTATGTCACAGTATGTCTTTTGGTACCAGTGACCCAAGGAGATTACCCCAGCCATCTACGTCAAGTCTGCCCCACTCTCCATCCTCCCACCATCCAGGAAGGGACAAGCATGTCATCAGAGTATCCTCTGGGCTCAGCACATCAGGGGCCCAGGCCCAGAGGTCTGACCCAATGCCTATCACTCCCCCAAAGAAGTGGACAAAAAGCTTCCACCACAAACTGGGACCAGGTACAAAGATGGGTGAGTCTTTATGGCATGTAAGAAATGTTTGGGTGATAGTTTAACTTCATAGCACTACCCAATTACAAGGTGCAAAGGCGGAGGTGGGGGTAGAGGGGAGAGAATTAATTCCCTGTAGCCCGCGTCCTTGGAGACTGGGCCATTGCTGGGCTCCCTCTGGTAATTAGTTCAAGAGGCTCTGATGGAGCATGTCCTTTCCCCAAAACAGTGACCCCAAATCTACAAGCATGCAGATTTTTTTGACTCTCAGATTAGTAACTCACCTGAGACTAATTTGCAACCGTACCCAATTTCTTCCTTGTCTCTCCTGGTATCTATTTCTTATCAGCTGACTTGGATGGTGAGGGCCATGATAGGGCCTGTGAACAGCATTCCCATGGCAGAGAAGATGACCAGTCTCCTGCTGCCACCCCTTCTGATGAAACTCCTCAAGAGGCAGTACGACACCCACTCGGCAACCTCATCTCCCGGGAAGTGAGAGAGTGAGTCCTACCTGACCATTTAAGTGATCAAGCTGTAGAGCCAGCAAGATGACTAAAGGTCATCTAGTCCAGTATGCCCATTTTATAGATAGGGAAACTGAGGCCCAGAGAACCGAAGTGACCTTGCCCCAGGGTCACACAAGGAAGTGAGTGGAAGATTTCAGGAGTCCCAATTCAACGCTTTTTAAAGTTAGGCATCACTGCCTTGAATTCATGTTTCTTATTTTTTAGGAGAAATAGTTCAGGGTGTGCAGCTTTTCAGATACTGAGATTCCCCACTACCCTTATCCCGAAGGGAATGCCTTGTCTGGAAAAGAAAACGTTCAATTGCCTTTTCTCCCACTTGTACTATGTGAGAATCTCTGCTGTGTTCTTAGCCAAATACTGTCTTTCTGCTGAGAAATCTCAGATAAGTAGTAGTTTTAACTGTTATCTATTCGTTTCCTTCTTATCTGCTTTTGGCGAGTGGCATACATTTCTCTGGGCTGTTGGGATGTATGTAGTTGTCAGGATAGACAAACATGTTCTGCCATGAACCGTCTGTTGATCCTTCTATTTTGAGATCCTCTTATTAGATCATAGATCACAGAATGTTGGACGTAGAAAAGATCTCAGGGCCTGGCTAATCTAACTGCCTCATCTTGAAGCTAAGGAAACTGATTCCCAGAGGGGGTGAGTAATTTGCCTAAGGTCACAGAGCTAGTATGTAAGTGGCAGAGGCAAAGTTGGACCTAGGGCCTACCCCAAAGTTAGACCTGAAAAGTCCTTTGATGTCACCTCTTCCAATGCCTTCTTCTCTACCAGAGATTTTTAACCTGGGGCCTGTGGACTTTTCCCCCTCAATATATTGATCATAATCTTTCAATATAATTGGTTTCCTTTATAACTCTTATGTATTTTACACATTTAAAAACATCCTTTTGAGAGGGGGTCCATAGGCTTCACCAGATTGCCAAAGGGATCCATGACATACATAAATACACACACACACACACACACACACACACAGACACACACAAACCATTAGGAACTCCTCAGAATAAAGATAGAAGAGCATGGAAAGATATAGCTCACAGATAAACTGAGGCTTTCAGAGGCAGCTAGGTGATATAGTGGATAGAGAGCTGGACCTAGAGGCAGGGAGACCTTAGTTCAAATCCTGCCTCAGACACTTGCTAGCTGTGTGATTCTGGGCCAGTCACTTAACCACTGTTTTTCTCAATTTCCTCATCTGTAAAATGGGGATAATAACAGCACCTACCTCTCAAGGTTGTTATAAGGATTAAATGAGATAATATATGTAAAGTACTTTGCAAACCTTAAAGCACTCTATAAATACTAGCTGTTATTATCATCCTTCCCAGGATGAGCTCCTGTGTAGGGCGAGACTAGACAAAAAGACCCAGAGTCTAAAGTGTCCACCCCCAGCAGCATTTGCCATCATCCTTGGAGTAGTGAACTGGGAGTCCAACAGACCATGAATTAGAGGGTTAACAAGCCAGGCTAATTTAAAGCTGGGTCCTAATTCTCTTTTATCTCTCTGACTGACCCAGATCCCTTCCCCCATCAGTGACCCTGAGAAGCAAAAAGCCAGACGCTCTAAGCTGCCCTGGAGCTCCTGCCAAGCCAGTGGTAATTGGCCGGAATGCTGTCCCCAGCCCACACGTGTCCTCATTATATGTCTCCTGATTATGTAGCCCTAACAAATGTCTCCATGGGGATTGCTAGGGAACTGGCTCCTTAGACACGTGTTGCTCCCAGCAGGTTCTAAGCTCTGACTCCTCCAAGGCGATAGAGCCAGGAGACACACAGGCCTCCAAGGGCCTCTCCTCCCTGTTCTTTTGGTCTGGAAAGAAGCATTAGGAGCTACCATATTGGGAGAAGAGCTGACCTGGTGTTAGGGGAACTGTTTAGAGGACCTGTATTGCTCAGGACGATGGCCACGACAGTTCCGAAGATCCTGGATTCCTCTGTCTTGTGTGTATGGGTGCTGTGCCAGTGGGTGGGAACCCACTTAAGAAGAGGGCCCAAGTTTCTGTTCCTAGCAAATGAATCTGATTTAGAAGGAACATAGCATCTGGTGTAGTGAGAAGAAAACTCAGGTTTGAAGGCTCAAAGGATTCAAATCCTGACTCTTGCCATCTTGCTAGATGGACGCTTGCTTCCATCTCTGGGTCCTCACTTTTTTCATCTGTAGAATAAAAAGTGATTGGACTAGATGATCCCTTAAGTCCATTTCAGTTTTTTATAGCTCCATCCCTACCCAATTTTAAAAGATGAAGGAGGTACAGATAGTGAAAACTCCTTTCCTGAAGTCACAGAACAAGTTCGTGGCAAAGTTACGGATTAGAATTCAGGTTTTGTGACCACCAGCCCCATGTCCTATGCTACCCATATAATAGAAAACTAAACACTACTTCAATTCAGACTCTGGGGAGAGGAGAAGATGGGAAGAGGGGAGCTGGTGAATTAAGATGACCTTGCAGGCAGGGATGTGGTAGTCATTGGGGCGTTTTGTCTACATTTTACCAGCCTCCTGAGCAGCTTTTGTTACTCTCATCAGACTGCTCATGCTTTGCACCAGCCCACTGGTCTCTCCAGTCCTGTTGGTGGTGATAGGAAGCACTTATGATGAATTCCTCCTCCATCATTCAAGGGAGGATGCTGAAAACAACTCTCCTTTCCCACTCCTTCTGGCACTTGTGATATCCATGTGGAAGCAGCAGGGTGTCACAGAAAAAAACCCCAGGATTTGGAATCAAAAACTGGGTTTGAATCCTTACTCTGCCACTCACTATATGTGACCTTAGGTAAATTACTTATGCTCCTCTCAGCTTCACTTTCTTCACCTGCAAAATGAAGGAATTAAAAGAGGTGATGTGATCCTCTAACCTATGAGGATCCCTAAAGGACCAAGGGAAAAGCTACCACTCCCCCCACCCAATTCTTCTCAATGGAAAATTCTCCTTAACTGATCTAAATACAGTCAGATTTCTACTAAACAGATAACAACCAGACCCTTTCATTATCAAGAACCTTACCCCACCTGCATTACCTTCCTGTCCCTGTCAGGTAGGCAAAGAGGCATCATGGGAAAATCAACTGTTCAGAATGCCCAGTAGCTCTCTGTTAGAATGTCTGCTCCTTGAAAATTGGGTCTGTGATTTTTGTTTTTGTCTTTTGCCTTTTGTATCCCCAGTGCTCACAGCACAAAATCTGCTCACAGTAAGTGCTTCATCAGTGCTTACTGACTGGTTGATATATTGGGAAGGGCTCAGGGGAGACCCCCCCCTTTGCCCCTGGTTAGAGAGATTGGAGTGGGTTCTTTCTTGTGAGGGAAAAACAGAAAAGAGAAAAGAAGCAGACCACGAGTTTAACACCTTGAGTCCACTGAGGAAGATGCCAAGTTGCATGCATGACCACTGTTTTTCTCAGTGACCTTTGCCTGTTCTTCTCTCTATGGTATAGTAGAAAAGGGTCAGATGAACTGAGCTGAAATCCCAGCTCTTCAACTTATTACTTGTGTGACCTTGGATAAGTCACTTAAACTCTCTGGGCCTCAGTTTCCTCATCTGTAAAATGGAGAGGTTGGACTAAGGTGGCCCCTGATGTTCATCGGGCTCTAAACCTATGGTCCTGTGATGCCTAGAAATCACAGGTATGTCGTGACCAACAGACATAGGCCCTCCCTTAGTGCCTAACACAAAATGATCACAGGATCCCCTTAGCTTTCCCCTGTTGCACTCTCTTCACCAACTCTATTTCCATGACAGCCAAGCTATCCGGGCCCTACAGCAAGAAGTGACCCGACTCCGAGACAGGATAGAGGCCAGCTTGAACAACCCACCTCGGGACACCTCAAGTCATAACTTCCAACAAGCTACCAGGGCTCGGAGCAGGCTTGCAAAAGAGCCCTTGGCTTTGGGGGAGCTGTCCCCATACCAGGTGTGTACATGGGGATTCAGGGGTCACCTGATTGGACCCAAGCTTGAACAGCTAGCTACCACATCCCCAACAAGTGGCCCTCTAGGTTCCTTTTGAAAGGCCATTGCAAAGTTGAACCTACTACCATCGGCAACACTGAAGCCATATGGCTCCAAAACTGGAGGCAACTGAAGCTGATAGAATTCCCTTTTCCCACGCACAGCCCTTTAAATACTTGTTGTTGTTGTTGCTCTGGGTCCGACACGTCATGACCCCATGGACCACAGCATGCCAGGCTCTTCCATCCTCCACTATTTCTCCATCTGTTCAAGTTCATGTTTGTTGTTTCCATGCTACTATCAATCCATCTCATCCTTTACCATCTCCTTTTCCTTTCGCCTCCAATCTTTCCCAACATCAGGGTCTTCCACTCCACCCCAGTCTTGTCTTTAAACATCTTGTTCTTTTAACCAGTCCTTATATGACAAGGTCTGTAGTTACCTCAGCATCCTCATTGACCTCCTCCGAATGTACTCCAGCTTGGCAGCATCCTCCCTAACATGTGATGTCCAGAACAGAACACAATTATCTATTTGAGATCCTCATCCCAAGACAGAGGGATGAGGGTGACTAGAGCAGCTCACAATACTCTATACATGGCCTGACCAGGACAGAAGATAAAGAGGTGGAACAATGCTGTCCCCTCGCTCTTTCTGTTCCCTGTGGCTCCCTTAATGCAGCTCACTATAGGGGAGGAACTCAGGCTTTGAGTTTAGCTTCCTATTTCTCCACTGAGAGCATTAGTCTCCTTGCCACCGTGGCACCAGGCACCTAAAAAAGTGAGTGCATCTTCCCAGTTATCTGAGGATTTATAGTCACAAAGGAACAAGGGACCTGGGGGAATATGGCCGTCAGCTTTTAGGAAGGGGATGATGAGTTTGTATGGAAGCTGCCCTTTCCTTTGGGTTGGGGCACCATCTATTGATCCTACTGTCTTTGGAATATTTGATAGCCAAGATCAGTTATGAAAGATTGTCTTTCTTACGTTTAATATGATTGTACATGTATAACCTATATTAGATTGCATGCCATTATGGGGAGAGGGGAGGGGAGGGAGGAGGGAATTTAGAACTCAAAATCTTATAAAAATGAATGTTGAAAACTAAAAATAAACAAATTTTTAAAAAGATTGTATTTCTTGGCAAAGTCCCAGGAGTTGACATTGTCATCTTTTTCTTTTACCAGTAAATCTGCAGAGAGATACCAGAATGACCGTGGAGATACAACTCAAAACAATAGCACAGGAAGGGTGCGGCTGAGATCCTCCTCTGTGCCCAGGGAAGCCCAAGCAGCTCAAAGTAAGTGACCTCCAGAAGAGTCTGCCTTTCTTTGGTTTTGTTTTTTTAAATTATTTTTGGTTTTAAATTCTCTTCCATCCTTCCCTTCACACATTGAGAAAGCAAGAAATCTGATATTCAATGTATATATGAAGTCAATTAAAACATTTCCACATTGAGGCTGACTTTCTAAAGGTCAGGATCTGAATTAGAAAACAGATCTGGGAAAACTGCTTCTCCAGCCCCAGGCATCTTTACCTTTGGAGGACCAGGCTGGGTCCTTCAAGCAGGTTTGT
The DNA here is from genome assembly GCF_003287225.1 of Phascolarctos cinereus. NCBI lineage: Eukaryota > Metazoa > Chordata > Mammalia > Diprotodontia > Phascolarctidae > Phascolarctos > Phascolarctos cinereus. The sequence continues at coordinate 312,212,060 of NW_027555625.1, forward strand.
CTCATGGCATTAGGGGAAGGACCATTGGACTTGGAGTCAGGAGAACTGGGTTCAGACCCCCAACTCTTGACATTTACTGGCTTTGTGGCCTTGGACAAATCACTTAATCCATCATAAAATTATAGGATTTAGAGCTAGAAAAAGGACCCTAGGCAATAGCTAGTCCTACCCCTTCATTTTACAGATGAGAAAATGGAGGCCCAGAGAAGTAGGACCTTGTGTCCAAGGTCCCAAACCTAGTAGGTAGCAGAGTCCAGGATTCACATCTCTTTAATGTGACTCCAAATTACAGCTTTCATGCCATCTCCCTTAGCTTCTGTTTCTACCTCCGTAGAATGGGGATGATATTTTCTCTGCCCATCTCAGAATCATGGAACTTGAGAGTCTCAAGGAACCTCAGTGACCCATACCCCCCAAAAGGAATCTCTACCATAACAAACTTGACAAGTGGCCTTTACGTGAAGACTTTCAATGAAGAGGAATCCACTAAGCTCTGAAGCAGCCCTTCCATTTGAGGATAGCTCTCATTGTTTGGAAGCTTTTTCTGACATCAAGCCTGGATTTTCCTCTGTGACTTCTACCCATCATTCCTGATTCTGTTTTTTGGGGCAAAACAGAATGAATCAATTCCCTATTCCACACGAGAGACCTTCAAATGCTTGAAAACAGCTACCATATCCCCCTTCAGCCTTTTTTTCCTCAGGCTAAACATCTTCCAGCTCCTTCAACCTATCTCTATATGACATGGGCCCAATGTCCTTCACCATCCTGGTTTGTCCTTCTTAGAACATATAGATCATCCCCCTGATCAATGTCCTTCTTAAAGTGTGAAGCTCAGAAATGAACCCATCAAGACTGTTGTGAGGAAAGCACTTTGTGTGTAACCTTAGCATGCTGTGTAAATGTCACTGGTGATGGTGATAATGGTATAGTATTGGGACAGGGTTGGGGAACCTGCAGCCTTGAGGCCACATGTGGCCTTCTAGATCCTTAAGTGTGGCCTTTTGACTGAATCCAAATTTTATAGAACAAATTCTGTAAAACTTGGATTCAGTAAAATTTGGATTCAGTCAGAAGTCCACACTTAAGGATCTAGAAGGTCACATGTGGCCTCAAGGCCACAGGTTCCCCATTCTTGTATTGGGACAACAAAGATGGTCCTTAATTGGGCTCTTATTAAATGTAGTTCTGTCCCTAAAGAGCTAATATAGCTTCTTACCACCAGAAACAACTTGGGAAGGAGGAAAATCTGACTCTTATTCAAGTTGCCTCTTAATGAGGGTCCCTGAGGTAAGGTACACTGATATTCATGTCCAAGCAAGGGACAGGAACCCTTGGAATTGTTTTTCTACAATCGTGGAGAATTTGAGAGCACCTTCATGTTTGGTCCCTCTCATGACCTTGGCACATATTGGTTAGATGCTGGCTGGAATCAGAGGTACTGTTTGTAGCCACAGAACAGAATGAAGAAAAATTAGTCCAGTGGTGCCCAAGTGCTCACCCGAATTTCCTCTCATGAGCATTTATTGAGGTCTTTCCTTTCTCTAAGGCCCAGCTCAGGCATACTTTCCTCCATGAAACCTCCCTGATCCCCCCAGTTAAAAGCAATCTCTTTCCTCATAGTTCTCCTTTGCTCCTATCACATCCTGCCTTCTATCATTTTTATTTAGATACAAGTTGTATTGCCTACCCCCATTAGATTAGAATTGAGTATTTAGAACTAGAAGAGACCTTAAAAACCCCATCTAGTGCATCTTTGGAATTTTACAGATGAGGAAATGAGGCTCAGAAAGGAGAAATAATTTACCCATGGTCACATAGGCAGTAATACCCACAGACACAAGAATCTGAGTCTTGGCCCTGGGGCTCCAAAATCCTGTGCGTTTTCTTCTATATCAGTCTGATTCCTTAAGGGTAGGGACTGTGTTGTTTTTCATTTTTCAGGAAGCATATGTTAAATATCTACTGTGTGCCAGGAATCATGCTAGACACTGGAAATATAAAGACAAAAATGAAAGTCTCTGAGTGGAAGCAGCTTATGGTCTATGGGGGAGGGGAGAGCAAATGTACCCAGATAAGTTTGAGCAAAGTGTGTGCAGGGTCAATACAGAGAATTTGGGGGTGGGGTAGATATTAGCAACTGTGGGGAACAGGATACATCTCCTATAGGAAGGGGATGCTGAGTTGTGCTTTGAAGGAAGCTCAGGCTTCTGTGAGTAAGAGGTGAGGAGAAAGAGCATTCCAGGCATGAGGATCCAGCCTGGGAAGAGTCAGAGAAGCATGAGATGGAACGTCATATACCAGGGAAGAGGAAGACATCTGGTTTGACTGTAATGAAGGGCATAAAGGGGAAGTAACATGAGATTGGTCTGGAAAGTTGGGTCACAGCTAGATTATGACAGGCCTTAAATGCCAATGAGAGTTTATATTTTATCCTGGAAGCAAAAGGGAGCCACTGAAGTTTCTTGAGCAATGGAGCACCATGGCCACACCTGTCCTTTACAATGATTGATTTTGCAGTTGTGTGCAGGATAGATTTGAGAGAAGAGAGCCGAGAGGTGGAGAAGACAATTAAAAGCTGCCATAATGTTCTGGCAAGAGATGGTGAGGGCTTGAACTAAGATAATGACTGGGTGACTGAAGACGAAGGGATAGATGCGGGAGATGTCACAGAGATAGAATCAGGAAGACTTAGTAAGTAACTGATTAGATATGAGGAGTGAGGATGAAGAGATGGGGAAGACTCCAAGGTTTCTACTCGGGGTGCCTAGAAGGCTGGTGGTGCCCTCAGGTGAGTGTGTGAGTGTGTGTGTGGGGGGTGTTTGCGTGCGTAGGAATATATTTTGGACGTGTTAATTTTGAGGTGCCTTTGGGACATTCAGTTGGAGCTGTCCAACTTTCAGTTGGTGATGTAGAATCTTTGTCCTTTCAATGCCTTGTCTGCGATAGGCACTTAGTGCATTTGTTAAGTTGAATGTTAGCTTCATTTAAACATTGTTCATTTGTTTCAGTTGTGTCTCACTCTTAGTGACCCTATTTGGTGTTTTCTTGGCAAAGATACTGGTGTGGTTTGCCATTTCCTTTTCCAGGTAATTTTACAGATGAGGAAACTGAGGCAAACACATTTAAGTGACTTGCCCAGGGATCACACAGCTAGTAAGTGTCTGAGGCTGGATTTGAACTCAGGCCTTCATGACTCCAGGCCTGGAGCTCTATCTACCTAGCCACCTAGCTGTCCCATTTGAATATTAATACGTCCCAATTCCTAATCCAGCCAGCCACAGGCATGTATCACCATAAAAGTGAAACAGCTCCATAGCAGGGTACTATCTCAGACATGGTGCCATTAGAATATTCTCTCTCTCTCTCTCTCTCTCTCTCTCTCTCTCTCTCTCTCTCAAGAGTTTGGAATAGTGGGATTTGGAAAAATGGAAAGAAAGGTTAGGTAGAGAAGGAAGTGTGGGAAGCAGACCAACACCAATCTCTTCTTCAGACATCACATTTTATTTTGCACCTCTCAAGTACATCTATCAAGGGGTTTGTAATTTTATTAATAATATCTTACATTTCTAGAGCATTGTACAGTTTATAAAGCACTTTTCTTACAACAGCCTTGAGAAGCAAGTAGTGTCATTACTATCACATCCTTATTTTGACAGATAAGTAAACTGAGGCTTAGAGAGATTGTGTGAATTACCTGAGATAACATAGTTCAAAGTGATGGAGTCAGAACTTGAACTCAAGCCTTCTGAGTCTGGGTTCACCGCTCTTTCTAAGACATCACATTCCTTTTCAATTTTCTTTGAGAGCTATGTTTTTTTTATTTCCAAGTAGTGTTTTTTCCTAATTACATGTCAAGACAATTTTTAGTATTCATTTTACAAGATTTTGAGGTCCAAGTTTTCTCCCTCCCCTCCCCTCTTCCTAAAATGGTAGGCAATTTTTAGTTAGGCAATGGGGTTAAGTGACTTGCCCAGGGTCACACAGCTAGTAAGTGTTATGTGTCTGAGGCCGGATTTGAACTCAGGTCCTCCTGAATCCAGGGCCGGTGCTCTATCCACTGTACCACCTAGCTGCCCCTCTCCATGTTTTTCTAAAACCATCTTGCTCATCATTTCTCATAGCACAATAGTATTCCATCACAATAATATACCATGACTTGTTCAGCCATTCCCCAATTGATGGGGAATTTTCCCCATCGATTCCAATATTTTGCCACCATGAAAAGGGCTGCTATAAATATTTTTGCCGATTTTGCCCTCTGGTTCCAGGATATCAGGCAGTTTTCCTTGATAATTCCTTGAAAGATGCTGTCCAGGTCCTCCTTTTGAATATGGCTTTCAGTTAGTCCAAGGACTCTGACATTGTTTCTCTTGGATCTATTTTTCAGAACCGTTGCTTTTCCAATGAGGTATTTTACATTTCCTTCTATTTTTTCACTCTTTTGAATTTGTTCAATTGATTCTTGATGTATTATTGAGTCATTAGCTTCCACTTGCCCAATTCTAACTTTTAAGGAGTTGATTTCTTCAGTTAGCTTTCGTACTTCCTTTTCCATTTGGCCAATTGTATACTTTTTAAGGAGTTGTTTTCTTTTTCCAAGCTATTGACTCTTTTTTCATAATTCTCTTGCATGACTCTCATTTATTTTCCCAATTTTTCTTCTACCTCTTTTATATGATTTTAAACTCCTTTTGAGCTCTTCCATGAGTTCTTTATGGGCTTGAGACACTTCCCATTCTTGTTTGGGGCTCTGCCCACAGGTGTTTTCACCATTGCTATCCACTTCTGAGTTTGTGTCTCGATCTTCCCTTGTCACCATAATAACTTTCTGTGGCCAGATTTTTTCCGTTGTTTTTTGATCATCTTTTAAATTCAGTCTCTGCTACCAGGGTCGAAGGGGCACTGTCTCAGGCTTCTTGTGCCAAGGGCTGCAGGCCCTGGCTGTTTACCTGGTGCTGTACTGGTATTGCCTTGAGGCCCATGGGGGACCTTCATGTCTGGTGTTGCACTAAAGGGGTGGGTTGAAGGGTGTCTGGTGATGCTGGAGGCCACAGGGACCTGGCAGCTTACCTGGTGGTAAGCCAGAGTTCTAGTGAAGTCAGTGCGATGTTTCTGTGAGAGTGAGAGTTTTGCTATCCACACCTCTGATGATTTCTTCTGGTTCTTTTGGACTCTATCCATTCCAGCTTCACAGTCAGAACAATATATATCCAAGATCCAGGCTGAGGAGAGCAGAGCTGAGGAGCAGAGCCCCTCAGACAGAATAAGAGGAGGAACCAGAGGGAAGCAAACAGACACAGTCCACTTCCAGGGCCACTACACAGGTGAGAGACGAAAAGGAGCCATTATACTGAGGTGGGAAGGTATCCCAAGATCTTCTTCATTTCAAATGATCCCACATGCTAAAGCCTGATTCATGGCCTTGGGAGCCAGTCTAGATAAAGTATTAGAAAGATCCTACAAGGGAGGAGAGAATATGTAAATGGTATGTGGTATCAGTGAAAATAATTAATGTTGTTGATCATAGATACTAAAGAACTAACAATAAAATGAGAAGAAAAAACTAAAAACACCCATTAAACTGTATCAAAAATATTAATTATGGTTGCTTATGTGAATTGCTTACAATTTACATATCAATAGAATGCAACAAAAATGATCATAATGTGTCATTAAATTTGTGTCCTACCTGTCTTGGTCAGAGAAAATAGATAAAGAACCCCCCCTTCTCCCCCCAACCCCACCCCACCCCTCCTCTTGGCATAGAGGCAGGGAACTGTGTTGAGAGGTTGTTACTTATGCTCCATCAGTTGTTTTCCCTTGATTGTTTTTCATTATAGTAAGGGAGGTTTCAATTCAGTTTGAGGAAGAGGTTGGTATCCAGAAATGACTGACGTAAAATCAAAAGGCATCAATGAAACTTATTTTATAAATGAAAGGAAGGAAGGAAAGAAGGCTGGAATGCCCACTGGAATGCTGGAATGCCTGTAATAATCTCACATTGAACACTTCTGCTCCAAGACCTTGACTCTCACATAGCCTCAGGTTGTGGCACCAAAGAAAATCTTTATTTATTCTCTTCTGTTCCTTCCCCTTTTCCTTCTTTCTATGTGACTCTTGACTTTCAGGAAAATATAAACAAGCAGAAGACTTCGAGAAACTGAGGCAAACCCAAGGAGGTATGTTCACTCAGGGAGAAAGTTCCCTGTATCATGAGGTAGTGTGGCGGTAAGGTGGAAGGGTTTGGAGTTAGAGGATCAGGGTTTGAATCCCAGCTATGACCTTGGAGTTTCAATTTCCTGAATGTCCTCAAAGGTACTTTTTATGGTTCTAAATCTATGATCCAGTGGGCCAGGGACCCTGCAAAAGAGCCATTCTAAACCAAAGCAGCACCACAGGGACCCAGGTCTGGCAACTTGATTCTATATTGTAAAATAAGTGCCAGATTGACCAATAATCAACAGGTGACAAGCCTGTTCCACACTCAGGGCTTGTATCACTAGTGATACCATGATTTTATCAGGAGCTTTTGATTTCTAGCTCTGCACCCATTCCCAAGGTGTGGCAAACAGTTACCATTTTTGATTTGTATCCCTAGGTCACGAATATTCTGTCAAATCCTCCTACCGCTTCCAGGCAGACAATAATTCTCGTTTCTGCCCCCGCTGTCACTCATGGAAGAAGAAACTTCCAGGTAATGATGATTATCGGGGTCTACCCAGGATGAGCCCAGGCCAGGCCAGCCTACAGAGCTACAGAGTTAACTTTGACTTTCAGGAGCTCTCTGTGTTACCAAGAAGTACATATTAGTAGTGTTGGGGCTCTTATCCTAGGATCTGGGCAATCAGTCATTCAATCAACAAAGTATTATTTCAAGCAACTGTTATTTGCCAGGCACTGTGCGATGTGCTGGGGGTGAGGATAGGGGATGGGAGGGAGGGTAAATTAATGAAATTAACAAAAATTAAACTTCTTGCACTCAAGAAGCTTACATTCTATCAGATGGGCAGAATGCGTGCCTCATTGGACAATGTTTCTTCCATAGATGTTTCTGTCTGAAACTGCCTCCATTAACCATGAAATGGAGAAACCATGAACATTTAGTGCCAAGGTCACTAAGAAACTCCCACTGAAGCACAAACTAATTGCCCTGTCTCTTCCACCAACCTTGCTACCCTCCACCCCAAGACATCTTTGGGTGCCAAGAACATACTATGTCCTTTGCCTAACATGGCCTTAGAACTAACCCCAACTCTGAACCAGGAGAGGACAGAAGGAGGGATTTTTTTTGGACACAATTCTTTTGCCTATGTTGAGCTCCATGAGAGTAAATCAAGGACCCATGAGCTCCTTTAATGATTGCTTTTCATTTTTTTAGACAACATTCTCAGCAAGGATCCAGAGGAACTTTTCCCCAGTGACAGCATGAAGAAGACCCAGTGTCCAATGTGTCACAGACCCAGGAATCCCACAGAGAGGGACAAGGAGCACTCTGGTAGGATAGAGATTGATTCCTTACTCCACCCTCCTAAAAAATGTTAAAGTCACCTTGAATTTGAGGTTCTTATCTGTATTTCCATAACATAAAAAGCCTTTTTAGCAAAGACAAGTCAATCTCTAGTCAACTATTGTACACCACAGGACAGAAATTGGGTTAGAAGGGAGAGAAGAGCTGAGAGTTCCTCTCTTAGCAGTCATGGACCAAGTAGGCATGGGCAGAGTTGTTAGTCTTAGCCACCACATAGGAGCTAGGTTCAGGTGGTGTGTGTGCGGGGAAGGGGGGGGGGGGAATTCTAGCACTGGAGCACTGAAGTTCCATCTTCTGACAATAGGAGGCATTAGTGATTTTTGTATAGCCCTAAGATATCCAGTGCCATCTTTCCTGGGGCCAAATCAGATAAGGATCATGAAAGAGTTCAGAGGTCTATGAAAGCCTCTGTTTCTAAGTTGTATCAGCTGCGCCATTAAGATTTAGCCATGTCTCCTAGCCTCTTTTTTGGCTGTCTTTCACCCACATCCTATCACCCTCTATTTCCTCAACTATTATTGACCCAGATCCCCTCAGACAAGACAGGTACAGCAGAACAGAGTTGAGGAAGGAAGATGGTGATAGGCAGATTTGGGAGGATACTGAAAGAATAGTAGCAGAACGTAGGAAACCTCTAATCACACCCCCAATTCTCTCTCTAGTCCCAGTTCCCCAAAGGGAGAAAGGGAGCCCCAAAGAGGAGCCATCTGAACATCACCTACTTAGGGTTCTGATGTCTTTCTACTAAGGTGATTCAAGTGAGGCCTGTACTGTTCATCTGTCAAAGACCCTTAGAGCCTTAGGATCTCAGAACCCTAGAATCTCAGTCAAGAAGGCAGATGTCCTAGAGGTGAAATAATCCCATCTCCAACCTGATGCAGGTATCTCCATGTCTCCTGTCATACTTCTCATGGCAAGGTAATGCTCAACTATCTTTGGTGCTTATCCTCCCCACAGGGATAGACAAGGGCATACAGAAGGGAGCACCTCTAAGTTCTGGCCCCACTCGGAAATCTGAGCAACGCCAGCAGCAGTCAACTTCGCCACCACTTCCTTATCCTCCTGGAGTGTGGTATCTAGCACCCCCACTCCCAGCTCCAGTGGGGGCAACCTTCGCTTACGTCCCACCGGTTCCTGTTGTGCCTTATTCATCCTCCACATTGTAAGAACCATTCTTTTCTCCTTCCTGATGCATATGGGCTCTTATGTCCTGGCAATTTTGCTAGGCTCAGGCAGGGCCTATTGAGTAGAGAGCAATAATGCCTTTGTCCTCTTTGCTACATGTTACATACATCCAGGTCCTCATTAGTGCAAACAGTGAATCCTGTGAAGTGGTCACATGATTTAACTTTGCACTATTCAAAGTTATATGAAATTATATCAAAATATGAGTAATTAATTGTTCCTGGCCCAATGGAAGTAGGCAATGAAAATGCAAGTGATGCCAGTCATTTCAGGGGATATATTATTTTCATTAATCCAGACCTAGCTATGACATCAATTCCAACTCCATTCAGAATGCAGAATGAATGGGTGTGATGGCCCACACTGATAATGCCTGCCATGGGGAAGACTAAGGCTCATGGACCACTTGTGCTCAGGAGTTCTGAGCTGCAGTAAAGCAAAAATCAGCTCATTCTCCTTAGGAGTCAGGCAGCCATCTAAAGAGGCAGCCTAGAGAGGTCTGAACTCAACCAAGCAGGACCCAGAGCAGCTGGTCCTAGTTTGTGTGATCAGCTGTGGGCTCAGACCAATAGTGTCCTAGTAAATGTTTCACAACTGGCTCTCTTTTTAAAAATTTACACGCAACAGACTTTTAAATGTACATTATTAACATTTTCTCCATTGCTTTCTCAAGCCTAGACAGTGAACAAAATGATAAATCAAATCCTGCTTTGTAGGGTTTGCCGATTTCTGAGGTATAAATGCTGATGCTGAAGACAATAATTGGCTCTCTTACTGTCTGGCTCCAGCGCATTCCCAGTTTGGGACCATATGTGGCCCCTGCACTCAGGCTTCAGCCTGCATGAGATAGGAAAACCCAGTCGCAAAAGCAAAACAAAATTCAAAAAGAGGCAGCGTAGTATGGCAAAAGAAGCAATATTTGTAGCTGGCAGGAACTTTCTACGTTCCTGCTACGTTTCAGAGATGGAAAATCTAAGGCCTAGGGAAGTTAAGTGACTTGCCCAAGGTCATACAGAGATGTTGTTCAGTTGGCCTGGAAGCAGGAAGACCTAAGTTCAAATCCAGCCTCAGTCATTTACTAGCTGTGTGACCCTGGGCAAGTCACTTAACCCTGTTTGCTCAGTTTCCTCATCTGTAAAATGAACTGGAAAAGGAACTACTGTAGTATCTTTGCCAAGAAAACCTCAAAGGAGTACTCAAAGACTTGAACATGATTGAAATGACCTGAAGAACAACAACAGGTATATATTATATACATACACACACACACACACACACACACACACACACACGAAGTTATTTTGAAGAGGGAGGTCAGACAGTAGCACATAGGCTAGGGGTTCTTAACCTTTTTTTTGTGTCCTAGACTCCTTCAACAGTCTGGTGAAGCCTGTGGACTCCTTAGAAGACTATTTTTAATTCATAACATAAAATACATAAGATTGCAAAAGAAACTAATTATATTGAAATAATTATCCAAACATACATATATATTTTTAATAGCCAGCATTTATGCTGCACTTTTAAGGTTTGCAGAGTGATTTGCAAGTATCATCTCACATCATCACGTGTCAATAACCTGGACAGGTGCTATTGTTATCTCCATTTTATATATGAATTCATAACTGCCCCATCTTAGGCAACCTGGAAGCACTCCCCTTCCCTTCCCCGAGAGCTCAGCATACTGGAGTTAGACTTAGTGTAAACACTCAATTGGCATCTCGGAACTCCTGCGCTCAAGCAAGCCACCAGTCTCAACCTAGCCCAGCAGTAAGGGATTACAGGTGGGGTCCACTACACCTGGCCCAACCCCATTTTACAGATGAGGAAACTGAGACTCAGTGAGGTTAAGTTGCTTAACCAAGATTACACAGCCAGTATGTGTCAGAGGCAGGACATGAATCCAGGTCTTCCTGACACTGAGGCATTCATTCTACCATGCTGCCTTTCCCTAATCATTCATCTACTATATTCAAGGTCCCACACTAGATCCTTAAAGATCAGGGCCAAATAAAATTCATGAAGAACCTTTGCCACCACTCCCGCATGCAAACTACTTTCTTTTCTACTGACTATTTGATTAAATTGGAGAGACAATAATAATGTGGCTCTCACAAAAAAAAAATTATGTGGTTCTCAAAAGGATATTGGAGAGGATGCCTGAGAGCTAGTCCACACTAACTACTCTCCTTAAGATTCCGGTTTTTTTCTCTGTTAAATTGTACTTCATGGTTTCCATGGTCCCTTCTAGCTCTAATATTCTGGCACTGACTCACTGACTGAATGACTTGACTTACTGTCTGACTGGATTAAAAGAGCTTGGTTTGACTCTACTGTGCCATATCTCTGACCTTGGCAAGTCATTTCTTCTCTCTGAATGTATTTCCTGCTATGCCAACAAACATGTTGGACTAGAGCAAGGGTGGGGAACCTCTGGCCTTGAGGTCATGTGTGGTGCTGTAGGTCCTTGGGTGCAGCCTTTTGTCTGAGTCCAAGTTTTACAGAACAAGTCCTTTTATTAAGGGGATTTGTTCTGTGAAGTTTGGATTCAGTCAAAGGGCTATACTTAAGGACCTAGAAGGCCATATGTGGCTTCAAGGCTGCAGGTTCGAGGATCTCTGGGCTTCCTTCCACATCCTACATTTCTCTAAATTGAGAAATCAGAATTTGGTCTCCTCTTCTCTCTACTCTCCTGGTAGGGGGCTAATGAGCAGCAGTCTAGGCACAAATCCAAAAGAAAGAGGGGAAAAAAACCCAAATGGTCCAGAGACTCCATGGGAAATGAATGATCAATTTCAAAAGATCAAAAAAATGGACTATTGTTTATTGTTAATAATGGATCATTACCCTTCCACTTCCTAGGTCTAAGCCTTCTGATTCTTCTGTCTGAACCCCTTCTAACTAAAGAATGTAATACAGAACATGTCCTGTTCATGGGTATTCTATTCATTGTTCAGGGGCACAGACATTTCTAATCCAAGCACTCTGTGCTTCATTATATTTGGCTCATCCAAGATTTATGGTCCAACAGAAAGGGATCATTTAAGTTATGGGCAATGTGGTCCTTGTGGTTTTTAGCATTCACTTATTTATTTTACATCTCCCCAGGTACTATTCTCCAGTAGCACCTACCTCAGCTTCCTCCCCTCTATATTACTCCAGTGGTAAAAAACCTGCCAAGGTGAGACCTTTGTCTCAGAGTCACCGAACTCCAACTCCAATTCCAGGCCACCGCTGCTTATCTGAGATGGATCTTGTTGACCTGGATGCCCTCAGCCTGTCCTTGAGCCAAGCTGTGGAAGCAGCCAAAAATGTTGAGCTCACCACCAAGCAGATGAGTCGGTCTTTGTCTGCTGATCTGCACAGAGCCCGAGGTCTGAGGGGATCCTGCCTCTTTTGACAAGAACTGACTTAAAAGGGGGGTAAGAGGGCAGGACATCTGACTTCTGTTTTATCTAGCGTGGTAGACTTCTTGCAAGAGCAAACAAATGTTCTGGAAATGCTGGGGGAAAACCCTTCATTTGGATGCTAAATCGGCAGGAGATGACAAGCTTATTTTTTTAACTCTTTTTTTAAACAAGAGAACAATGTATTTTTTCAAATATGGACTGACTTTTCAGTCCGAAGTCAGACACCAGCTGTGTGATGCTGAGAATGAACTATGTTCTCTGTACACAAGAACTCTGGGAATAGCCTTTCTTTCCATACCTGTACTTTCCTGCCTCCGGCTGATGATGCCTTTTTATTCAAGGCCAATCTGCTTTGTCTCTGGTCCCCATGGGTATCCCGTCTGAGTCCTTCAAGAGTCAAGGAGAGAGAGGCTTGCTGGGTGTGTGTGTGTGTGTGTGTATGTAGAAGGGAAATGGTGGGAGGATGAAGCCATTGCCAGCTCCTATGGAGACAAAAGCTGTGGGAGGTAAAAGGGCTCTTTGTCGGCAGCCTCTGAACTATTTTTGGAGTCTGATTGGGCAGAAGCCACTGGGTTTTCAAGGCAAAAGACAGCCTTCAATTTCTCTTTTGCTGGAAAGAAAGGCTTCCCCATCAATCTGTTTGGAGCCAGTGTTTTTGAAGTTGTTTTGGTGGTTGTTGTTTTTCCTGCAAGAATTCCTTCTGGTACCTCCTCCTATATCTTCTTCCTTCCTGTGGATTTATTTGGCATTTAACTGATTGGAGCTGAGACAGTTCCTAAGGGATTTATCTTTTGGGTACGGACTGTTGCACTGAGGGATGCCATTATCCCCTGCATTGACGCTTACCTCAGCATTCCTAGAATGCACCGCATAGATGGCATTTGTATATTTGGGGTATTTTAAACTTTATTTTAATTCCAAAGGTTAATGAAGAAAAATGAGTGATCTTTTTTTTTTAAAGAAAAACAAAACAAAACAAAAATGTGTCTAGTGTGTTTTGTCATCTTGTGATTTCCTAAGTCATGTTTGCACTGAAAATAGAGACAAGGAAAGCAAGAAAAGGGGCTTTGTTTCTTACAGCCAGCCTCTGAATGATGCCTTGCAGAAATGAAGACTGAATTCATGCCTTCCCTTCCAGAGCTCATTTCCTTTTTCATTTCTCTAATTTTTGTCTCTTCCGGTCATTTTATTGTCCCTTATTCTCTCTATTCTTCCCATTTTCTAGTCTTTATTCTACTTCCTCTTCCCCTCTCAGACTCTGAAATCCCTTTGTAAAGTGAGGGCACCTTCCAGTTCTTTTCTGTCTTCTTTAACAGGGTCCAAATGTTAGCTTACAGTGAAGTGGAAACAGGCATCTTTTCTGTCGGTGCTAGGCTATTGAGTTGTAAAGGCTTTCAGGTTCTAAGAGTTTAAGAGGTGTATTACCCTTGGGAGGGAGGAGAGCTTTTGGATGGGAAGGGAGTGAGCCCCATATACAGTCATCATTTACATTAGAAATAAACTTTAGGGGCCAAGCTCTCAACAAAAGTCAGACATTTTATTTTATTTTTTGTCTTTACGTCGTCTTTATTTCTGAATGGCCTTCCCCTATGCAGCAAGCCATCTTTTATAACAAAAATAAAAATAAAAACTAACCAATACATCAAGAGGTTCTGACAGTATATGCAATGTTCCACATCCATTGTTCCCCATCTCTCCAGTGAAGAGAAGGAAATACAATTTCTCATCTCTTCAGGGATGAGTTTGGTCATTATAATTATACATACGAACTTTATAAACCACCACCACCACTTGATTACTCATTCTCAACCTCCTCAACCCTCCCACCACAAAGTTTCAACCAAATGCCACCTAACCCTTCCACTATGCCCTCTAGAATGCCTGTTAAATAGACAATAAACTTCCTTTCATCTTAAATCTTCCACTCCTTGCATCTACTGAAACTTCTCCCTGATAACGCAACCTCTCTTTTCACCATTTCAGTACTGGCTGGCTGCACCTTCACTCATTCTCCTTGGCTCACTGGTTGGGGTGGGGGAGTTGGAATTCTACTTGTTCCCTATTGCCACTTCCAGGTTTTCCATCTGCCTCCATCACTGGGTGACTTTTGATGTTCAGGCACTTCATATCTACTATCCTATCAAAATCCTGGTCCTATTGTCTACAACTCCCAGTGTCACTCCCCTTCCTTGAGTTCAATACCTGGCTCACGGTTTTTCTCTCCTCCCCAACTCCTACTCTCATAACAGGGGACTTCAACATACATATTTACTCTCCCTCAAACATCCTAACCACTCAGTTCCTCAACCTACTCACTTCCCACAAGCTGTTACTTCACCCTACCCCACCCTAGCCCCCTTTTTGCTGATTATGGCCAGCCAAGTCTCAGCCTTGTATCACCCACCATTTGTCTTCTTCACTGCTATGCAAATGCTGCCAAACAAGGATGGAGAAAATCATGCAACCATTCTGACTCCACCACAGATTTGTGTTACACAATTCAACTGGTCCCTCACAGCTACTAGACAATCCTACTAGAGCTCCCTTATCAACCCACTATTCCACTCTCCACAGCAGCTGTTCCAAACCTCATCATTCCTTCCTCAAATCTTAGGCCATTTGCCATGAGTTCCCTCTTCTTCCCTCTTCCTTATCCCCTATCATTCAGATGCCTTTTACTACTATTTCCTCCTCCACTCATCTCATGTGATGAAGTGACCTTACTCCTTACCAAGGCTAACTAACTCCTCTACTTGTCTAAGTGACTCCATTCTATCCCTTCTCTTCCAACATATTGTCTCCTCTATTATCCCCACTCTTTCACTTATTTTCAATGATGTCTCCCTTTCTACTGGTTAATTCTCTGCTGCCTAAATACCTGCCCATGTCCCCTCCTGAAAAAACCCTCATTTGCTCCTTCCATTCCTGCTATATCTCTTCTTTCTTTTGCAGCTAAATTCCTTGAAAAGACTATTCATAAAAGATGCCTCCACTTTCTTTCCTCTCCCTCAACTCCTTATAATCCAGCTTCCAACCTTATCATTCCACTGAAACTGGTCTCTCTAAAGTTACTAATGATTTTTTAGTTGCCAGATACAATGGTCTTTTCTCAGTCTTCATTCTCCTTGACCTCTTTACAGCCTTTGACACTATTGATTATTCTTTCCTCCTTAATATTCTCTTCTCTCTAGAATTTTAGGATACCACCCTCTCATGATTCTCTTCCTACCTATCTGACCAATCTTTCTCTATCTCTTTTGCTGGATCTTCTTCCAGATCACACCCTCTAACATAGGTGCCCCTCAAGGTTTTGTCCTGGGCCCTCTTCTCTTCTCTCTTTATACTACTTCACTTGATGATCTTGTCATTTCCCATAGATTTAAATACCATCTTTATGCTGATGATTCTCAAATCTACCCATCCTGCTCCCAAATCTCTGCTGACCTCCAATTTCGAATTTCCACCTGCCTTGCAGACACTTTGGATTGGATTTCCAGTAGACATCTTAAACTCAACATGTCCAAAACTGAACTCATTTTCTTTCCCCCTAAACCTCACCCACTCTACCTTCCCAATTACTGTAGAGAGAAACACCATCTTCTCAGTCCATCAGGCTTGCACTTATGGGTCATCCTGGATCCCTCACTATCTCTCACTCCCTATATCCAATCTATTGCCAAGGCCTGTCAATTTCAACTTTGCAACATCTCTTGCATACACTGCCTTCTCTGCTCTGACACTGCCACTACTGTAGGGCAAGCCCTCATCACCTCATTCCCAGACTATTTTAATAGCCTGCTGGTGGGTGTACCTGCCTCAAGTCTCTCCCTACTCCAATCCAACCTTCATTCAGCCATTAAAGTGATTTTCTCAAAGCATAAATCCAATCACGTCACACATACCCCTCAATAAATTCCAGTGGCTTCCTACTGCCTCCAAGATCAAATACAAGCTGTTCTATTTGGCATTCAAAGACCTTATAACATTTCCAGTCCTCTTACACCTTACTCCCTGACATGTACTCTTTAACCCAGTGACTCCGGCCTCTTGTCTGTTACGTGAGCAAGATACTCCATCTCTTGGCTCCAAGCATTTTCTCTAGCTGCCCTGCATGCCTGGAACACTCTCCCTCCTTTGCTCCATCTGCTGACCTCCCTAGCTTTCTTTAAGTCCCAACTAAAATCCATTCTTTTACTGGAAGCCTTCCCCAACCCCTCTTACTTCTAGTGCTTTCTGTCTATTAATTACTTCCTATTTCTCCTGTATAGAGCTTGCTTTGTATATATTTGTTTGTGTGTTGTCTCCTCTCTTAGATTGTAAACTCCTTGAAGTCAGGATCTGTCTTTTGCCTCTTTTTGTATCCTCAGCACTAAGCACAGTGCCTGACACCTGCTAGGTGCTTAATAAATGTTGGTTGATGTATTACAGCATTCAGCTTCTTTTTTTCTTTCCATTTACACAGATATAGTCATTAACACATATACTTCATCTTTTAAAATAAATTTTATTATCTTTTGATTTTTACATCACCTACATTTTTCAGTACAATCTTTCACATGGTTGTTAATAGTTTGTGCTTCTTTTGACAACTGCTTTTTCCATCAACTTTGGCCATTTATTGGGAACTGGCACTTGGTCTTTAATAGTTCTGTTAGCTGTCTTTATATCTTGGATACATCCATTTCAAAGATGCATACAAGTCTTTCAGTTACTTCAACTTGTGTTTCATGGAATCTTTTTCATCAACAATAGCGATAGTGTATATTATGTGTAACTATATATATACTTATACATGTATAGTGGAGTTTTATAGCTTAGAGTATACTTTATCATTTAATCTTCATGCTCCCCTGTGAGTAAGGCAGGGCAGCTTGCCATTCCTATTTCACAAATATGGCACAGGATTCAGAGAAGGTTAGTGATTTGTCCAACATCACACAGTTAACAATTTATGGCAATGGTCTTTTGACTGCTAGCTTAATGAATGTTGCTTCCTTTGCACTCTGATGCCTCAAAAAATATTTCTGCCATAGATGTGGCATCTCAAGCATTTAACCAAAATCCAATCTGAATTAGAAGTCATTGATCCCAGTACTTTGTGTGTCCATGTATTCTCCTAAGGGCCAGGGGAATCAAGTGAAGATGGCTGACTGGTGCCAAGCTCTGAGAGACACAGCATCATTCTGCCCAAGCTGTGAGTGGCAAAGCTCTAAGTATCTCAATAAAACACTTTTCAAAGCCTAGGGTAGATTAGGAGGACTAGGTCCATATCTTCTCAGGTGTTCCTCTCAGGAACAGAATGACACTCTGGGCACCTACCCCTACTTTTTAGTAAAAAGTGCCTAGGATAGAAGTTAGTGACTGGTTAGAGATCACTAACCAGTCACTAAAGAGGACATTACTGTGTCATTTCCATATAAGACATGTTGTGAATTTTGCACTGGAAGCCTAAAACCCACTCAAATTTCTGTGAAATCATTCAACTGATTTTTTTTAAAAAAATGAGACAAATCAAGGCTAAATTAAAAAGTATATGTATTTTCCCCCTAATTTTTTAAATGAAACATCTTAGGTTCTATTAGTTATTTATTTTATATGCAATATCTTGCCAGGGAATCAGTGTTGTTCTAATAAGGACCATCCCTCAATTCATTAAGCATTTATTATTGGCACTAGGGACAGAGCTAGTACCCTGCTCTCAAAGAGTTGACATTTTAAAGGGAGTGAATCTAACCTAGTGCCTGGTACCTTTCATTTGAGGGGTAGTATTTTGAGACAGTATTTTGAATTTCAATATTAATTCCCAGTGTGAACTGAATGTAATCCCTGTCCCAAAACCCATTGCTATAGAACTCTCTCCTACTGGAGATGAAACCTCTGCCCCATATGAAGTGTGGGGCAGAGTTGATGAGAGGAAAGAGTTTCAGGTCTCAGTACCCTTTGAATCCTCTTTGGGGCTTCTCTAACCCAGAGTCTTCAAGGACCATTAAGTAGGCTTTTAGCTTCAAGGGGAAGATAGAAGAAGCTAAGCCCTCTTCAGGTTACTGAAGGGAAAAGATGATGAGAAGACATGAAGGAAATTGACATTCTCTAGCATGCCCCCATTCTCAGCTTGCTTCTTTAGAGGCTTCAGGGATTTTTCCATCTTGCTTCCAATGGGAGAGCTCCTTCACTCCCTATTGTCTGATATATATTCTCCTATATATACCTTCTCTGATATCTATCTCACTAATGATTTAGACAGATGGGTTTCTTTGCTACTTGATATGTATATTCATTTTGGAACTGGTAGGGAAGGGGTCAAGCCTTGGATATAGAGCTTGGGCTCTCCCTTTCCCCACAAATGAGAAAGCAATCAAGAATTAGATGTAATCTGACCATATTCCCTAAACTAATACTATTTAAAGGAGCAAATAGACATAATTTTAATCTAGTACACCTTTCTTTGAGGGGAGCAGAGTGGTGGCCTCTAGCCCCCACCCCCTAGCAGAAATGAAAGTCTCCCTAGGACAAGGGTGGGGACAAAAGAAGCTAGAGATGTCTATTCTGTTTCTCTTCAAGCCAAACAAAAGAACAATCCCCTCCCCTTATGTGGGCCCCTCTCTATCCATGGGGCTCCACTTCTACTCACTACACACATAAAGCTGAGAAAAAGTGGGGCTAGTGGAAAGGATAGATCTGTAGTCAAGAGGACTTAGGTTTAATTATAGCTCGCTATTACCTATGTGATCTTGGGCAAGTCACTTCCTATCTTCTTAGTTAAAATTCCTGCACCAGACATCTTTCTGTATGACTCTGGGCAACTCAGCCTTTTTTTTTTGTCTCAGTTTCCTCATATGCAAAATGGGGAGTGATAATAATAGCACCTACCTTCCAGGGTTTTTGTGAGGATAAAATGAGACAATAATTGTAAAGTCCTTGGCACAGCGCCATGCACATAGTAAGCACTACATAGATGGTAGTTGTTGTTATTATTATGTCACAAAAGACCCTGTCTTCTCAAACATCATATGGAAAAAAGCAATGAAAATGTTCAAAATAAGAAAAACTACTAGAAATCCTCTAAAATGTGTTGTGTTTTTTTATTTGTTTATTGTTAGGAAAAAAGAAAACTGAAAGAATATGATACAATTTCAATACAATAAAAACCTCTGTCTAGGATTTCAAAGAAGTCAAATCAAAAAGCTAGAAGTAAAATGTATTTTAAAAGAAATAACACCACCACCAAAAATGAACCTAGAATTTTTTAGACATAAAAATAGATGATAAAGATATTGAAGTAATTAATGGAAGAAATGAAGTTAGCAGGAATCATAAAATGAAGTGAATTGGGAATTGAGTGTGACTGAAATCTCAGGAGAAGATATGGAAGAGAGAAGAACTATTTAAACATATGGACATTATAAAAAAAATAGACTCCATGGAAAACGCTTATTTTACTAGAGAATAGAATGGGCGAAACAAGAAAGAAAGAAGAATGACTCCAGAGAATTACCCAACTGGTTAAATGGCTGTAAGCTATAATAAAAGGGAAATATTTAGAGGATAAGGCAAGGAGGGAACATTCAATGACTCCTCAAAAAATGAAAAATCTGACTTCAAGAAATTTTCCCAGAAATATTTAAAATAAGGGCCAGGCTGCCAACCAATGGAATTAACAAGATAACAATGATCCCCAGATTCAATTCATCCAATGCTGTCATTACAGCATCTCAGGGACAGTTCAGGCTCAGGACCTGTGAGCTTTTAGAGTTCCCCAAGTGGTCTGACCCATTGAAAAGTCTGATCACTGACTCCTTGCTCTGAACTCTGCAAGCTCCTGGCTTGGGTTTGGGTCCGAGTAATAGTAGAAAGCTGCTGAATTCAGCTACTATTAGCCAACTGGAGATCTCTGATGGCTCAGAGTGACAGAACCACAGACTCTCCTTTGGTCTGGGGTTCCTGACTTCATTATTCCTTTGCAGGCTTCAGATTGAGCTAGAGGGTAGAACTGGTGCCCCTGCTCTGCTCCTGGTGTCTGAATCACACCACTGATGCTTGTTTCTGAACTCATTCCTCTCTTGATATACTCACTAGGACCTGAGACTATTTGGGGGAGGCTGGAGAGTGGAGTAGGATTTGTTAATCCTGGTGTTGTAATCTAGAACTGAGTAGCGGGCAACAAAGCTGCCAGTTTACAGCTGTCCCTATCATTGGGCCCCTTCTTGCTCTAGTTTTCAGTCTCCCCCTCAGCCCTGAAGTGCTCTGAGTATGGTGAGCATGGCTGGATCCAGTCTCCCTGGCCACATCCCATCCCCAGTATTCACCAACCTCTCATTTTGTCTCCCTATGCTGATCTAGGCTGGAAAAATGATTTATTGTGACTTTTCCTTGGCTACCCCATCAAGATTTGGTCTGGTACATTTTCCAGATTTATTTAGAGGGATTTGGGGGGGGGGGTGCAGGAGCTCCTCACCACACTGCTTCCTGCTACTCCACCATCTTGATTCCATCTTTTACATATTGAAATGTTTGTCTTTGTTGGTGATTGGTAAACTCACAGTAAAAAATAAAACAATTTTTAAAAATACAAATACATTTTTGTCCTCAGACAAGTTTCTTTAAACTATTCAATGGAAAGACTGCAATACTTTAGCAAGTGAGAAAGTAAATCAGATATAGAGAGAGATAGAAGATCTGAGAATAATTAGGGATAAATTAAGGTCAAAGATGACAAATGTAAAAAGAAAAAATACTGTCAGATATCACTAGTTAAAAAACTATTATTGTAAATATTCTTTGGAATATATGTCTTATGGATTTCTTTCAAAAATGTGATTTTGGACAGAAAAGAACTTAGAGGCTCTTATTTCTGCTTGGTTATAAGTTTTGTCCATTCCATTTTTGCAGCTTTACTCCTATCCATACATTTCTCTCTATTCACACTGTCACCACCCTAGTATATGTCCTTATTACTGCTTACCTAGATTCTTCTTCCCTATAATTCCTCCTTTATATTATTGTTAGACTACTCCTCTGCTCAAACATCATTTAGTGGCTCTCTAGTGCCTATTAAATAAAAGTCAATCAACTTTGCCTGACATTCAAGGTTCACACTTTCCCACCCCCAAATCTGGTGCCCCCCTATCTTGCCACTTAGTCTCATATCACTCTTCTCTAGGCCTTATGCTAGCCAAACTGGAGTGAGAATAATTGAAATGAAAAGAAGTACTCTTTGTCCTCCAAGCACACCCTATGTTTACCCTCTTTCATGCCTTTGTACTATATCTGAAATGTTGTCAGTCCCAATATTTGCTTATTGGACTCACCCATCGTCTAAAGCCCAACTCAGTGCCTTCCTCCATGTAAGGTTACCTAGTCCCCTGCTGGTAACTCCTTTACAGGATTTCCCATGGCATTTTTGCAGGAGGGTGGCCAGGGGAGCTCTTTGATCAAATTTATGAGCTTTCAAGGAGTTGAGCCTTTGTTTAGGATTTTTTATTGCAGATTACCTATGGAAGCTATGGGTATGCCCTTCAGTATCTCTTGGAAAATGGGTCTCATTGATGGGGGTACCCCCAAGACGAATTTGTATCACACTTTTTGGAAAGTAGTCTCTTTCAGAAGGATCTACGCTTTGAGTTGGACTATAAAAGGGAGTAGTTACAGAAAATTCTACCCTTTTCCCTTTTCTACTTTTATTATGGAGGATATATGTATATAATAATGGTGATCTTGGAGCAGAAGTGCATAGCAGAGACAGACATGCCACTTCCCATGTGTCTTTTTATACAATAAGCATGAGTGATCCCAGATACACCACATGATATAGACTGCAGGGCAGGGTTACATGGGCCCAGGAAGTTTGCTTTTAACTACTCTGCTACAGGAGTGAGAGAGATGTATGGAAAAGCATATTGTAGAGATGGAGAAGAATGGTGTTGAGCAAGGCTGGACTCCACCAGGGCAGCTAGTATCTTCATCCACAAGGGTCAGGGTGGTAATGATGAGAATGGGATACAAATCTGATATTTAACGGACCTTTTTCTTGGTTAAGAATCCAGGTAGTCAGGACTGTGCCTTCTTCTCTTACATTTTTCTTTCCCTTTTTCTTTTTTGTTCACATGGAGCTGAGACTTAAGCCCAAAGTTCTTTGTCTCTTTTCAAGCCATTCTTTACTTTCCCAATATCATCTTAAATCTGATTTTCTCTACATAAAAGATGAGGGATCTTAATTATTTTGCATATATGTTTTTAATTGCATTTAGAACGTGCAAATGGGCAAACATTTAGCTGTTGAACTATGCAGAATTTAATTGCCTGCAGAGTTTCTATCCTAATAACAGAGGCCACTTGGGGACTTTAAAAAGCTGTTCTAAATTTATTAATGACCAGCAATAAGAATCTGTATTTTTTAAAGCTTTTCAAATTAGCAGAGGAAAGAATCTCTGTGGATCCAGCCATTGCCTCTGGATGTAATCGAGCTGTTGTTTGAAATGTGCTTGTCTGGGACTAATCTCCAGAGAGGGAAGGGAGGAGGGGCTATGCTTAGAAAGAAGACCTTATCCAAAGCCAAGTACCTGGGCTGAGATAGCCATAGTCTGGGAGGATTTAGATCTTCCAGATCCCAGGAAGGGAGGAAGGTACTCCTCAGCCAGCTGTCCTACACAGAGATCCCTGCAGGCTCCATATAGGCAAGGGGGAACACATATGATTTTTAGTCCTGTAGGTCCCAGATATCTGATTCTGTTTTTTGGAAATAAGAAATAGTCCAAGAGTGACCAGGCTTGTTTGCAGTTGGAGGCTAAATGAGAGACCCTAGAGTTGACTCTGTTTTTTCTTAGAGGTAGATGAGGAAAAGTGGAGAGTTAATATGCTTTCACAAGAAATCAATCTGTGGTAGAGAAATTTTTTTGCCTTCAGGAATATATACAAGTTATTTGCAGGACAGGGTAAAAGGCAGATTCAAATTGGTACATTCTCTCTGGCTGCACTAGATGGATTCACCAGTCACCAGTGATTGCTATTGATGTACCTCCTTTTGCCCTAACTCTTCTTTGGGGAAATAGCAGGGGAGAAGTGGGATCAAACCCGACAAGCCTATATCAATATATTATAGTCAACTGTGTTTTTTCATATTCCCCAACTGGACTGTAAACATGATGAAGGTATTGACTATTACTTATGCAAGGAGTGTAGGGATTTGGGGTTTGTTCTTGTTCTTGTTTTTTTTGGTGAGGCAATTGGGGTTAAGTGACTTGCCCACAATCACACAGCTAGGAAATATTATGTGTCTGAGGCTGGATTTGAACTCAGGTCCACCTGACTCCAGGGCCAGTGCTCTATCCACTGTGCCACCTAGGTGCTCCAGGATTTTGGTTTCTGAAGGGAAATAGATTAAAGGCTGTTAGCTTCACTAGTTGCCCTTAATCATTTTTGGTCTTGTTCCTGAGTTAACTGCATTGCAAATTAAGGATGAAAAAGTCTCCTCATCCCAGCTTTATCCAGCTCCTTTCTAATTTTGTTATGTAGATTCCCTGGGATATATCGAAGGGGATCAAGAGTATAGTAAGGGTTAAAAGAAATTTTAAACCATAGCTCGAGTAAGTTTAAACTGAGAGGCCGTTATTAGCATCAGAGAGAGGAATTCAAAAGACAGACTTAAAATGCCTAAAGGATTCTCAAGCTAGCTGGAGTGCGAGTCACAAACACACAGACCAAAAAACAAACAAATAAAAAGCCCTACAGAGAGCTGTGGGATTGTAGTCTAAAGAGCTAGGAGGTTCCCACTTCTGCCAGGAGGAAGTCGAAGACCGGTATATGAGCATTGGAGAACACCAAAAGTTGGGCGTATCCGCAACACAGTTGAAGACCAGCAGATGGCATCAGAGAGCAGCAGCTGCCGCCACAGCGCTGCTTATAGACTCTGCAAAGAACTGCCCCATCTCTAGAGATGTGCTTCCCTGGCTGTGCACATTCCCTGGCCATTCAGTGCCCATGTCTAGCCATACATGTTCCCTGAGCCACATAGGCTCTTGATGTTTATGTTTTTATTCTGGAAGATATATGTATATAATAATGGTGACCTTGGAGCAGAAGAGTACAGCAGAGACAGACATGCCACCTCCCATGTATCATTTTATACAGTAAGGACGGGTGACCCCAGATACACCAATTACTGAAGTCTTGAGGAAGAGAAAGAACTTTCACATGGTGTAGACAGCAGGGCAGGGTTATGTGGACCCAGGAAGTTTGTTTTTAACTAGTTTGCTACAGGAGTGAGAGAAATGCGTGGAAAAGCATATTGTAGAGATGGAGAAGAATGGTGTTGAGCAAGGCTGGGCTTCACCAGGGTCAGGGCAGTGGATTTGTGTGTTACCTGGTCGTACGTGTTCCTTGTGGGTGTTCTCTGGTCTTTTCCCACCAGGATCCTACTCTTCTTCCCACCCCCAGACCAGGCCCAGGACTTCAAGAGCAGGAAGGGGACCATTTGTGACATGAAGTGATAAGGGACCTGGTGTAGAGAGATGGAAGAAGAAGAAAAGGAGGAGAAGGAGAAAGAAGGGAGGAGAGAGAGAGGGATGGGGAGGAAGAAGAGAAGTGAGGAGGAAAAAGGATCCAGTACTCAGGGGCTAGGATAGAGTTGTCAAATGCACAGTGACCCACAATGCCCTGAATTTAGGCCAAACAAGATTAAAACGTAATTCAGAAATATTTAACAAAATAAATAAAAATACAATGAAACATTAACATGTGGCTTTCTAAGTCAATATTCGGCCTGATAATCATTTAAGATCAATTGAGCCCCAGTAAGGGCCAAAAACCTGAATTAATCTTTTTCTCCTTGAGTGAACTAAAAACACCCCTTCCTGTGTCAGCAATTTCCAAGACCAGATGGAACTGACCAGCATTCTTCCTGTTCGTATTCACTAAGTCCAGGATGTCTGGGACCAGACACTCTCTTGGATAATGGGACTCTTCTTATCTTGGTCTATAATTTCAATTGACACTTTTACATTCTCCTATTTTATTGTATTTACAACCTATTCAATTAAGAAAATTCTTTCCCCATGCTATATGTTAAACAAACACATGGGAGGCTGTATTTTTTGGAACACAGACATCCTGAGTCTGATCACTCTCAACTGTATAAAATCTCTATCATTTTGTTTAATCTCCGAGTCAGAATCACATTCTGGCTTCCATGTTAACATGATTCTCAACTGAAAGGGAATAAACTATATAATCATGTATCACCTAACTTGTTTGCCTTCTTTAACCAGACTTTCAGGTTAACAGGCCCACAAGGGCTCTTATGTATGGTTTAGTGGCACTGAGTTTGGAGACCATGTCCCTATATCTTATCTCTCAGATTAGACCCCTGATTCAAGGCAGGATGGGACTGAGACCAAGGACCCCAAAAGAAGGGGCAGTCTTTGATGCTATGGAAGGAAATAGTGATAATCAATGAAAATAAAGTCAGTCCACTGACCTCCAGCCTCTCCTTCTTTATTCCCCTATAAATCACATAACCCCATCCTGGGGACGGCTTTGGGGATTTCCAGGGGAAGTACTGGTTACCATGGGTGGGAACCCAGGGACTCGGCAGAGCACACATGTGGTAAGTGTCAGTAAAACGGAGGCCCTGAGAAGATCCGCCCATCTCTGAAACACCAACCCTTTTATCTTCCTTCATGTATTCCTACCTTATCTGATGGCTCTTCCTGTCTCTTTGACATTCAGGCTTGTGTACAACAAACTGATTTACTTATGATTAACCTCCTGGGGCTGAAGATCCTGAAAAGGTCAATATCTAAGGAACCAGCTTCTTGTTTGGGGCCTCTACTTTTCCCCACATTTACTGGTCTCTGAGAATACATGGGCCCTGCTCAGTCCCTCCATTCCTGGATGATCACTGACTGTGAGAACCCATCCTTCCGCTGAAAACCCCAAAAAGCTATGGTGAGAATTACAAGAAGCTGCACTTTCTTTCACTGGCTTCTCACCTCCACTGGGCTAGACCTTGTTCTCTGAGGGGACAAGAAAGATCATAGCTTCTGAGACTCTCCTTCCCAGGCAAAAAGAACAGAAGATGGGTCTTAGATAGCAAAAAAAAAGAAGGGCTACTGGTTGACCTCTTTCTGGGAGAGTTGAAGATGGTTTTCTGCTTAGAGGCAGAGCATTTATCAGATGACCTCCATTCCTCTAGAAATGAAGGGTTTTTTATTTTTTTTAATTTTTTGCTAGGCAATCAGGGTTAAGTGACTTGTCCAGGGTCACACAGCTAGTGAGTGTCATGTGCCTGAGACCAGATTTGAACCCAGGTCCTCCTGACTTCAAGGTTGGAGCTCTATCCACTGTACCACCTAGCTGGTCCATGATGGGCTTTTTAGGAAGACAAAAATCTCCAAGAAACTACTAAGACATCTTGGTTATTATGTATCCTGCAAATAAGGACTTCGCTTTAGAGTCAGGGGGCCTGAATTTGAACTGCAGTTCGGTGACTTTCTGAACATACATGTGGAGACTTCAGCAGACAATTTGTTGTTGTTGTTGTTGTTGTTTTTTGGCCAGGCAAGGGGGTTTAGTAACTTGCCCAGGGTCACACAGCTAGTAAGTGTTCTGTGTCTGAGGCCGAATTTGAACTCAGGTCCTCCCGAATCCAGGGCCAGTGCTCTATCCACTGCACCACCTAGCTGCCCCTTCAGCAGACAATTTGAAACACAGAACAGGAGATCTGGGGGTAAGGATTAACGTCATTAAAGCACTCATAGCGTTCCTTAATTGAGACATGGGATAAAAATCATAAGTTTGTTGACTGAAGCCCAGCTGTGGGAACTTGGGTTCAAATCCTGGCTATACTACTTACTAGGTGTCATTTTGGATGTCACATACTCTCTGGCCATCAGCTTTCCTCTTTGAAGGTGTTGGGCAAGCTAATCTCTAAGATCCTTTCTAGTTCTAAATTCTATGATGTAATGAGGTGTTTCATCCAGAAACAAGGAGAAGAATTTGAATGAGTCAATGTCGCTTCAACTATATTACTATCAGCCAGTGAGTGGTCACTGCAACAGCTGTGTGTGCCTCCATCCATGAGGTGAATCCTGAGGTCCCGGACCTCTCAAACTGCCTTACCCTGAATTTATAGGTTACCAAGCCGGTGGAAATGGGTCTTTCCTCCTCGCACCCTCTACCACTGTAGTGAGTATATGGGATGCAACACAAGACTTCTTGTCTCTGTCTCTTTTTGAACTTAAACTCAGAAAGGCCTGAATTCTCTTCTTGCCTCAGATGCTTTAGCTGTGTGACCCTGGGCAGGTCATCTAACCACTCTGTGCTTCAGTTTCCTCACCTGTAAAGAGGAGGTAATTATTCTCATTTATTATGGGAGGCACCTACCTCATAGAGTTATTGTGAGGATTGAATGAGGTAACATATGTAAAACACTTCACATACCTTAAAGCTCTTTATAAATACTGTTATTATTATTAATCATTATTATTTCTCCTCTGCCACTTATGCAAGGCTGTCATGTAACCATATGTGCTAAGGCTTTAGGAATAAAGCCTTCCTATCTATTTCCCACCCCCTTTCTCAGCAGTAAGGTATCATATATAACACAATCAATCAATAAACATTTTTTCCATATAATTCTCTCTCTGTGCTTAGGCCAAAACAACCTATCCCACATCCCCAGTCTTACTTGCACCAACCTTTGCTCAAACTCTGTACTTCAAATTGAATGCTCTCCCTCTGCCCTAATCTTTATTTGCAGACAACATATCTACCCTTATTCAAATATCAAATGAAAATCATATTATTTCATCATTAGAAAAGACCTCGGGGGTTGAAGGAGGGGGAGGTGTGTCCTCTAATCCAAACTTTGACCAAGAAAGAATCTTGTCTTCACAACATACTTGACAGAAAATTTACAATAATGGACAACCCACTAGCTCCTTCAAAGAGCCCATGCTGCCTAACGCATCACTTTAATTGTTAGGAAGTTTCTCTGGAAAACTGGCCTAAATCTGCCCTTTTGTGGTTTTTACACATTGCCAAGATTTCTGCCCTCAGAGGCCCATCAGTACAAGGCTAACCTCTGTTGCACATCATTGTGAATAGGAAAGCTTCTCAGATCCTCTCAAATTGAAGTCATCCCTCTCATCTCAAACTTTTTTGTTCTTTTCTTGAGGACCTTTCGCAAACTCTGGTCACTGGGGAGCTTTTCCCTACACTGAGCTCAAACTTGCCTCTCTGAAGCTCACCCCATTGCTCTGAATTCTGTCCTCTGGGGCCAAGCAGACTTTATCTAACCGCTCTTCCATAGGACAGCACCTCAATGACTTGAAGACAGATATTCTATTTCATCCCACCTCCAAACCCCATCACCAAGTTTTCTCTTCTCCAGACTAAACATTTCTAGCTCCTTGATGTGTTGTAGAGACCCCTCACCCTTTTCTGGATGCTGTCCAATTTATCAGTGTCTTTCCTAAAATGGAGCAACCAAAATGGATGATAAACAAGATCTGTTATAATCAGATTGGAATACAGGAGAACTAGCATCTCCTGGTTCTGGGTTCAACCCAGTCTTCTAGTCTCTAGATATTTTGTAGGTCCTGAATGTCATCCTCTTAGCTGGCCCTCCCAGCTTTATGTCAGTGCCTGAGTAGATAAGCTTGTCGTGTGTATTGCCACTGATTCAAAATATTGGACCGAACCAGAAATAGTAACTTGCTTACAGTCACACAGATAGGGTCACATCAAGACAAATTAAGGTCCTCTGACTCCTAGACTTCCTAAAGCAGCCTGTGGAAATCAGTATCCCTGGCCACAGGGTCCATTCCATTCAAGATCTTTCCTGTTCAATGGGAAACAAAATAAGTGGAAGACTGGAAGAGAGAGCTGAAAATCTGTCAACTAGACATAGGCCCAGTTTTCTTCTCCTTCTCTCTCCTGACACAGAGACTGGAGTGTCACTTCCTCTAAAACTTCCTCTTATTTCTACTTCAGAATCCAATTCCCTCTATCTTGGTGAGAAAAAACATCCAAAACAGTAGTTCCCTTTGTGGTTTACTTTGCTCTTTGAAGGAAGAAACTCTCTTTAAAACAAGCCCAGTACATATTAACTGTGTCATTTTTGGCAGAGAGAGCTCCATCAGATTTGCAGATAATTGCAGCCTTGCATTTCTATGGCTAGATCTTCCCTACAACCCAGGATCATGATCCATATCCAGAACCCCTTATCATTTCCTCTGTCCATTGGATCTGTAGCACCCTCTGATAATGTTATTCTGTTTCTACCTCTACTGACTTTTCAACTAATCTCCTCAACATGATTTCCTTTTCTTTTTCTATTTCCTTCCATATGTTTTTAATATATCCATAATCTGGAACTCCAAGCCCTAAATTTAGATGGACTGAACTTAACTTTCTAGGATTATCTCAAAATCATTCTCTCTGGTTCATATATCCATCCAGAATTTCCCCCCAGAATCTAAGAGTTTGGCTCATTTTACCACCATCCAGTCTTCCTTTGGGACTATTAGAATATGGACTGTTTCTAGGTCTCCACATGTAGATTAAAAAAACCCTCAGTTTCCATAAAGCACTCATCTAACACTGTGTGTGTGGGATTCAAGACAGCCTTAATTTAATCCGACAGGGGAAAAATGCAAACAACTTAAAAGACTCACAATGATCCATTAATTATCTAAACAATCACTCTTTTCTCTCTAGTGGGCCCCATTTCCCTTCGAGACAACTAGTCAATCCTCCAGATTCATCATCCCTACCTGTGATTTGGATTCCTTCATTAAAGGAAAGCATTTGGGGCAGATTGGAAGTCAGCTCCTCTCCAAGGACTGAGCAGTATGAATAACTCCATGTGCTGCCTTCTTTCCTAGGAAATCAGTGCTATCCAAATCCCCTACCCTTCCTAGGAGGCTGAGTCCAATATAGGAGTAGCACTCCTCCAAACATCCCTTCCCTTTTTCTTGGAGGCTTGGTTTGGAACCCTCCCCACTCTACCACTGTACCTGAGTCGTGGACTCCTCTCAGACTTCTAGTTTCCTTCTTTGTGGTCACCTCTAGGCCTAAGAGACTCCACTACTAACTCTCCATGGCAAGGTTTAGAAATTCAGGATGCAGGAACTCTTGTCTCTCCACCGTTGTCCTCAGCTTCTGTCATCCCTTGGATCAAACTCTGCCACTGATACTCCACATTTCTACTATCTCGAGGGCTGTAGGTGGCCTCTGTAGGGGTGGCAGCTAAGTGGCACCATGGATAGAGTGCTGAACAGGGACTCAGGAAGAACTCAATTCAATGTTGCCTCAGATACTTAATAGCTGTTGTCATTTAACCTCTGCTGCCTCAGTTTCCTCATCTGTAAAAGGTGGGTAATAGGGGCAGCTAGGTGGTGCAGTGGATAGAGCACTGTCCCTAGATTCAGGAGAACCTGAGTTAAAATCTGGCCTCAGACACATAACACTTACTAGCCATGTGACCCTGGGCAAATCACTTAACCCTATTGCCTAGCAAAAAAAAAAAAAAGGTGGGCAATAATAGCAGCTACCTTCCGGGGTGGTCATGAGGGTAAAGCAAGATACTATTTGTAATATACTTTGTAGAGTTTAAAGCAATAGATAACTGTTAGCTATCCTCACGATAACAACATGGTTCCTGATAGACTGGGTAAAGGGACAAGATGTATGTATCAGGTGCCAAAATCTGTTCTCAGCTCTCTGGTCTCTGGTTCCTGCTCTCCCTACAGTTCTCTGAACTGCTTCCAGGTCACTACACTCACTTTCTAGGCCCTAGTTCAAAGGGCAGAGTTCATTTCTTCCATTAGATTGACTGACATCTAATCAAATCATATCAAGACTCAATTAATAGAAATGTTAGTACATATAAATGAGACATAAAGTCCTAAAGAAAGACTTCATTTTGGACTTTGCTAAATCATGAAGGTTTCTTTTTAGTTGTGCCATCTACTAAATAACATTCCTAACCCTTTTTTATCGCTTCTGTTTCTTGTCAATTAATAAATTATCAAGTATTTATTTAGCTCCTACTATATTCTATCTAGTTAGTTGTAGGGACTAGGGATACAAAGACAGAAAAATGAAATCATCTCTGATTTTAAAAGTCTATTTTTATTAAGATGTGCCATTTCAGAGCCATGGTCTAGTTGGGGTCCCACACCATCATTTCTGATATGTTTCAGATTAAATTTGCCTCTTTCTATTAAAATCTCTATTTTTCTTGATAGTTACTAACACTTTGTTCATTTATTGTAGACATTAGAGGCCCTGAGTTTTATTATTGCCTCTTATCTTGGAATAGGGAGGAGTTTCTGAGTCAACAAAAAAGAATAAAGAGAGAAAAGACAGAATCTGTGGTCTACAGGGACCTCTGCCTGTTACTGTCTGTGTGGTTTTCCATTGTGCAAAGGCCCAGTCTGGAAACACCATGGTTTTCAAATTCATCATAAATGGAATTATCTCTAGAGATCTTAGTATCTCTTGGATTAAGCACAGCGATCAGATTCTTGACAACTTGACATGCTCTATATGAAAGAGGACAGTGATTCCTATCATGTGAACTGTCACAATTAAACAATGTGAATAAATGGAGTTATATGACACATTTGGGCCATGTCTTGGGCTGTATTAATAGAAGCATAGTATTCAAAACAAGAAAGGAAGTATTTTTAGGGTCTTCTGCCCTAGTCAGACAATTGATGGATGCAACAAATTCTTTATTTTAAAATTTAATTTCTTTTCAATTTTCCTGCCACTCCTCAAACCCCAATTAGGAAGGGAGAAGGAAGAAAATCTTTATAACAAATGGGCAAAGTCAAGCAAAACAAATTCCCATATTACTATTGTTCAAATATTATATGTGTGCATGTGTATGTGTATAAGTTCTTAAAACTTTTAAAGTTTTTGTTCTTATAAGGTTGTTTCTGTATAAATTGTTCTTCTGATTCTTCTAATTTTAATATGTATCAGTCCATAGGAGTCTTCCCTTTCCTCTTTCTTTGATCCCTTTGGGAGTAAATACCTAGTGGTGGTATGACTGTGTCAGAAGATATGCCCAGCTAATAACTTTGGGGGTTGGTTCCATGTTGCTTTCCAGGATGACTATAGCCATAATTCACAGCTCCACCAAGGTTCCAGGCACTATATTCCAAGAATTACACTGACAAGCTGGGGTCTAGCTTCAATGGCAGGAGAATGAGCTGGATTTGGATAAGGATAAGGTGGATGTTGAAGTCCTTGCCATGTAAATGACAGTTGAAGAACTTGGTTATCCTAAGAAGGAAAAAAGTAGATGAAGGAGGACAAATGAGAGCTGCCTTCAAACATTTGAAGGGTGATCATGGGAAGATGGATTAAACATGTATAGTTTGGCCTCTAAAAGCAGAATTATCTGCTCCTTCACCTTCTTTCTTCTTTATTGTCTCCTCTGACTCCTTCAGTTCAACACTGATCTGACTTATAGTCAGAAACTCATTTTAATTTTTACTTCTCATCTATCATACCCACCATGAACTATCCCCTCATCCTGGCTAAACAAACATTTAAAAGAATTGAGTGAAACTATGATAATAAATCTTCTTTCATCCATCCCTCCCCCTTATGCTTTTCAAATTTACCAAAATCTCAAAAGCTTCAGAAGAGACTGAAAAGGCTGGTGACATTTGTTTCACTTTCTACCAACTCATGACCTGATCTCCCTTTGGTTTCCATGTTGGTTCCTTTAGATAAGCATATCTCTTTTATTCTAGATAAAGATGTACAAAATACAAATGAAGTTTATGGTATTTATGGATTGTTACTCTCTGACACAGAGACCTCCAAAAACACAATCCCAGAAATTTAAGCAACAAAGGCATTGCCGAAGGATGAATTCTGGGAGAGCATCTATTTGAGTTTCTCATTTCTTTAGAAGGACTGTAAAGGTGAAGAGTCCTGCAAGTTCAAGGCAACAAATACACTTTCTACGTAAGTTCTATTTTTAAAACTGGTTTTTTTCCTGACAGTGGTGGGTTATCAGCATGAGCCAGTTTAAAGTAATCAGAGGGGGTTAAGAAAGTAGGTTATGACTTACTAAATGGTAGATGATAATGGCAGCTCCTCTTTTAAAGCATGTAGCTATAATAATAGCTAACATTTATAGTTATATAGAATTATGCTCACTATACTATAGTTATATAGTATAGTGCATATGATGTGCAAGGAACTGTGCTAAGTACTTTTAAAAAATATTTTTTATTTTTAAATTATGGAATATAACCAACATGTCCGTAACATAGTATAATAAAAAAGATGATTTCACACAAAACTGCAGGTTTACTACATACAACTTTCTATTCCTTTTTTTTCTTCCCTCCCCTGCCCTAGAGATGGCTACCATTATACACAGATAGGTATGTGTATGTATGTATGTATGTATGTATGTATACATATATGTATAGGTATACACACATATATAATTATCCTATAACTATTTCTATTTAGCAGTTCTTTCTCTGGATGCAGAAAGTATCTTTGTTTATATGTCCTTTATTTTTAATTTGTGTATTTGTAATAGTCAAAGTGACATAGTCACTCAAAGTCATTCTTAAAACAATGTTAGTTACTATACACAATATTCTCTTGGTTTTGCTCACTTCTCTCTCTGCTATTTTTTGCAAGTATTTCCATGCCTTTCTAAGATCATTGAGTTCATCATTTCTTACAGCACAGTAGTATTCTATCACAATCTTACACCACAAATTGTTCAGCCATTCCCCAATTAATGAAGATCCCCGCAATTTCCAGTTCTTTGCCACCCCAAAGCAAGCTGCTATAAACATCCTATTCACATTCAAAGTTATAATTACAATTTGTGAATTTCCCTCCATTTTATTTTTACTCATTTTCTTTCTCAGCCTCTTTTTACCTGATCCTTGTTACCTTATCTTCTTCCCCCACCTCCCATTCCCCATCCCACCCACCCCTCTAAGAGACCTTGACCCTCTCCTCCTACCCTCACAATCCCAATCCACACATATCCTCCAAAAGTCCCTTCTCCACCCTGTCCCTCAGTTTCCTTACCTCTCTACATGTTCAGAAAACTTCTATACCCTTCCAAGTATACATGTTGTTTTCTTTTCATGAGAGTAAGGTTCCAAAACTGCATAAGCATATAAGCAGTTTGACCTTAATGAGTGCCTTATAATTAGTCTTTAGTGCTTTCCTTATATTTCTTCTGGATATTTCATATCAAATTTTCCATTGAGTTCTGGTCTTTTTGTTACAAATACCTGAAAGTCTTTCAGTTTGTCAGTTTTTTTCATTCAGGATTATATTCAACTTTGCTGGGTAAGTTATTCTTAGATACAACCTCAGCTCTTTTGCTCTTCAAAATTTAATGTTCCAATACCTATCATCTCAGAGACAGAAGTTGCTAGGTCTTGTGAAATCCTGACTGTATCTCCTCAGTATTTAAATTGATTTTTTTTTCTTGTTGCTTGCAATATTTTCTCCTTAACCTGGGAATTCTGAAACTTGGCTATGACATTCCTGTAAGTTTTCCTCCTGGGATTTTTTCAGGTGGTGAATGGTAGACTTTTTCTATTTGTACATTACTTTCTTGTTCTAGAATTTCAGGGAAATTTTCCTTAATAATTTCTTGTAATATTTTATCAATTCATTTTTTGATCATAACTTTCAGGTGCTCCAACAATTCTTATATTGTCTCTTCTCGATCTGTTCTCCAAATCAATTGTTTTTCTAATGAGATTGTTTCAGATTCTCTTCTATTTTTTTCTACTTTTATTATTGCTTGGTGTCTTATGACATCATTTGATTCCTTTTGCCCAATTCTGGTTTTCAGGGAGTTATTTTCTTCCTTAATATTTTGTATCTCTTTTCCAGTTGGTTAACTTTCTTCTCATAATTTTCTTGGATAGCTTTTTTTTTCTAATTTTTCTTGATCTCTCTTATTTGATTTTTGAATTCCCTTTTAAGTTCTTCAAAGAACTCTTTTTGGGTTTGTGACCATATGATGTTACTCCGTGGGGTAAGTCCCCTGTCAATACCTGGATGCTTTATTCCAGGCTGGTAGGGGAGGGAGAGGGCCCCAACATTCTCCATCAGCAATACAACTGAAGCCTCATTTGTAGGTTGACAAAGACATGGATAGTGTGTCACCAGTCACCTAAAGAAATGATTTTTCTAAAAAAATGAGAAAATCTTGTGTTGGAAAAAGTACCAGTTGCTCATGGGTAGGCTGAGCTATTATGATAAAAATGACAATTCTACCTAAATTAATTTACTTATTCAGCACCATACCAATCAAACTAGCAAAAATTATTTTATAGAACTAGGAAAAACAATAACAAAATTCACCTGGAAGAACAAAAAGAATGTCAGGGGAACTAATGAAAAGAAATGTAACGGAGGTGGCCTAGCTGTACCAGATCTTGAATTGTATTATAAAGCAGCAATCATGAAAACTACTTGGTACTGGCTAAGAAACAGTGATGCATCAGTGGAATAGGTTAGATATGCAAGACACAACAGTCAATGACTATACTAATCTACTATTTGATAAATCCAAAGACTCCAGCTTCTGGGATAAGAAATCACTATTTAACAAAAACTTTTGGGAAAACTGGAAAAATGTATGGTAGAGATTGGGCATAGACCAACATCTTACACCCTATAGCAAGATAAAGTCAAAATGGGTACAGAATTTAGATATAAAGACTGATACTATAAGCAAAGTAGAAGAGTAAGGAATAGTTTACCTTTCAGATCCATGGAGAAGGGAAGAATTTGTGACCAAACAAGAGACAGAGAACATTATGAGATGCAAAATGGATAATTTTGGTTACATTAAACTGAAAAGTTTTTGCACAAACACAGCCAATGAATCCAAGATTGGGAGGGAAGCAGAAAACTGGGAATTTTTACAACTAATGTCTCTGATAAAGGCCTCATTTCTAAATATACAGAGAGAATTGAGTCAAATATTTAAGAATACAAGTCATTCCCCAACTGATAAATGGTCAAAGGATATGAACAGGCAGTTTTCAGAGGAAGAAATTAAAGCTATCTATACTCATATGAAAAAATGTTCTAAATCACTATTCACTAGAGAAATGCAAATCAAAATGACTCAGAGGTACCACAGTCACCCTGAACTGCACAATACCTGGGGTTCTAACAGTAAGACCAGTGAAAAGGGTCAAGGGGAAAGGGGCCCAGAGACAAGAAATTTACCATTTCCAAGGAGGCACCTTCCACCACATAAAGAAAGCAGCCTAACCCAGCAGCAACACAGACTTCTCCATCAGCATCAGCCACATCACTCCATTGGATAGTGGCACCTATGACTGCATGAAGTTCAAAAAGGGGACACCTAGCATAGAGTATAAATCTGGTATAAATCATGTTGTCTGTGATGGGCAAGTACAGAGTACTGGGACAACTGTCCAAGTTCTGCTAGCAATCAAAGGCCCAGGAATCTAGCCATAGAAGTCTCTCTTTTTCAAACTGTATTTTTTGAGGTTGGGGAAGTAAAGTAGTAGAACAAGGGAGGTTCCAGCTTCAGGACAAGGTAGCCCAAAAGTAGGAAGGTATGAAATATACAGGCTTGGGCATAAAACTTCCTTGACTATATACCAGCTTGTAAGGACTCTTTTAGATCTATCCAAAAGACCTTAGCCTTTTCCCCCCAAGGCTTTCACCTCTCACTCTTCTTAACTTTCACTAGTCACTAAGCCCCATCCAAAGGCACTGGTCTCCTGGTATGGGGGAGATTGATGTCTTCTACCACATAATACTAGAAGGAATTCCTCCTCCAAACTCAAGCCATTACGATCAGAGAACCAGAGTTTGAAGGCACAGTAATGAGTGGTTTCAGGGTCTAAAGAATGACCATCCATGTGGGAGTCTGGCTAGAAAAAATGAGGGAAAAAAAGGAAAGAAAAGAATTATTAGGTCACGGAAGTTTTGAATGCAGATGACCTGATAGGATATGATGTTTGAGGGGATATTAATATGTATATTAAAGTCCCCAAGAATGAAGGCATGGGTAGGCTAGAGAGAATGGTTGTGAACCAGGTTCCAAACTCTTTCAGAAAGGAGGAAGAAATACTTAGGGGTCAGTATATCATATGAAGAGGAGTCAGGACAGTGTAATATGGACACTTGGCTTGAATCTTCAAAAGAAGAAAGGTTGTTGAGCCATGGTGACAGAGAATAGATGAAAATGAGTGAGGAACAAGCAGCATGCCAACTCCTCCTGGCTCTGTGTGTCAGACAATCTGAAAGAAAGAAGACAAAGTATTACAGAGTTGTCCAGGGTGCTAAACTTTTCTGGAAAGTCAGACTTTCATGTGTTCTAGATGATGTTAAACAGAAAAAGAGAAGGCCGCAGTAAAGGAAGGTTTGTTAATGATTGAGTGGTGGTGAGTGGTCAGGGTGCAAGAGGGTACAGTGGGAACAGAGGGCAGAGGAGGAAAGGTAAAAGCCAGCAGAGCCCTCAAAGGCCTTTCATCTTCCTAATAACGATCTGGCTTTTCAGACTGGATTCCAGTAGACATCTTAAACTCACTCTGTCCAAAACAGAGCTGATTATCTTCTCCTTAAACCTTTCCCCTCCTACCTTTCCTAATATTGTATAGGACCGCACCATCCTCCCATTCTCTCTGGCTCACAACCTAGGAGTCATCCTACACTCTGCACTGTCTCTCACCTCCCATATCTGAGTTGTTGCCCAAGTCGATCAATTCAGCCTGTGCAAGAGTTCCCAAATATGCCCCCTTCTCTCCTCTGACACTGCCACCACCCTAGTGAAGATCCTCATCACCTCACACCTCGATTACTGCACTGGCTGCTGCTGGGCATGACGGCCTGAAGTCTCTCCCTACTCCAACCACTCTCCTTTCAGCCACAAGAGTGATTTTCCCAAAACTCAGGCCTAACCATGTCACCTCACTCCCTTCCCAGCCCTTCGAACAAACTCCAGGAGCTTTGTATTCGTGCCAGGCACAAATAAAAAATGTGGCTTTGAGCATTCAAACTGTTCATCATCAAGCCCCCTCCTACCTATCCAGTCTTCTTACATGTTATTCTCCCACATGTACTCTCAATCTGGTGGCACAGGCCTCAAAGATGTTCCACAAAATAAAAAGACTCTCCAGATTTTAGTCACTGGAATTTTCTTTGGTTATTTCCCTTGCCTGAATGCTCTCTCTCTCTCCACTCCAACAACTGATCTCCCTGGTTGCCTTTATGTCACCAGCAGGATCCCACATTCTGGAGGAAGCCTTCTCTAACTCCTCTTAATTCTAGTGCTTTCCCTCTCTTAATCGTTTACTATTTGTCCTCTATCTAGCTTGGTCTGTGGCTATTTGTTTGCATGTCATCTCCATTAGATCACAATATCCTTGTGGGTAAGGACTGTCTTTCATATCCCCAGCCTGGCATATAGTATGCCATTAGTAAATGTTTGTTGAACTGAATGTAGTTTAAAGGTTTGCGAATCACTTTGCAGACATCATCTCAATTGATCCTCAAAATAATGCTGTGAGGTAGGTATTGTCACCCCCAATTTACAGACAAGGAAGCTGAGGTCAAGAGAGATTAAAAGATTTGTCCCAAGGCCAAATCAACAAGTTTAGGGTTTTTTGTTTGGTTTGTTTCACTTTTTTTTTTTAAACTGTGTCTCCCTATCTCATGCTGGAAGTTCAGTGGCCACTCATGGGCCAGATGTCAAATGATCAACATGGAAGCTAAGACTTGCTCCTTTTTTCCAAGCTGGCCTATGTTGACCACCATGGTGGCCTCCTCTGCTATAAAGAGGCTCACCAAATTTCTGCCAGATTGAGTGTGGACAGCTGATGGGTTTTGCCTCACTATAGTTCAAACCCCTTGAACCCGAGGGATCCACAAGCTTCAGCTACCTCCCAGTAGCAGGGATTATAGACAGGTGCCACTATACCTGTCAGTAAGCATTTATTTAGTATTTAATGTATGCCAGGCACAGGGGTAAGCACTGAGGATACACATACAAGCAAAAGAAAGGCAAGCCCTGTCCTCAAGAAGCTTACATGGCAAATGGGAAAATCAACACAGAAAAAAAAATGAAAAGTATGTGTCAGGGAAGGTACCCACACTGGGGTCAAAGTTCAAAAAATCAGTGTCAGAGCTGAGAGAGTAATGAAGGACGGTTGGCCTGCATCCTCTCTCAGAAGGGAAACTGTAGGACAAACGCAATTCTGCAGCTTTGACTCCATGAGACGATGTCTCATTGGAAAATGCTGCAGGAACTCCTTCCCTGAGGCTTCTGGACTGGACTTTTCTGCTCCTTCTCCTTCTGGGGATCTCATGGGACCACAGCCCTTAGAATCACAGCATATCACAGGTAAAAAGTACCTGAGAATACAGATTATAGCCTATTTGAACAGACAGAACTCTTGGCACACGCACAGAGTGTTAGAACTACAAGGGACCTTAGAGATCATTTACTCCAATTACTGTGAATTTTTTTTATGAAGGAGGAAACTGAGGCCCAAGCCTGGAAAATGGCTTGCCCAAGGGTTCATAGCAAGTGAGTGGCACAACTAGGCAGATTCTTCTGGTTTCCTGAACATAGGTCTAGACTTCAATTTCTCCTGTCCTCTTGATGAAAGACAAATGGGCTAGACAAACAGGGAAGAACCCAGGC
Source organism: Phascolarctos cinereus (assembly GCF_003287225.1). NCBI lineage: Eukaryota > Metazoa > Chordata > Mammalia > Diprotodontia > Phascolarctidae > Phascolarctos > Phascolarctos cinereus. The sequence goes on from NW_027555625.1 coordinate 312,251,889, forward strand.
AGGAGGATTATCTGTAGTCCTTCTTGGCCTTCCTGCTACCACATCTGTAAGACATTCACACGCTGCATGAGACCACAGTCACTTCCTCCAACATAAAATCAAATCTACCAAGCCACTTCAGCACATTGTCCTCTTCTTATCAGTAAGGGAGCTCAATCTAGCACTCACAATTTCAGATTTTTCCTTCCATCTCCTCTTTGTCATCAGCAGAACTTGAACCCAGGACTTCTTGACAGAGGCCAATTCTCTATCTACTACAACATATACTTTATAAAGCTCCCTTATTTCTCTGCCAAATCCTACAAGCGTTTTCAATGCCCTCTAAATGTGTTCCCATGTATAACAGTTCTGCTCACCCCAACCTTCTCAGAGCTAGGGATCTGGACACCATAGAGTCTAAAATCTTTAGTTTACAGAGGAGGAACTTGAGACCCAGAAAGGGAATGTGACTTGTCTAAAGTTACACAGCAAATCTGAGGGGCAGAGCCAAAACTAGAGGTCAGCTAAGTCCACAATGATTAGACTACTTGACTTGAAGTCAAGAAGTCTTGAGTTTAAATCCTGCCTCAGACAAGTCACTTAACCTCTCAGCCTCAGAATGCTTTATCTGAAAAATGGGGATAATAATAGCACCCACTTCAAAGGTTTCTTGTAGGGATCAGTGAGATAATATATATTTATATATTTATATAAAGCACTTTGCAAACCTTGAAGTATTACATAAAGGCTATTGTTAATATTATTCTTACCATGATTATTATTATTACTCAGATTTCCAGCCCAGGACTTTTTTCATTGCACCATTTAGCCTCCTTCTTAGTTTTGTCAGACATTCCTTCAGGATCTAAAGGGTGAGAACTCAAAAAACCTCAGAGTCCGCAATACTAAAGAACCTTAGTGGATATCTAGTGCAGACTTGGCTCACAATCTATTCTAATGTGTCTCCCAGTACAAGAGGCTACCCACTTTTTCTTGACCACTTCTACTGAAGGAGAACCTCAGGAGCTTGTCCTTTCCACCTTGGACAGCTCTTGGGAAGCTTTTTTCTGACACTAAGCTCAAACCTGCCTCTGCAGTTACTCCTACTTCTGCCCTTGGGGGGAGGTAGACTAAGCTTAAGCCCCTCTTCCCCAGACAGTTCTTCAAAGATGGGAAGACAGATGTTCTGCTCCATCCCACCCAAAGCCCAGTCTTCTCTTCTCCAGACTAATCATTCCTAGCTCCTTGGCATGTTTTGCAGACCTCCCAGCCTTGTGGTCACTGTCCTTTGGATGCTGTCTAGCTTATCGATGCCTTTCCTATCATGTGGCACCAAAAACTGAATGTAATAAACTAGTTGTGGTATGGCCAATGCAGAAAAATATAGAACCAGCACCTCCTGGTTCTAGATTGGATTCAACCTTCTGTCTTGTAGACATCTTTGTGGGTCCTGACTGTCACGTGCTGAATTTGCTGTCCCTCCCTGCTTTGTGTCAGTGCCTGAGCTGATGAGCCTGTCACCTAAGACATCTACTGATTAAAATGCTAGACAGTTCTAGACTCAGTCCAGGGTCTCACAGATAGAGTCACATTAGGATTTAAATTAAGGTCCTCTGTCAATCACTATCAATAAATACTCATTAAGTGCCTACTATGTATCAGGCACACACTAAATGCTAGGGATACTTACAAAAGGCAAAAGACAAATCTTACCTTCAAGGACAATGAATGACAGACAGGATTTTTTTATTAGATTCTTGAGGTGATGGGGAGCAATTAAGAGTCCATTGAGGAGGGCACTGATGTAGTCAGACCTACCTTTTAGGAAAATCACTCTGGTTGTGGAATGAACAATGGATTGGAATAGAGAGATCTGAAATGGGCAGACTTAGCAGCAGGCTATTGCAATAGTCAAGGTGTGAGGGCCTGCGCTAGAGTGGTAGCATTGTGACAGGACAAGAGGAAACACATTCACCATATCACTATGTCTCATTTTTGTATTACCTTTATATCTTTTTTTCATGTTGTGCTATGTACTTGGAAATGTTCTTTTTTGGCTTTATGTATTTAAGTGCAAAATTAATATCTGTGTGTGTATATATATCTTCTTAATAAATGTTTCTATCCCATAGCCCAGAAGCCCATGCTCTAAATTTCAATGGACTGATTTATTCTTCCAGAATTATCCCAAAAATGTTCTTTGACTCAACCCAGAATTTCCCCCATGGAAAACCAGAGTTTCTCTCATTTTGCATCCCCTCAGGCTTCCCTTGGATTATCAGAATGTGGACTGTCTCTAGGTCTCTGCACAAGTGGATAAAAGAGTCATCAGCTCCAATACACCACCCATCAAACACAGTGCGTATCAGACTCAAGGCAGCCTTTCTTTCATAAAAGCTAACATTTATATATTGCCTGCCATGCCAGGAACTGTGGTAAGCATGTTAGAAACATTGTCTCTCATCTCCACATAACAACCTTGGGAGGAAGGTGCTGTTATTACCCCCATTTTACAGATGAAGAAATTAACTCAGAAGTTAAGTGACTTGTCCAGGATCACAAAGATAATAAGTGTCGGAGGTTAGATTTGAACTCAGGTCTCCCTGACTCCAGGTCAGGGCTCACTCCACTGCAAAACCTAGCTGACTCTGGGGAGTACTTTAAGACTGACAGAAGTGGTTTGCATCAATTATTTCATTTGATATGATGACACAGAAGTATTTATTCCACTCAATGGTTGATTTTTCCAGATAAACCCTCTGGTCCTTTGGTGTCCGGCCCCCAGGAAAGGGCAAGCATCAAACCTCCACTGGCTTTTCCCCAAAAAACATCAGCCTGAAGTGGTTAAAAAATGGGACTGAACTCCCTGCTCTCTGGACCCATTTTTTCCCAGAGGGAGATAGTGTTTCCTACAACCTCACCAGCACCGTGCAGGAGCTGCTCACACCCAGTGACGTTCACTCCAAGGTCATCTGTGAAGTTCATCACTCCACATCACAGACTCCTCTGTCAGGGAAAAAGAAGTTATCAGACATTATTTGAGGTAAGTGAGTCATGGTCCAGGCACTTCTTTCCCATCTCCTCCCCCAATTTGGCTTTTTTTTCTTAGCATTCTCTGAGACCAAGAATACCTTAGAAGCCTGGCCTTACCTAGGAAACAGGAAGCATTTATTAAGTGCCTAATGTGGGCCAGGCACTGTGCCAAGTGCTTTACAAATATTAACTCATTTTCGTGTTGACAAATCCCTAGGGGGCAAGTGGAATTATGATGCCTACTTTACATTTGAGGAAACTGAGGCAGGCAGAGGTTAAGGAGCTTGCCTAGGGTCACAGAACTAGTAAGTGTCTGAGGCTGGATTTGAACTCAGGGCTGCCTAACTCCAGGTCCAGCAAGCTATTTTCTGAGCCACCCAGCTGCCAATGAAGTCAAAATAGAGTCTTTTGAAGTTCTGGGAGCTCCCTCAATCCTAGAAGTTCAGGTGACATTATAGTTATGTCTTGTTCTCACAGTATCCCTGAGCCTCTTTCCCAGACTCACCCTTCAAACACTGAGAATAGTAAAAATTGCCAGTTTCTCTGAACTTAACAGGGTTGTTTCATAACAGGCACACCAGGCATAGAGTGTGAGTGATCATTCCTCTTCTGCAGATAAAGAAGCTGAGCTTCAAAGGGAAGAATTTCCTTCTGCAGGTCACACAACTATCTGGTCTCACAGAAGTGTTGGAAATGGGTATGAACCCAGGTGTTCTGACCCTAAGATCAGTGTCCTTATGATTCAGTTTAATGAAGTATGTGGTGTTGAAGTCCCTGGAATGTGGGTCACCAGCGTCTCTTCTCTGAGACTGCCAGGGAAGAAGGAGAAGGGGAAGGAAGAGGAAAAAGGAGAAGAGAAGCAATAAGAAAAAAGAAAAAGTGAATTGATTGTGAAATGTGAAATGGAGGCAGGCACACCCAGTCATTGGGTACTTGCTGGGAAAAATTATTATGGCAGCAGGAGACAGAGTAGCAATCTTAAATAACCATGGAGAATGGGGGGCAAAAACGACAGAAAGTACAGAGACAAGTGACAAAAGGGAGTACAGAGGCAGATGGTGTGGGAGCGGGGTATGGGGTGGTAACGACAGGGAGATAGGCGGCAATGGGGAAGAGGACGGAGAGGGGGAGAGGCACAGACTATCACTCATGTGACCATGGATTAGAGTTGGGAGCCTTAAGCATCATGGACCTGAAAGAGATGGAAGAGCTGGGGGACAGTAGTTGGAAGATTCATTTTAATAGGTTTTTTTTTTTTGAAGAATGGACTAACTCTTATCTGTGCCACCTAGTGGTTAGTTCATTGACACATCCAAATCATCTCAAAGTTGTCAGTAAAACTTTAGTTAACATGCCCTCATCATCTCAAAGGTATTAGCACTTCTTGGTGTTCTGCTGGCCTTACTGCAGACGTCTGGAACTTGTCTGAGATTTACATGTCATAAGACCAACAGTCCCAACAGCAGCACCCAGATGGCTTCAGCTGATTGAGGATGTGAATCTTAGTTAATGTAGGACACAACTTGTAAATTATGTTCCTTTGACCTTGGGGACAGTTTATATGTGACTTCTAAGTTCCCCCTTTGCATTCTGATTCCTTACTATTTCCCCTTTATACTGGCTCCTTATAAACATCCTATATATACTGACTAGAAGGGAAGATATCATTTCAAGGAAAACAAAACACAATATATTTTTTCACAATCCACTCCCTGGTCCCCTGATCACTATTATACACTACCATGACTAAGAGGCAATCTAAACAAAATCACAGCAAGAATATCAATCATGATATCCTTAAAGGATTTTCCCAGGAACCGTACCAATTCCTCTGGAAAAATCCAGGAGAAAAGATCAGTGAAAACCTTTATAGTGCCTGGAAAGACCTTGTCAACATCTGTGACGATGGTGTCATTCTTCATTTCATTTATCATATGGTGTGTGATGAGGGCTATTTCTTTTTGAAGCATCAATTCACACACAACAGGAGGAATTTACAAACCACAAACTCCTCCCTGTCTGGCTACCAGGTAGTACAAAGCCAGCTGGTGGTCCATCACCAGAGCTCCCAAAGTATGTTGTCCTTCAGCCAATTTGTCAAGTCCTCTAGCAGTGTTCTCAATTTGGTCCTTTAGTCACTTTGCAATATCTTTCTGTGTATATTCCAGCTTCCTATGGACCTCTTCCCCTGCAATTCCCCTGCTTACAAGGACAGTAAGGACTCCCAGATCTATTAAGACACGTTCCACTGAACACAAGTCATGGTGCAAGATGTCATGGGGGGTGGCAGGTGTTAATGGGCATTCCTATAGGAGATGAGGCCCGCACCTGTAGTGACCAGGATGAATGTCAAACTAAACAAGAAAGGCATTGGACTGTGCATGTGGATAAGATAACAGAAAACTGGTTGTGTCCACCCTACCATGTTCCTTCTGGCATTCCCAGTCAGGTTTGATTTCTCCAGATGACCACTGTGCTTTGGAACTCAGCTGACTCAGTCCATGTTTGACCACTGGGGGCATATATTTTCATCTGGAGACACCCTGTGGGGTGGATTCTGAATAATTTGTGACACCCACTGTTATTTTTAGGACTTTCATAGAGCATAAATTGGGTCTGCCTTAGTTAAATTCTAAATAGTCTGGTGCAATCTCAGGAAATGCATTTCTCTCTTTTTCTCTTTTTCCCATGAAAGGGAAGTTACCTCAGCTCCAATGAATTTGACTTTTGTTAGAGTTGAGGGAAACAGGTAATAGGGGCTATAACAGGGAAACAGTCTGCTCCCCTGCTCATACTGTCATTCGAGGTGCTGCCAAGGGCACCCAGACTCTCAGGTAACAGCTGAGTCCTGCTGATGGCTGGTCCTGTCCTGGAGACACTGACCAGCTGGGCCCTGGATGGAAAGTGTGAAAGAAGGCACTGCCTAGAGGCTGAGGTGGCTGGTGCCAGGACCTTCCATTGGTGGTAGTTCTTGGTGGTAGGGATCTGGGAATTTAGGCCAATCCTGACCTCCCCCCCATACACAGCTGCAAGTGCTTGGAAAGCTGCTGGGGCAGGGTTGTGGGGCCCCCTGCAGCTGCTGCCCTGCATTGTACCAGGTGGAGCAAACTGTAATTTAGGTTTCTCTAGAATTCTCCTGCATTCTCTTTCCTTAATCTGATCGAGAAGAGAGGGGTTAACAGAGGGACACAGGCTGTGACAGACATTCTGCAGTTTACAAAGACATAGAAAAGACAGATACAAATGTAAGAAAGAAGAGAGTGCAGTCCATAGCTATATATGCAATTAAAAGAGAAGAGTTCAAACCACAAGGCATGAAGAGAAAAAGTTGTGCCTCACTAGCGCTCAGTTACAATGTTCATTTCAATAAGTTCCAGAAGCTCACAACCAAACATGCAAGATATCCTTACTCAAATAAAATTTGACACATGCAAAAAATAAAAATAAATAAATAAATAAAAATCCAGATACACGCAAAAAGTTTGCCAATCTGGGTGCAAAACCAGTCTTACCAGAGTAATCCAGCTCAAGAAAAAGGGCCCTGAAACATTCCTCACAATGAAAAGCCAAGCTCAATCAAGGTGAGCCAGAGGGTTTGAGGAGGAAAGGGCAGGGAACTCTCCAGACAAGAGGGGTCAGACTTCACAGAAATAAATATCTGGTGGCACCTAGTCCACCCCCCTAGTACTGAAGGTCCATTTGGCCCTGTTCCATGTCAAATCCCACTTCTGACAACAATTATTGTCAACTGGACCAGAAGGGGCATTTAACCTATGGGTGGCTGGAACCAAACAAACACAGCAGGCTAGAGACAAGAGAGTCAGGACACGAACAGAAGTTTAATTAATTTCAGAGTGAAAAAAATGACTTGTACATATGGAAGCCCCCTTCCTAAGAAGGGGGTTTAAGGCTGCTAAGGCTGGGGCCCTCTACATACATGAAAGGGATGGGCCACAACACAATCATTTTTAGATCCTGAGCTGGTTCTCATGGTTGGCATTTCTTGGGACAACAGAGATGTTCTTGGGTCCTGAGGGAACAGTCATTGTCTCAAGTCTTGAGGGTTATGACTACTATACCAGGTATAGAACCAGAGCTTTGTACAGGAACAGTAGTAAAGTACCCCTGTCAGTGACAAGGAATAGGGACTAGGGACATGTGATGGATCATTCTGGTAAATTAAGGAGAGCTAAATCCATCAGTGAACACCTGGTACTGGTCTAAGCAATATACTTTGCTAGAGGGTGATATCCTGAGCACAAAGGATTATCGTTATGCCAAGCTCAGGACACAGACTGTTTGCTAGGCTCTAACTCTGGGAAACAAGGTATCTCCAAAATATTTTTACAATGGGCAACTCTTTCTTTTTTTCTTGAAATATGGAAGCAAGAAGGTTAGGCAAGCACAAAAAGCTTTGTTTTTAAAAATTAAACTTCTTGATCACTGATATGAACAACTAGTTTAGAAATTTTGAGTCAGTTATATATTCACCACAAAGCATGAATGGTACATATTGAATAATAATAGTAATATACTACACATGATTTCTTAATAATAGTACACATGATTTCTTTTTACTTTAAATAGATGTACAATCAATACTTTTTTAAAACAATTAACAAAGAGAGATTTAATCAACCATAGGGCATTCAACAAGGATATTTTTCAAGAATAACTGAGTTGATTCAGCTGAGTGAAGATTCTTTGCCTCTGAGTTGTCAGAGGTGGTCTGCCTGCCAAATTTCAGAGAGGCTGAAGATCCTGGCTGGAGGTCCTTAGTCTTTTTTTTTTTTAAATGTACTATTTATTCTTTTTTTTAGATTTATTTTTAAAATTTTTAAAAATTAATTAATTTATTTTTAGTTTTCAACATTCACTCCCACAAGATTTTGAGCTCCAAATTTTCTCCCCATCTTGTCCCTCCCCCCTACCCCAAGATGGCATGCATTATGAACACACCTTCCCCTAATCAGTCCTCTCTTCTATCTCTCCCCCTTTTCTCCTATCTCCTTCCCGTTCAACTTTCCTGTAGGGCAGGATAGATTTCTATACCCCACTGCTTGTATATCTTATTTCCCAGTTGCATGTGAAAACAATTTTTAATATTTGTTTTTAAAACTTTGGGTTCCAAATTTTCTTCCTTCCTCCCTAACCATCCACCCTCATTGAGAAGGCAAGCAACTTGATACTGATTATACACGTGTAGTCATGCAAAACACTTCCATAGTAGTCATGTTGTGAAAAACTAAGTATATTTCCCTTCATCCTGTCCCTCCCCATTTATTCTATTCTCTCTTTTGACCCTGTCCCTCCTTAGAAGTGTTTGCTTCTGATTACCCCCTCCCCCAATCTGTCCTCCTCTCTATCATCTGCTTTCCCCCCTTTCCCTTCTATTTTCCTGTAGGGTAAGATAGATTTCCATGCCCAACTGAGTGTATATGTTAGTCCCTCCCTAAGCCAAATCCTATGAAAATAAGATTCATTCCTTCCCTTTCACCTTCCCCCACTTCCCCTCCATTGTAAAAGCCTTTTCTTGTCTGTTTTATGTGAGATAATTTACCCCATTCTACCTCTCCCTTTCTCCTTCTCACAGTATAATCCTCTCTCACCCCTTAATTTTATTCTCCAGATATCATTCCTTCATCTTCAACTCATCTTGTGCCCTCTATCTATCTATCTCTCTATCTGCATATCTATATATCTATATATATATATATATATATCTCTATATATATGCATATATATAGACACATACATATAATTTTTTCCTTCCAACTACCCTAATACTGACAAAGGTCTCATGAGTTACAAATATCATCTTTCCATGCAGGAATGTAAACAATTCAATCTTAATAAGTCCCTTATGATTTCTCTTTCTTGTTTACCTCTTCATATTTCTTTTGAGTCTTGTATTTGAAAGTCAAATTTTCTATTCAGCTCCGGTCTTTTCATCAAGAATGCTTGAAAGTCCTCTATTTCACTGAATGTCCATTCCACTCCCCAAAGGATTATATACTCAGTTTTGCTGGGGTAGGTGTTTCTTGGTTGTAATCCTATCTCTTTTGCCCTCCAGAATATCACATTCCAAGCCCTGTGGTCCTGTTATCCGATTGTGTTTCCACAATACTTGCATTGTTTTTCCTGGCTGCTTGCAATATTTTCTCCTTGACCTGGGAACTCTGGAATTTGGCTACATAATTCTAGGAGTTTTCTTTTGGGGATCTCTTTCAGGATGTACCAGTGGATTCTTTCAATTTCTATTTTACCCTCTGGTTCAAGAATATCTGGGCAGTTTTCCTTGATAATTTCCTGAAAGATGATGTCTAGGGTATTTTTTGATCATGGCTTTCAGACAGTCCAATAATTTGAGAATTATGTCTCCTGGATCTTTTTTCCAGTCAGTTGTTTTTCCAGTGAAATATTTCACATTGTCTTCTATTTTTTCATTCGTTTGGATTTGTTTTACAATATCTCAATTTCTCATAAAGTCACTACCTTCCAATGCTCCATTCTAATTTTTAAGGAAGCATTTTCTTCAGTTAGCTTTTGGACTTCCTTTTCCATTTGGCCAATTTTGCTTCTTAAGGCATTCTCTCCTCATTGCTTTTTGGACCTCTTTTGCCATTTGAGTTAGGCTGCTACTTAAGGTGTTATTTTCTTCAGTATTTTTTTGGGTCTCCTTTAGCAAGTTATTGACTTGTTTTTCATGATTTTCTTGCATCACTCTCATTTCTCTTCCCAGTTTTTCCTCTACTTCTCTTACTTGCTTCTCAAAATCCTTTCTGAGCTCTTCCATGGACTGGGACCAATTGATATTTTTCTTGGAGGCTTTGGATGTAGGAGCTTTGACTTTGTTGTCTTCTTCTGATTGTATGTTTTGATCTTCTGTGTCACCAAAGAAAGATTCTGTGGTCTAACTTTTTTTTTTGCACAGTTTGCTTATGATCCTAGGCAATTACTTGAGTTATAAACTCTTCATTACGGTAGGGGTCTGCTTCCAGTATGGAGAATGTACTGTCCCAAGCTTCAGGGGTTTTGCGTAGCTGTTTTCAGAGATGCTTCTAGGGACCTGTAAGTTTTCAGTTCTTCTGAGGTGTTATAATAAGGGGCAAGGTGTTTACTCCTTTCCTGGCCTGTGCTCTGGTCTATGAGTTACCAAAGCACTCTTTTCTGCTTTGGAACTATGAGGAGGATTTCTTCTTAACCACCACTACAAGCTCCACCACCTCAGCACTCCTCCTCGCCCCAGGACTGCCACAGAACTGTGACCCAGATCCAAACACAAGCAAAGTAAGAGAAGCCTGCAACCAGCAAAGAGATCCCTGCAATCTCCCTCTAATCAGCCACTCAATTCCCCTTTAGTCTGTGGGCTGGAAGCTCCAGAAGCAGCCGCCGTCCTGGGGTTGTGCTCAGGGACTGGTGCTGGGATAGAGCGTCTTTCTCACCTTAGTCACAGACTTTTCCTACTGACCTTCTAAGTTGTCTTTGGCATTTGTGGGTTGAGAAGTCTGGAAACTGTCACAGCTGCCTGTGATTCAGTCTCTGAGGGCTGCTCCAGGTTGGCTGAGGCCTGTTTTGCCTGCATGCCCATGTCAAACTGCGTTCTTCTCCCCACCTGGTGTGATACACCTTTCCAATCAACCATCCAGGTTGTCTTGGGCTGGAAAGTTGTTTCACTCTGTCTTTTTCTGGGTCCTGCTACTTTAGGATTTGTTTAGATCCATTTTTTATATGTATTTGATGGGTTTGGGGGAGTGTTCAAGCAAATCACTGCTTTTACTCGGCCATCTTCTAGGCAACTCTTGAACTCAGAGTTTCAGATATTAGCTTGAGGCACTAAGAGGTTAAGTGACTTGCCCCAAGATCAGGGTCAGTTCATAGTCAGTATATGTAAAAGATTGAACTTGAATCCAGTTCTTCCTGACTGTATCCACTATACTTCACTGCCTCTCCTCCAGTCCAAGGAAAGGACCCTCTTCTCCCCACACCAATATAAGATCTAAGGTTCAGGACACAAGGAGGCAATTAAGAGAGTAGGATTCAACCAAAGTGGTTGAAGTCAATTACATTCAAAAACAGTTGTTAAGCACCTCCAATATGTTAGCCAATTATAGGTCCAGGCTTCTTCTATCCCTAACAACACCACCAACAAAACTGTATAAGTGTACCTCTATGTGTAAGGCACTCAGTTTCCATGCAGGGGCCACCACACAAGCATAAAATAATTACTGCCTTAAGGAGTTTTCAGCAGAAAAAAGATAACCAATGTCCCCTGTATTAGGAATTATTCCAAACAGAGGGACCTATTCCCAAGAAGAAGTGATTATTATCACTTTTACCAATATATTTCTTCCTGTTCCCTCCCCTCTGCCTCAGTCATGAGTCAGGAGATTGGAGCCTGGCCTTTGCTATGTAACTTTTCCTTATATTCTTCTAGTTCCACCAAAAATTGGTGTTTCCAGTCTATCATTCCCCTCAGATTGGATGGCAGCTACTTGCTATGTGATGAAGTTCTACCCCAACCACTTAAATGTCACCTGGCTGGTGAATGCATCATTGTCGGAGGAAAGAAGTCAACTACACCCACTGAGAACAAGGATGGCACTTGTAGCCTTGAGTGCTTACTTGTGGTCCCACTGCCTGTGCAAAAAGGAGATGCTGTTTTTACGTGTCAAGTGTCCCATGATTCCCAGCTTCCTATCAATGAGACATTGAGAGCTTTATCTTCTCCCATGCATGAGGCTCAAACACACCCAGGTGAATTTATCTCTGGTCCTAATCAGAGAATTGAGCTTCTATTTACTCATGTACAGAGATTGTTCAGAGCCCAGGCTCTGTTCAAAAAAAGAACAGCTCACCTCACTCAACATGATAATGACCACAATCTCTCTCCTTCACAAATGATGTGGAGCTTTTTAGTTTATGAAGGTCTTTTATACCCAGTATTTCAGGTGCTCCTTACCTCATCTCTGGGATTTTTAAGTTAGGCAGAAATTATGAGCCCATCTATTTTAACAAATGAAGTGACCCGTTCATCTTTACACTGCTAGTAAATTTAAAAACTCAAATTAGATTCCAGTCTTTGATTATTTTTTTTTTTTAAAGATTATTCAGGGCAGCTAGGTGGTACAGTGGCTAGAGCTCCAGCCTTGGAGTCAGAAGGACCTGAGTTCAAATCCAGCTTTAGACACTTGACACTTAACTAGCTGTGTGACCATGGGCAAGTCACTTAACCCTGATTGCCTCACCAAAAAGCAAAAAAAAAAAGATTGATTCATGCCATCCTACAGGCTAGAAGTGCAGGTGACTACTCAAGGCCAGGACTCCACTACTGATAGGCAGCAGAGCTTAGACCTGCTGTTTTTAACCTGAGATAATCACCCCTCCTTAGGCAACCTGGTTATCCAGTGGTCTTGGGGCTCACAGCATTGATGCTAAATGTATTTCAGATTCTTGACTGAAATAGCCTAGTTGGCTCCCTGCAGGTCAGAATACCCAATCTCCAGAAATCTGTTACCTTCAGCCTCTCTGGAATAACAGGCCTGTCTCTCCTTTGACTCCTGTTAAGGCTTTTCCCCTTATTCCACACTGCTTTTTAAGGAGGTTCTAGGATTCCACTGGGTCATTGGCAAAGGCCCATAATAATTGGCAGCTGACAATTTTAATACAGATTATTTCACAGAAACTAGAACCAACATAGAAATGGTCTCTACATTGTAACATTTTATGTTCAGCAGAATGTATAACGGTAGGCCTTATTGTTCTTGTTCTTCAATCATTTCAGTGTCTAAGCCCTCATAACCCCATTGGGAATTTTTCTCACAAAAATACGGAGTGGTTTGCCATTTCCTTCTCTAGTTCATTTTACAGATGAGGAACTAAGGTAAACAGGGTTTAGTGGCTTGTCCAGGCTCACACAGCTAGTAAGTGTCTGAAGTCATATTTGAACTCAGGGAAATGAGTCTTCCTGACTCCAGGCCCCACATTTTACCCATTATGCCACCTAGCTGCCCTACACTTACTGTAGGAATCACTTCCAAAAAAACTAATGTTTTAGAGCCTCAGGCAATCCCTCCCCTCCTCCCCAGCCTTCGCTGTATGTCTTGTCCCCTTAAAAATTCAACATATTGTCTACTAGTTAAAAGGATCTTACAGAACATGATGGAATGAGGATAGAGGAAGAGATTTTAAAAAAAACTTCTTTGAGCTGCAAAAGACATTAGAACACAGACTATTAGAACTGGTGGGGATCATTGTCAGACCCTATCACTTTACAAATGAGACAGCTGAGGCCAAGAGGAAAGTGATTTGCTCAGAATCACTGAAGAAATGGGTGAGAGGGCTAGGGCCTTGGTATCCTGTTTCTTGGTCCCAATGGGACAGTGGGGTATAATGCTAAAGAAGTAGACTTAGGATCCATGTGACCTAGGACCTCCAGAATCATGTTAGGCATGTGAATTGGTATTGTTCCAAGAAAAGGGCATCTTCTTATTAGTGACATGGCCCACTGGGTGTTACCCAGCCACATATTGAGGGAAAACAAACAAACAAAAAAAACAGCACCTAACCATGGAAAGCTCTCTACTTATCAACTTGTCTATTTAGAAATTACAAACGGGGGGGGGGCGGAGCCAAGATGGCAGAGTGAAAGCAGTGACTTGCTTGAGCTCTCCCCCAAACCCCTACAAATACTCATAAAAAATGGCTGTAAACAAATTCTGAAACAGCAGAACCCACAAAAAGACAGAGTGAAACAAATTTCCAGCCCAAGAAAACCTGGATGATTGATCAGAAAGGTGTATCGCGCCGGGCTTGGGAGCACAGCGCAGTGCGGTGTAGGTTCACAGGCAACAGCAAACCTGGAGCAGGCCTCAGAGGACTGAATCTTGGGCAGCTGTGGGCAGCTTTCCAGACTCCTCAACCCACTAATGCCAAAGACAACTTAGAAGGTCAGTGGGAAAAGTCTGTTTCTGTCGGTGCTGGGAAAGGAAGGCGGGGTCTCAGCTTCATTCCCCAAGAGTGTGGTACTGGGGGGGGTGGCGCGCAGCTGCTTCCCGAGCTTCCAGCCCACAGACTGAGGGGGAATCCAGTGGCTGATCAGAGAGGGATTGCAGGGATCTCTTTGCCAGTGCTGAGGCAGGAATCTCTTGCTTTGCCCGTGTTTGGATCTGGGTCACAGTTCTGAGGGGCAGTCCTGGGGTGAGGAGGACTGCTGGCATGGTGGAGCTTGTAGTGGCTGTGGAGAGGAACCCCTCCTCACAGTTACAGGACAGAAAGGAATACTTGTGGTCACAGGCCAGGAAAGGAGTAAACACCTCGCCCCTTATCATACCACCTTGCAAGAACTGAAAATTTACAGGTCCCTACAAGTATCTATGAAAACAGCTGTACAAACCCCTGAAGTTTGGGACAGTACATTCTCCACATTGGAAGCAGACTCTTACCTTAACAAAGAGTTTAAAACTCAAGTAATTGGTCGGGATCATGAGCAAGCAGCACAAAAAGAGTCAGACTATATTATCTTACTTTGGTGACAAAGAAGATCAAAATATACAACCAGAAGAAGACAACAAAGTCAAAGCTCCTACATCCAAAGCCTCCAAGAAAAATATGAATCAGTCCCAGGCCTTGGAAGAGCTCAAAAGGGATTTTGAAAAGCAAGTAAGGGAAAGAGAAAAAACTGGGAAGAGAAATGAGAGTGATGCAAGAAAATCATGAAAAACAAGTCAACAGCTTGCTAAAGGAGACCCAAAAAAATACTGAAGAAAATAACACCTTAAAAAATAGCCTAACCCAAATGGCAAAAGAGGTCCAAAAAGCCAATGAGGAGAAAAATGCCCTAAAAAAAAATTGGCCAAATGGAAAAGGAAGTCCAAAAGATTACTGAAGAAAATACTTCCTTAAAAATTAGAATAGAGCAATTGGAAGCTAGTGACTTTATGAGAAATCAAGACACTGTAAAACAAATCCAAAAGAATGAAAAATTAGAAAACAATGTGAAATATCTCATTGGAAAAACAACTGACCTGGAAAATAGATCCAGGAGAGAGAATTTAAAAATTATTGGACTATCTGAAAGCCATGATCAAAAAAAGAGCCTAGACATCATCTTTCAAGAAATTATCAAGGAAAACTGCCCTGATATTAGAACCAGAGGGCAAAATAGAAATTGAAAGAATCCACAGATCTCCTCCTGAAAGAGATCCCCAAAGGAAAACTCCTAGGAATATTGTAGCCAAATTCCAGAGTTCCCAGGTCAAGGAGAAAATATTACAAGCTGCCAGAAGGAAACAATTCAAGTACTGTGGAAACACAATCAGGATAACACAAGATTTAGCAGCTTCTACATTAAAGGACCGCAGGGCATGGAATATAATATTCCGGAGGGCAAAGGAGATAGGATTACAACCAAGAATCACCTACCCAGCAAAACTGAGTATAATCCTTCAGGGGAAAAAATGGTCATTCAGTGAAATAGAGGACTTTCAAGCATTCTGATGAAAAGACCAGAGCTGAATAGAAAATTTGACTTTCAAATACAGGACTCAAGTGGAACATGAAGAGGTAAACAGGAAAGAGAAATCATAAGAGACTTATTAAGATTGAACTGTTTACATTCCTGCATGGAAAGATGATATTTATAACTCATGAGACCTTTGTCAGTATTAGGGTAGTTGGAGGAAAAAATTATATGTATGATAGATAGATAGATAGATAGATAGATAGATAGATAGATAGAGGCACAGGGTGAGTTGAAGATTAAGGGGTCATATCTGGAGAATAAAATTAAGGGATGAGAAGGATTATACTGGAGAAGAAGAAAGGGAGAGGTAGAATGGGGTAAATTATCTCACAAAAAAAAACAGAAAAGAAAAGTCTCTTACAGTGGAGGGGAACAGGGGAAGGTGAGAGGGAATGAGTGAATCTTATTCTCATAGGATTTGGCTTAAGGAGGAATAACATACACATTCAATTGGGTATGGAAATCTGTCTTACCCTACAGAAAATAGGGGAGAAGGGGACAAGAGAGCAGGGGGATGATAGAGAGGAGGCAGATTGGGAAAGGGGTAATCAGAAGTAAATACTTCTGAGGAGGACAGGGTCAAAAGAAAGAATAGAATAAATGGGAGGGCAGAATAGGATTAAGGGAAATAGAGTTAGTTTTTCACAACATGTCTACTATGGAAGTGTTTTGCATAACTGCACATGTACAACCTATATTGAGTTGCGTGCCTTTTCAATGAGGGTGGGTGGGGAGGGAGGAAGAGAGAAAATTTGAAACCTAAAGTTTTAAAAACATATGTTTAAAAAAGTTTTCACATGCTATTGGGAAATAAGAAATACAGGAAATGGGGTACAGAAGTCTATCCTGCCCTACAGGAAAATAGAAGGGGAAGGGGATAAGAGAAGGGGGGAGAGAAAGAAAAGAGGACAGACTAGGGGAAGGGATATTCAGAATGCATGCCATTTTGGGGTGGGGGAGGGAGAGACAGGGTGAAAATTTGGAATTCAAAAACTTGTGGAAATGAATGTTGAAAACTACAAATAAATAAATTTATATTAAAAAAAAAAAAAGAAATTACAAAGAGCCTTCACTTGTCAGGTCAAGCCACAGACATAATCTATATAATCCTGGATATAATATCTGACTTCTCCTACCAGCCTCTCCTGCACCAACTATTAGAATTCACCTTCCTGTCTTTTCTGATTCAACATCTCTCACTCATCTTATCACACTACATTGCTCTCCCATCTCCTAAGAGATTTCTCAATTTTTAAAAGCATGAAGTTCATTAAATTCACTCTGACTGAGATATCTCGTTCACAGTGGGAAGAAAAAAAACAAGAAAGGAGCCAAGGATAAATCTAAAGTGTCAAATGTTTAGACACAAATGCAAAGAGTTTATTCAGCAGGAAGGATTAACTGAAGGTTCTAATCAAGGAATGAAATATAACTCCATAGATATCACTAAGATCTGGTGGTAAAATCTGAAGTATAATGGAGCCAGCTTGACCCAGCTTATGAGAGTCAGTTGTTAAATATTCAAGTGAACACTTACACCTGGGAATTCAAGAAACATTATAAATTAGGCTTAATTTATTGTTTTGTCCATTACCTGGACTTTAAAAATCACAAAGAAGATGGTAATAATGAAAATCAGCTTTAATAGTGTGTTCTACATATAGTTTGTTGGTTTGTTTTTTCCTTGCCAGAGAGCTTGTAGTTAAACATTTACCAATATACCCACTGTAATTACATAGAAAATACATCACAGGAAAAGGCTCTCAGTGGTTATGTATTATTGAAAGAGAATAAGATTGGAATAAAGAGGGACTGAGTACTATTATTTATTAAGAGGTACATCCTTAAGAAAATCCAAAACCTATAAAACAGAAAGAGTATGGTACAAAGTAGTTGGATAATGAAAGAGTGTGAACTAGACAAGTGATTTTATTATCTATGCATACTAGAGACCATCTGTAGAGAAAGAGGAAATACCTGAATACGTTAGTAAACATTATTATCCTGACATAGAGACACGATCCAGCAGTGATCAGGGGCTTCAATTATCCAGGAAGTGCTAAAATTCACCCTCTGGAAAAGACAGAGATGTTTATAACAGCATGGCTTGCTGTAAACATAATTTCATCCTTCCAAAATTGAGAAACTGAGAACAGGATATTTTATTATAGAACAGGTTATTCCTCATGGGGTGAAATTTTGTGGCTGGGGATGGGAGCCCTCTGGGGAAAATTATTTCCTCATAAAGTTGGTGATAGAAAAAGAAAGAAAAAACATGTCATAATCTCATATCACAAAAGATTTTGAGAGAGTCAACTTCAAAGATTTAATAAGAAGGACTGCTCTGATTCCATGGGTTCAAATACTACAGGGGACTTGAACTAAAGAGGGATGATAAACAATGAAGAATGATGTTCTGAAGACACAAAGTGAAATAATTTCAAAGAAGGAGCAAACATGAGAGCTGTTTGAAGATTATTGTTATGGAAAAGCAGAGAACCCACATACTAGTTTAGATTTTTGAAATGCAGGTATAAAAGATGGAAATAAGTCCAGATAGCAGAGGATGAAAGGAAAAGTACGGCATGATCCTTTACAAATAGAGTTGGGAATATTAAACCTCAAAATGAGTTGAGGCTGTTAAGAAAAGCTGAGGACAACAGAAGTGAAGATTTGGTTTTCATTTATATTGGGAAAAAAGAGGATCAAAGAAGTCAGGAGATTTATTTATTTTACTGGTATTTTTTTTTTCATAAAACCAGCTTCTAGTTTTATTTGTTAGTTCAATGGTTACCTTACTTTCAATTGTATTAATCTCCCCTTAGACTTTCAGGATTTTATGTTTCCAATTTTATGTTTAATTGGAAATTTTTAATTTGTTCCTTTTCAAGGTTTTTTTTTTACTTGCATGTCCAATTCATTGATCTTCTCTTTCTCTATTTTATTGATGTAAACAATTGGAGATATAAATTTATACCTAAGTACCATTTTGGATGCATCCAATTAATTTTCACATGTTGTCTCACTATTGTCATTTCCTTTGACAAAATTATCAATTGTTTCTATGCTTTGTTCTTTGACACATTTATTTTTTAGGATTAGATTACTTAGATTACTTGGATTAGTTTCCAATTAATTTTTAATCTTTCTTTCAATTGCCCATTATTGAATATATGTTTTATTGCATTATGCATTGAAAAGGATGCATTTATTATTTCTGCTTCTCTGCATTTGGTTGTGAGGTTTTTACATCCTAATACAAGGTCAATTTTTGCATAAATGCCATGTAATGCTGATAAAAAGTATTTTCCTTCCTGTTTCCATTCAATTTTCTCCAGAGATGTAGCATATCTAACTTTTCCAGAATTTTATATACCTCCTTAACTTCTTTCTTATTTATTTTTTGTTAGATTTCTCTAGTTCTAAGAGGGGAAAGTTGAGGTTCCCCACTAGTACAGTTTTATTGTCTATTTCCACCTGTAACTCATTTCATTTCTCCTTCAAATATTTAGATGCTGTACCATTCAGTGCATATATGTTTAGTACAGATATTACTTCATTGTCTATGGCACCTTTCAGCAAGATATAGTTTTCTTCCTTATCTCTTGTAATTAGATCAAATTTTCTTTTGCTATGTCTGAGACCATGATTGCTATCCCAGGTTTCCTTGCTTCAGCTAAAGCATAATAGATTCTGCTCTAGCCCTTTACCTTTACCCTGCATGTGTCTCTCTGCTTCAAATGTGTTTCTGGTAAACAATATACTGTAGGGCTCTGGTTTTTAATCCATTCTGCTAGCTGCTTCTGTTTTATGAGTGAGTTCATGTCATTCACATTTACAGTTATGATATTTAACCATGTATTTCTCTGCATGCTTTTTTCCCTTCCTTATCCCTCTCTCTCACTTACCTCTACTCTGCCCCTCCTCGCAAGTGTTTTACTTCTTATCACCATATCCCCCATTCCATCTTTCCTTTTATCAGCCCCTCCTTTCTATTATCCCCATCCCTTTTAACTTCTTTAAAGGGAAAAATAGATTTCTGTATTCTACTGAGTGTGTATGTTTTCCTTTTTTGAGCCAATTCTGATAAGAGTAAGTTTTAAGCTTTGCATGCCAACATCCTCCCCCATCTTCCCCTCCATTATAGAACTCTTTCATGCCTCTTTTATGTGAGATAATTTACCACATTCGATCCATCCTCTCTTCCTTCTTCCAGCGCAATATTCTTTCTCATCCACTCCCCATTTTTTGTATTATCCTATCAAAGGCCCTTTATATACACACCCTCTGTCTATTTATAATCCTTCTAATTGCCCTTATAATACCAAAGTTCTTCTGAGTTACAAATATCATCTTTCCATATGGAAAAAAAGTTTCACCTTATTGAATCTCATGTTTTCCTTTTCTTGTTTCTTTTTCACTTTTTTTTGTTTCCCTTAAGCCTTCTATTTGGAAATGAAAATTTTTATGGAGCTCCCATCTTTTAATTAGGAATGCTTGAAAGTCCACTATTTCCTTAAATATCTAATTTTTCCCCTGAAAAATTATATTCAGTTTTGGTGTATAGGTTATTCTTGGTTATAATTCTAACTCATTTGCCTTCTGGTATATCATATTCCAACTATATGAACACAACTACAAAACACTTTTCATACAAATAAAGTCGGATCTAAACAACTGGGAAAATATTAATTGTTCACGGGGAGGCTGAGCCAATATAATACAAATGACAATTCTACCTTAATTAATCTATTTACTCAGTGCTGTACAATAAAACTTCCAAAAATTGTTTTATAGAGCTAGAAAAAATAACAATTCATTTGGAATAGGAAAGGGTCAAAGATTTCAAGGGAATCAATGAAAAAATGTGAAGGAAAGTAGTCTAGGTGCACCAGACCTCAAATTATATTACAAAGCAGTAATTATCAAAATAATCTGGTACTAGCTAAGAAATAGAGAAGTGGATTAGTAGAATAGATTAGGTACACATTACATTATAGCAAATGACCATACTAATGTAGTGTATCATAAACCCAAAGACCCAAGCTTTTGGAACAAACACATCATTTCACAAAAATTGCTGGGAAAGCTGGAAAACAGTATGGCAGAAATTAGGTATATTCCAACATTTCACACCATATACCAAAATAAGGTCAAACTGAGTACATGATTTACACATAAAAGGTGAAATCATAAGCAAATGATATTAAATGATTAGGAAAGCATGGCATACATTACTTGTCAGGTCTATGGATAAGAGAAGAATTTAGGACCAAAGAAAATATTAAAGAGCATGACAAAATGTAAAATAGATAATTTTGATTATATAAAATTAAACAGCTTTTGTACAAATAAAACTAATGCTACCAAAATTAAAAGGAAAGCAGAAAATAAGGGGGGAAATTAGAGTAAGTATCTCTGATAAAGGCCGTATTTCTCAATATACAGAAAACTGAGTCAAATTTATATAAAAAAATAATAAAAATCATTCCCCATTTGATAAATGGTCAAAGGACATGAACAGGCAGTTTTCAGACTAAGAAATAAAAGCTATTTATAGTCATATCAAAAAAAAATGTTCTAAATCGCTATTGATTGGAGAAGCACAAATTAAACAACTCTGAGGTACCACTTCATCCCTCAGGCTCAGTAGCTTTTGCATAGCTCTTTGTGATTTTCCTCCTGGGACTCAAGGTTCTCTTGCTGTTCAATGTCTCCATATTCTTTGTCCACAGAAAGCAGAAGACAACAGGTGAGATGATGTATCTGATCGGCAGGCAGCAGGGTCAGGGTTCAAAGAAGGTGGCCCCAGGTGTTTGGCTAAAAGGGCAGTAGATCTGACCTCTCCACCATTCTTGAGGTATTTTGGAACTGAGGAAGGAGGGGATGGGAAACCACTAAGACATATTTTATGCATGGTCTCCTGAATTACTGACCGGCCTCCTAGTACCCTCACAATGGCTCCTAATTTTTCAGCAGAGAAATCCTAGTGGAGAGATTCAAGAGGGAGAGAGCAGGAGAAAATCAGAGTCAAAGAGTGGGAGGATGTCAAGGTGAGGATCAGGAGAGATTTGTTCTGACTAATCTCTGCTCTCTATTTTCTCCCTAGCTTCAGGGGCCAACCTCTACTTCAAGTGCTCCTCTGCTCCACCTCCTCAGTCTCAACTTCCTCCTACTTTCAGGCAGGGTCCTGGCCTGGGATAGAATACAGAGTTTCCTCCCCCATGCTACTGGCCCATAACAGCTGGTCTCAAAACCAGCTCCCTTAGATTCCTATCAGTACAGTGACCTGGACTAGACAGCCACAGTATGGCAGATACCAGGCTGAACTTGGCCTCTCTGGATTGACCCAAACTCAAGGGTACAGCAGAGCACAGACTCTGCTTCTTGAAGTTATTAGCTCTGCTCTTTCCCTGCAGAAGAAGACAGAACTACATGGGTTGGAACCAATCAGATCACTTAGTATTGCTCCCATGGGACTACCAGAGACACCATTGCTCCTTTCTTTTCTGCCATCACCATGTTGTCCTTCCTCTTCTTCCTCCTCTTCCTGACCTATTTCCCTTATTAAGCCATCCTCCTTCTTCTGTGGGTGATTCTGGTACTTGTTCTTCCCATTTTCAGGCTGGTTCTTGTGCTTGTTCTGGTCTTCTCCTCCTTGGTTTTGATTTTCCTGCTTTTATTCTTGTTCTTCTTCCCTTGCTCTTTTTTTCCCTTTCTCCTGGTTCTTCTTCTTGTGATCTTTTCCTCATTCTTGTTCTCGTTCTCTTTGTTCTTTCCCAACATCTCTATCATTTGGCAGTGCGACAAGATTTGCAACATTCTTGGCATATCCAAGGAGTCACTCGATGTGCTACAGCAATAATAACCTACATCCAGTTCATGTCATGGTTTCTGTAAAGCCTGTAGAAAAGCTGTTCAATGCTTTACTCTGAAGTTAACTAATTAAGCAACCTAAAAAGGAATATAGTATATAATTTGGCCACTATGTGACTTTACCTTGGGTTCTTATCATAATATCTGTCACAGTGTATCCTAAATGCCTATGGCTATCTCCCAAAGTGCTCTGGTATCTAGTCAATGCCAACAACAGTGTTCTCACATCCACATTCTTAGTCTACTTCTATATCCAGCAGATAGCTCCATAGTAATACTAGCATTTAATCAAATTTTAATTTTGGAGTAAAAGAAATTGAAATTCCAGTTTGGAATCTGACAATCACAATGCATCGTGAAGCTCCTCACCATCATGAGTTCCTCATTTGTAAAATGAGCTGGAAAGGGAAATGAAAAACCACTCTAATATCTTTCCAGAGAAAACTCCAAATAGGGTCATGGAGAGTTACACATGATGTAAATAACTGAACAACATATGAGTTATAATTAGCTGTTATTATTATAATCATGATGATTATTACATTCTTGATGGACTGGGTAGAGGGTCAGGCTGTGCACCTCAGTACTTACGTCTGTTCTCAGCTCTCTGTCCTCTCTCCAACTCTATGAACTGCTTAGTTTATTCAATTTGCTAGGGCCTAGTCTAAAACGAAGTTTATTTTTGAAAATAAATTGGTCCATTTAATTACATCAAGACTCTAATAATCAATGGAATTATTAGCACTCACAAATGAAACACAAGTTTCGAAAGAAATGCCTCAATTTTGCAACTTGTTAAGTTGTCAAGGCTTATTTCTGGTTGTACCATCTACTGAATAATAGCTTAACCCTTTTTCTCTGTTCTATTTCTTGCTAATCAACAAATAATCAAGCATTTATTGAGTTCCAACTTTATTCCAGCCACTATTCTAGAAACTGGAGAAAAGTGAAACCATTTTTACTCTCAAAGAGTCTATTGTTCAATATGATGTGCCATTGCCAATCCATGTCGTAGTTATGAATCCCATCCAACCATTTCTGGTAATGTTTAGATCGCATTTGCCTTTTACAAAAAATTTTTTCTAATTTTTCTGGATTGTTTCAAATACTCTGTTCATTCATTATACACATTAGAGGCCTTGGTCTTTATGATGTACTCCTGTCTTGGAATACGGAGAGATTTCTGAGTCAATAAAAAGGAATTAGAAAAGAAAAGGAAGAGTCTCTGATCCAAGAAGACCTCTCTCTCTTTGGGTCTTTATGGCTTTTTCTTGTAAAAGGACCCAGTCTGGAAACCATGTAGTTTTTAAAATCATTACAATCAGAATTATCTCTAGAGATGTTAGTATGTCGTAGATTGAAGACAGTGATCAGAATCTTGCCAACTTAACTCATGCTCTATAACAAAAGACAATAGTGATTCCTACTACGTGAATGATCTCTTACAATTAAAATATCAAAATAGTGGCCCATATAACATGATCTTGTGCAATATTGATATAATCATAATGTCCAGAACAAGAAAAGGAGCATTGCTGGTGTCTTCTGCCCTGTCATTATTGTACAACTTCTTCTAAATCTGCTTAGAATAAGGAGGTGTTCTGAGTAAACAAAAAGGAATAAAGAAAGAAAAGGAAGAGTCTCTGGCCTAAAGGGACCTCTGTCTCTTTGTGTCCCTATGGCTTTCCCTTTTGCAATGGTCCAGTCTGGGAATAATGTAGTTTTTTAATTCTGCATCAATTCATAGGAGCCTTCCAAGTTTCTCTGGAACCATCCATTTCAGCTCTTCTTACAGCACAATAATACTCCATTACATTCACTTATTTGTTCAGCTAACCTGTCATTGATGGTCACCCACTTAGTTTCCAGTTCTTTGCTACAACAAGAGGAACTACTTCAATTTTGGGGAGGGATTCTTTTCTTCTTTCTTTGATCTCTTTTACAATATAGACCTAGTGGGGTTATGGCTGGGTCAAAAGATATCCCAAGTTAATAACTGGGATAGCTCCACATTGCTTTCCAGGATTGCTGCAGCCACAATTTCCAGCTCCATCTACAATGCACGAAAGTTCCAGGCACCATGTTCCAAGATGACATTGAACCATTGTAGTCTAGCTTTGATGGCAGAAGACAAGCTGGATTTGGAGATGGATAATGAGGATGCTGGAATCCTTGCCATATAAACTGCAGTAATTATTTTTGGTAAGAACAAGAGCAGACATAGAGGGATAAATGACAGCTGCCTTCAAATGTCATGGGGAAGACGGAGTAAACATGTTCAGCAGAATTATTTGTTGTCTCCACACCTCTGTTCTCTATTGTATCCTGTGACTACCTCATTTCAACACCCATCTGACTCATGGTCAGAAATCCATTTTAATTCTTACTTTTTAATCTATCATGGCCACTACAAACTTTCCTCTAACCCTGGCTGGAACAAGGATTTCAAGGTCTCTGCTTCCTTGAACAGAAAAAAATAATATTGAGTTAAATTGTCATAAAGAAAGTGCTTTCAAAAGCCTCCCACTCACCCACCCATTATGTTCTTCAGATTTATTAAAGTCTCAAGAGCTTCAGAAGAGACTGAAAAGAGTGGTGATGTTTGTTCCACTTTCCACCAGCAATGATTCATGGCCTAGTCTCCTTCTGGTTTCTTTATTGTTCCTTTTAAATATGCATGCAACTTTCTTCTGTTTTTCTAGACAGAGAAGTACAAAGTGTAAATAAAATTTATGCAATTTCTGGATTTCTTTCTCTCCAGAAGCCTCCAAAAGCACAGTTCCAGAAAATGAAGATTCAAAAACAATACCAGTTGGTGAACTCTGAGATAGTTTCTGAGTCTCTCATCTCCGAAGCAATTCTCTGAGGCTGAAAAGCCGGGTAGACCAGGACAACCAATACACCTTCTAAAAGAGTTTCTATTATGGTAACATTTCCTGACACTAGGAGAATATCAGCATATGCCCAGTAGAAGCAAACAGATACGGTAAGAAACTGGGCTGTGGCTTGTTCAATGTCAGGTATGATAATGACATGATAATGAGATGATAAGGAGGAGGGGGAAAAGGGGAGAAGGAGGGAATTAGAGGATTTAGAATTTGATGGCAATTTAGAGATCTAGTCCAACTTCCTTATATTGCAGGCATTGAAATTATTTTTCAGTATTAAACAGGTAGTAAAGATCTAGGATTTAAAAGAAGATCTGGGTTCAAATTCTAGACCCCCCACTTACCAAGGGCATATGATCTAGGGTAAGTCATTTCACCTTTCTGGGCCTCAGTTTCCCCAAGACAAGAGGTAAAAGGGACAGCATGAGAAGGAAGGAAGTCTTCCTTTCCCCTCATCATTTCTGTTTATGTTGTGAGCAAACTATATTCTTCACCCTTTAGACCCAGCAGGCAAGAGCAGGCATGAACGAAAAAAAAAGCATTCATTTTGAACACTTACAAAGATGCAACCTCTTCAGGCTAGTCATCCTATCACAGTAAACTACTCTCATCCACATGGTAGGGAAACACAGGTAAGCAGGGTGCTTCTATATTAGGCTATCTGGGTACATTCAGAGCAAGCCACCTTAGAGGACCATACTGGCAGAATGGTCATGCCAGAGGAAATGTCACTCCTGTATTATCTTGGGCTGGGCTTTTGTGTTTAAGCTACCAGGAAGCTGAGACAACATCTCTTGGCTTAATCCTCTGAGCTAATTAAGTCTGAAGACAGTATCAAACCATCTAAGAAGAACTAACCTAACTAAGATGAAAATAGCGAGAGTTCTTCTCTTGATAGAGTTTGTAGCATACTATGTTATGATATGTATACAACTAAGAAACTACATAGGGCAACTAGGTGGTTCACTGGAAAGAACTCTGCACCTGGAATCAGGAAGACTTGAGTTCAACTCCTGTCTCAGACACTTACTACCTTTGTTACAAAGGTGATCCTGGAGAAGTCACTTAACCCTGTTCACTTCAGTTTCCTCATCTGTAAAATTAACTAGAGAAGGAAATGGCGCACTAGTATCTTTGCCAAGAAAATCTCAAATGGAGTCACAAAGGGTCAGACATGACTGAAACAACTGAACAATAAATATATACCAAAAGAAGAATGTGATAGAGACAAACAAGAGATTAAGGTAGGACTCTATGAAAATTTTATGAGAATCACTTTTAGGTATTGAGAAAGGAAAGGTGTTCAGCAATATTTCATAGGGTAAGTACCTCCTGAATTTAAGCTTAAGAGAAGTGAAGCATTTCAGAAGTCAGTGACGAGGAGGCAGAAGTGATATGTGCATGTACACAGAGAAAACAGATACTAGGATGAGATTATGAACTATGTAATGTCCGTATTTTTCTGGGATATTCAGTGCAAAAAAAGGAGCAGCATGATACAATGTTGGAAAAATAGACTGTAGCCAATCTGTTGATGGCTTTAAACATCAAGTTAAGGAGTAAGTGTTTTCTCCTTAGGCAATAGGGAGTCGCTGTATGATTTTCAGAAACGGAGTGATGTATCTGATTGCGTAAAAACTAGATTATTTTTACCATTCACAGCAAGACCTGAAACAATGAGATTGAAGGAAGTTGAACTGAAATCCCTCCCACTTCCTATTTCTCACCAAGAAGAGGATCCCTTTAACCCCAGTTATTTGCCCAACGAGCAGAGGCAGATGAGTTTGACTCCAATTTCTCCCTGCAAAAGATCCACTGTCCATTCTATGAATCTAAGCCAACAAAGAGTCACACACAGAGAGGAAGGACCAAAGACCCATTGAAATGTCCAACCTCTTCTACCTGCTTGGTTCCCCTGTGCTTTCCCTGCTGCTGATTCTGCTACTTGGCCTCTCTGGTGAGTGGGGAACTTCAAGGCAGAAAAGGGAAGCATCCAGAGGTTCATGATACATCTGGACAGACCATTATGGACTGGCAGAGAGGTTTTCTGGGAATGGTGTGATTCCAAGGGCCTGCAAGGATAGTCAAGTGCTGAAAAGGACAAGAAAAGACGTGTTCACATAGTTGACATATAGCTCTTCTTTCTCTAGAATGTTACTCTTCACACAATGGTTTCCTCTCAGGAGCACAGTGAGATAGAAATTCCAAGTAGGATTGTCTCCATTTCTCAGATGGTCAAAAGGAGACTCAAAAAAGTTATCTTTACACAGATGGGAAGTGACATAGCTGTCATTCAAACCTCAGCCTTCTTCAGCCAAGTCTAGTGGTCATTGTGATGGATGAGATTACCCTATTGTTAGTCCTTCTGGAACTTTCCATAGGTGACTTGGGATTTTGAATGTTCTGCATCAATAGAGTTATGGGGAAGAAGTGTGGTTGTAGTGACAAGAGCTGTGGAGTAAGTGTCAGAAGGCCTATAATTTAACTCTTCTTCTGCCACTAATCGCTGGGTTTGTTTGGATGAATAACTGAACCTCTCTCAGTCTAAAAGGAGAGCATAGCCTTAGATAATAATAATAATATTAGATACACAATAATATTACAGTATTTGACATGTCTAAGGGGCTTTATAATTTACAATGTTTTGACACAAAAATAACTCTTGAAATACTGCAAATGTTTATCCAGTGAGGAAATGAAGACTCGAAGATGTTAAAGGATTTGCTCAATGTCATATAATTCTGAAATGGTAAAGCTGGAACTTGAACCCAGGTCCTGTAAACCAGTTTTTTTGGATCTTTCCAACTCAATTGTCTGAGTATTTCTCAACCATCCATCATATGTAAAGTCCTGGGCTAGATACCAGGGATGCAAAGATGCAAAACAACTTGGTCTCTCTCTACTAGAAAATTAACAGTATGTTGGAGAGGAATATGATGCAGACATAAAATGATATAACACAAAGTAGAATGTGATTGGGGCAGAAGACATCCAGATCACATGCTCTAGGGATGCAAAAAGGAAGGAGTTCCAATTATGAGTCTTGGCTCAGGCTGAATGACCATCCCTGAGTCCCAGGTCTCTATCTCCCCTCTTTCCTGTACCTTCTAGTTTTTCATAACTTCTCATTCACTCGTTTCTGCCATTCTTTTTCATACACCATTTTCTTTCCTCTCTTTCCTGGATTCCCTGCTTCTTCGCAGGGTCCTAGTAACCGTGGTCTCAAAGCTCTTTGTCTTTCCTTCTCTTTTGCCTGTTATCTCTTTACCATATGACTCTAGATAATCAGCCCTAGGAAAAACTGTCATGAAGTGTTCAATTTAAATCATCTCAGTGAACGTGGTAGATGCCTACTACAGTGGATGACATGCAGAAATTGGGGACAGGAAGACATGAGTTAAAAACCTGCCTTAGTCAATTACTGTCTGTGTGACCCTGGAAAAGTCATTTAACCTCTATGTGTCTCAGTTTCTGCATCTGCAAAAAATAGTGCCTACTCCGCATGGTTGCTGTGAAGATCAAATGACTTGAGTTATTGAAAGTGTTTTCTAAATCTTAAATTGATATATAGAGGCTGGTTATCATTACTGTTGTGGTTGTTATTATTGTGTGGAAGCACTATGATCAAATTTGGGCTTTAAAATATGACAAATGATATAGCCCTTGCTTTCAACAACCTTATATTATACTAGAAAGGAAATGTCACCTACCTACATGTGTATAATAAAGGTGTACTGTGATAGAATAAGCTCCTTGAGAGATGGAGGCTATTACAATTTTATCTTTCTATCCCCAGCACAGTTGATGCTCAAGAAATGCTAGCAGGAAGGAAGGTAGGGAGGAAGGAAGGAAGGAAGGAAGGAAGGAAGGAAGGAAGGAAGGAAGGAAGGAAGGAAGGAAGGAAAGGGAAGGAAAGATCAAAGGAAGAATGGAGGAAAAGAGAGATTCAAACAAAGAGGTCTAAGAAAATCCAAAGAGGGAGAGATCATTTTCAGGTGAAGGATTTGGGAAAAGTTCATGAAAGATGTGGTAGCTGAGTAGAACCATGCAGAAAGAGAAAAACTTTAGCAGGTTGAGAAAAAGAAGAAGCACATTTCAGGCATTGGGACAAGGGATGGCAGAAAAAGATCAGAAAATATCCAGTATGTAGAAAGCGCAAAGTTAAATAATGTGAACTCAGGTTGGAGTAATTGCAAACAGAACGTGGAGGGCTTCAAGTGGCAGATGGGGGATGGGGTGAAGAGGATCTATTTTATGCTTGAGGAAACAGGAAGTCACATACGAGATTGAAGCAGAGGAATGTGTCAATCTAACCACAGTTGTTTCATGACCCACACCATACCTCTACTAACTTAATATTTAACAGTAACTACCTGTGTGACCTTGGGTAAGTTATGACACTTCTCTAAGCCTCAGTTTCTTCGTGTATAATGGGAGAGGAGAAGATTGGACTAAATGATTGCTAAATTTACTTACAGCTTAGAATTCTATGATAGCCAAAGACAGAAACCGAGTGTACATTGGGTGTTCATCATTGTGCTCACTCCCATACACTTAGATTCTCTCTAACCTCCCTGAAAGAGGCAGCTCATGACTCAGTGGATAGAGCACTGGGCCTGGAGTCGGGAAGATCTAAATTCAAATGCAGCCTCAGATACTGCCTACCTGTGTGACACTGGACAAATCACTTTGATTGCCTGACAAAATGGATCCACTGAAGAAGGAAATGGCAAAACATTCCAGGATCTTTGCCATTAACACTCCAAATGGAGTCACAAAAGGTCAGACATGACAGAAAAAACTGAACAACAGCAAAGCCTCCCTGATTCTCTTCTTGGGCATTTGCAGGTAGTCAACCCGGTTCTCCTGTGATCAGGCTGGCATGGTGTGCAGTGGACCCCAGAGTCCCCTGTAATATCTGGATGGATCATCTCAGGCTGGTGGGGGAGGGAGGGAGACCTTCAACATTATCCAACCCCAACAAAACTGGAACCTTATTGTGAGCACATTGGGAGAAATAAGGACAGTTTATATTACAGTCACCCAAAGAGGTGATTTTTCTAAAAAGATGAGGAAATCTTTTGTCGTAAATGCTTTGTGAGTTGTACAGAGATGTACTGATATTCTATTCCAGTACGATACAAATAATCAGAGACCTTGAAGAGTGGATCAAAATTGTGTGAGGCAGCTGAAGTGTATATCATCTGGGGCATTATGTTTGCTCCTGGAATAGTGCTCTAATTAAGGAAGCTATCAGTCAGCCTACCAAAGATGACTTTCCATTTGAATACTTTTATTCAATCATGAGAAGCAATTTTTTTTTTATTTATTTATACATTTATTTATTTGTTTTTTGGTGAGGCAGTTGGGGTTAAGTGACTCACTCAGAGTCACACAGCTAATAAGTGTTATGTGTCTGAGGTCAAATTTGAACTCAGGTCCTCCTGACTCCAAGGCCGGTGCTCTACCCACTGCACCAACTAGCTGCCCCTGAGAAGCAATTATTTTAACTATCTGGGCAATAGTTCCTAGAATATGAAAAAGAAAAGAAAAACAGGAGTGACTTATCACTGGTTTCTATCTGAAATAAGAGGAATTTTCAAATAATGATAAAAAGAGCAACAAAAATAATTAGAACCGCCAATTTTCATAGCACTTCAAAAGCTATGTGGATTTTTTCATTTGATCCTCACATCGAAAGTTTGTGGTACTTACTTGCAGACTCATTAACCTCATTTTCCTGAGGAGGAAGGAGAGCAAGGGACCTCCAGGTGTTACACCATGATTATCGCAGGCTGGATTTGAAGCCAGGTCTTACTTGATCCAAGTCCAGTGCTTGCTGGTCAAAGAAGAGCATCAAATCATAAGCCTTTATTATGTACTGACTGTGTACCTCACAGACAAAGGAAAAACAAGAGCCCTTACCCTCAAGGTGCTCCCACTGAAATAGAGGGAAACAACACAGACACATGAAGACAATAAAAAACATGCCTAAAATAAATACAAAGCCTTTGGTATTAACATAAAGTGGGATGGGTGTTGGAGGAGGGAAGAGGAAATGCCCCACAGGGGAGGTGGTGCTTAACCTGAGCTCTAATGTCTTTGCCCAACATCATCTCTGACTCCAGAATTACAGGCCTTCTCCATGATGCCCTCTCAGTTCTCCCCGGATCCAGAATCTGGATGCTTCACAAATGACCCAAACTAGAGGCAGACACCTGGGCTAAAATCCTGGGAGGGTCAGGGCAGGAAAATGAGGTTAAAACTTATATTTCCTTGTAGGAGCCCAAGGCCAGGAGGAGATCAAGGTGCTGCAGCCTAAGGATCCACTCTCTGTGGCAGAGGGAGAGACAGTCACCCTGAACTGCACAGTGCCTGAAATTCTACCAGCAGGACCAGTGAAATGGTTCAAGGGGAAAGGGCCCCAGAGACAGGAAATTTACAATTTCAAAGGAGACACCTACCCCAGGATAAGTCAAACAGCCCCACTTAGCAGCACGACAGACTTCTCCATCAGCATCAGCCACATCACTCCAGAGGACAGTGGAACCTATTACTGTGTGAAGTTCAAAAGGGGGACTCCTGACACAGAGCTTAAATCTGGTGGGGGCACCATATTGTCTGTGATGGGTAAGTACAGGGCCTGGGACTCCTGTCCTTTTTCTGCTAGGAATCCCAGGCCCACAACTCTGCCCAGAGTGGCCTCTCTTTTTTTCAGTCTTATTTGAGGTTGACGAAGGAAGGAAATCAGTAAGCCAAGGGAGGTTCCAGCTTCAGACAAGGTACCCCAAACCTAGGAAGGTATGAAATATCCTGGCCTGGGCCTTAGGCCTCCATGGACTATAGACCAGGTTCCAAGGTACTGGCCCTTCTTTGATCCATCCAGAGACCTTAGCCTTTTCTGCCCAAGGTTTTCCCCATTCACTCTTCTTAACTTTAACTGGTTACTAAGTCCTATCCCAAGGTATTGGTCTCCTGGTGTTGGGGAGAATGATGTTTTCTACTCCATAATACTTCTGTTGCTTTAGTAATCCCTTCTCTATACTCAGGTCATTATGATCAGAGAACTAGAGTTTGAAATCTTGGTGGTGGCACAATTATGGACGGTTTCAGGGTCTTAAAAATGATCATCCATGTAAGAGTCTGGGCAGAAAAAATGAGGAAAGAAAGAAAAAGAAAGGAAATATAGGTCACGGAAATTTTGAAGGTTGATGAACTGAGAGGTGATGATAGTAGAGGGGACATTAACGATTACATTAAAGTCCCCAGATAAGAAGGCAGGGGTGGTTTGGAGAGAATGGTTGTGACCCAGGTTCTGAACTCTTTCAGAAAAGAAGGAGAATGATTTGAAGGTCAGTAGATCACATGAACAGGTGTATGGACAGTGTGATATGGACACTTGGCTTGAACCTCCAAAGAAGAAAGGTTGCTGAGCCATGGTGACAGAGAATAGATCAGAAAGACAGTGAGGAACAAGCAGCATGCCAACTCCTCCTGGCTCTGTGTGTCAGGGAACATGAAAGAAAGAGCACCGAGTATTCTGGAGGGTGTCCAGGGCTGTGGTCACTTCTGCAAAGTCAGACTTTCATGAGGGCTACATGATGTAAAACACGAAAAAGAGAAGGCTGCAGTAAAAGGTTTGTTAATGATTGAGTGGTAGTGAGCAGGCAGGGTGCAAGAGGGTACAGTGGGAATAGAGGGAAGAGGAGGAAAGGTAAAAAACTAGCAGAGCACTCCAAGGCCCTTCATCTTCCTAATAATGATCAACAGCAGTGCCTTTCAGTCTTTTCAGACAGGATTCCAGTAGACATCTTAAACTCACTCTGTCCAAAACAGAACTGATTATCTTCCCCTTAAACCTTTCCCCTCCTACCTTTCCTAATATTGTATAGGGCAGCACCATCCTCCCATTCTCTCAGGCTCACAACTTAGAAGTCATCCTACACTCTGCACTGTCTCTTGCCTCCCATATCTGAGTTGTCACCCAAGTCAGTCAATTCAGCCTGTGCAACATTTCCCAAATATGCCCCCTTCTCTCCTCTGACACTGCCACCACCGTAGTGCAGATTCTCATCACCTCACACCTGGATTACTGCACTGGCTGCTGCTGGGCCTGACGGCCTGAAGTCTCTCCCTAATCCAAACCACTCTCCTTTCAGGCACAAGAGTGATTTTCCCAAAACTCAGGCCTAACCATGTCACCTCACTCCCTTCCCAACCCCTTCAACAAACTCCAGGAGCTTTGTATTCATGCCAGGAACAAATAAAAAATGCGGCTTTGAGCATTCAAAATGTTCATCACCAAGTCCCAACCTACCTATCCATTCTTCTTACACCTTATTCTCCTACAAGTACTCTTCAATCTGGTGGTACAGGCCTCAAAGATGTTCCACAATAAAAAAAAAAAAAAGACTCTCCAGATTTCAGTCCCTGGGAATTTTCTTTGGTTATTTCCCTTGCCTGAATGTTCTGTCTCCTCCACTCCAACAAATGGCCTCCCTGGCTACTGTTGACCTGAAAGCTGGTAAAACAGACAACAAGCTAGGTGATAAGAAAATCCATATAGTTTTATTCCCTTAAGTTAGCAACATGTTACATCGAGCCAGAGCTTTAACTCTGACTAAATCAAGCAATTTTAGGAGGACATTTAAACCTGTGACTCAGGATGTCTGTGTTACTCAGTTTATGGTCTCCATATGTTTAACCAGAGTACGAGAAACAATTGAACAAGACAGGGAAAGGTCAGATCCAGGATGTTTGTGTTTCCTTTACCACCAAGATGAGAAAAATCCCCATTATTCCAGGTAGTGTCTGCGTTAAAAGTGACATAAACATAAGAATGCTGTTAATCAGCTTTAGCAATTGCCACAGGAAAGGGCATTCCCAGTTCACTCAGGAAGAAAACATTAATTCAGGTTTTTGGCCTGTATTGGGGCTCAATTGATCTTAAGTGATTATCACTACCTTTATGTCCCAGATAGGATCCCACAGTCTGCAGGAAGCCTTCTTTAAGTCCTCTTAGTTCCAGTGCTTTCCCTCTCTTAATTATTTGCTGTTTATCCTTTTTCTAGGTTGGTCTGTGTCTGTTTGTGTGTATGTGATCTCCTCCATTAGATCACAATATCTTTGAGAGTACAGACTGTCTTTTGTATCCCCAGCCTGGCATATAATATGCGATTAGTAAATTTTGTTGAATTGAACGCAGTTTAAAGGTTTGCAAATCACTGTGCAGATGTCATTTCAATTGATCTCTAAAATAATGCTGTGAGGTACACATTATTACCCCCATTTTACAAACGAGGAAGCTGAGACCAAGAAAGATTAAAAGATTTCACCAGATTAAGGGAAGTTTTGGGTTGTTCTTTGGATTATTTCTTTTTTAAAACTGTATCTCCCTATCTCATGCTGGAAGTTCGGTGGCCATTCATGGGCCAGATGCCAAATGGTCAATATGGAAGCTAAGACCCTATTCCTCCTTTCCAAGTTGTCCAGTTGGACCACCATGGTGGCCTCGTCTGCTGCTAAGGGCTCACCAAATGTGTGCCATGTTTAGTGAGGACAGCTGATCAGCTCTGCCTCACTGTAGTTCAAACCCCCTGAACCCAAGAGATCCACTAGCCTCAGCTACTCTCAGTAGCAACGATTACAGACATGTGCCACTATACCTGGCAGTTAAGCATTTATTTAGAACTTAATGTATACTGGGCACAGGGTTAAGCACTGAGGATACAAATACACACAAAAGTAAGACCGGCCCTGACCTCAAGAAGCTTATATTCCAATTGGGGGAATCAATACAGAAAAAGGAACTGAAAAGTGTCTGTGTCAGGGAAGGTACCCACACTGGGGTCAAAGTTCAAAGAATCAGACTCAGAGCTGAGAGAAGTGAAGGATAGTGATCCTGAATCCTCCCTCAGAAGGGAAGCTCTAGGTCTTAGAGTCTAGGCTTTGCTGCTGCCACCCCCAGACACTGTCCCATTGGAAAATGCTGCAGGAACTCCTTCCCTGAGGCTTCTGGACTGGACTTTTCTGCTCCTCCTTCTGGGGATCTCATGGGACTACAGGGCCCTTAGAATCACAGCATATCACAGGTAAAAAGTACCTGAGAATACAGATTATAGCCTATTTGAACAGACAGAACTCTTGGCACACGCACAGAGTGTTAGAACTAGAAGGGACCTTAGAGATCATTTACTCCAATTACTGTGAATTTCTTTTATGAAGGAGGAAACTGAGGCCCAAGCCTGGAAAATGGCTTGCCCAAGGGTTCATAGCAAGTGAGTGGCACAGCTAGGCAGATTCTTCTGGTTTCTTGAACATAGGTCTAGACTTCAATTTCTCCTACCCTCTTAATGAAAGACAAAGGGGCTAGACAAACAGGCAAGAACCCAGGCAGGAGGATAATCTGTAGTCCTTCTTGGCCTTCCTGCTACCACATCTGTGAGACATTTACACATTGTATGAGACCACAGTCACTTCTTCCAACACAAAATCAAATCTACCAAGCCACTTCAGCTCATTGTCCTCTTCTTATCAGTAAGGGAGCTCAATCTAGCACTCACAATTTCAGATTTTTCCTTCCATCTTCTCTTTGTCATCAGCAGAACTTGAACCCAGGACTTCTTGACAGAGGCCAATTCTCTATCTACTACATCATATACTTTATAAAGCTCCCTTATTTCTCTGCCAAATCCTACAAGTGTTTTCAATGCCCTCTAAATGTGTTCCCATGTGTGTAAAAGTTCTGCTCACCCCAACCTACTCAGAGCTAGGGATCATGGACACCATAGAGTCTAAAATCTTTAGTTTACAGAGGAGGAACTTGAGACCCAGAAAGGGAATGTGACTTGTCTAAAGTTACACAGCAAATCTGAGGGGCAGAGCCAAAACTAGAGGTCAGCTAAGTCCACAATGATTAGACTACTTGACTTGAAGTCAAGAAGTCTTGAGTTTAAATCCTGCCTCAGACAAGTCACTTAATCTCTCAGTCTCAGAATGCTTTATCTGAAAAATGGGGATAATAATAGCACCTATTTCAAAGGTTTCTTGTAGGGATCAGTGAGATAATATATATAAAGCACTTTGCAAACCTTAAAGTATTACATAAAGGCTGTTGCTATTAGTATTCTTACCATGATTATTATTATTACTCAGATTTCCAGCCCAGGACTTTTTTCATTGCACCATTTAGCCTCCTTCTTAGTTTTGTCAGACATTCCTTCAGGATCTAAAGGGTGAGAACTCAAAAAACCTCAGAGTCCCGCAACACTAAAGAACCTTAGTGGATATCTAGTACAGACCTGGCTCACAATCTATTCTAATGTGTCTCTCAGTACAAGAGGCCACCCAACTTTTCCTTGACCACTTCTACTGAAGGAGAACCTCAGGAGCTTGTCCTTTCCACCTTGGACAGCTCTACTCATTGGGAAGCTTTTTTCTGACACTAAGCTCAAACCTGCCTCTGCAATTACTCCTACTTCTGCCCTTGGGGGGAGGTAGACTAAGCTTAAGCCCCTCTTCCCCAGACAGTTCCTCAAATATGGGAAGATAGATATTCTGCTCCATCCCACCCAAAGGCCAGCCCCAAGTCGTCTCTTCTCCAGACCAATCATTCCTAGCTCCTTGGCATGTTTTGCAGACCTCCCAGCCTTGTGGTCACTGTCCTTTGGATGCTGTCTAGCTTATCGATGCCTTTCCTATCATACGGCCCCAAAAACTGAATTTGTAAACCAGATGTGGTATGGCCAATGCTGAAAAATACAGAACCACCACCTCCTGGTTCTAGATTGGATTCATCCTTTTGTCTTCTAGAGAGTCCTGACTGTCACGTGCTGAATTTGCTGTCCCTCCCTGCTTTGTGTCAGTGCCTGAGCTGATGAGCCTGTCACCTAAAACGTCTACTAATTAAAATGCTAGACAGTTTTAGACTCAGTAGCTTTTCCAGGGTCTCTCAGGTAGAGTCACATTAGGATTTAAATTGAGGTCCTCTGTCAATCATTCTACCAATAAATAATCATTAAGTGCCTACTATATACCAGGCACAATAATAAATACTAGGGATACTAAAAAAAAAAGGCAAAAGACAATTCTTGCCTTCAAGGACAATGAATGCCAGACAGGATTTTTTTATTAGATTCTGCAGGTGATAGGGAGCAATTAGAGTCCATTGAGGAGGGCACTGATGTAGTCAGACCTACCTTTTAGGAAAATCACTTTGGTTGTGGAATGAACAACGGTGGAGGGGAGAGATTTGAAACAGGAAGGCTTAGCAGCGGGATTTTGCCAAAGTCAAGGTGTGAGGGCATGAGGCACTGCACTAGAGTGGTGGCAGTGTGACAGCAGAAGATGAAACACATTCATCATATCACTTTCTCTTATTTTTTTATTTCCTTATATATCTTTTATTTTCATGTTGTGCTGTGTACTTGGAAATGTTCTTTTTTGGCTTTATGTATTTAAGTACAAAACTAATATATTTGTGTGTATACATATCTTCTTAATCAATATTTCTATCCTATAGCCTGGAACCCCATGTTCTGAATTTACATGGGCTGATTTATCCTTCCAGAATTGTCCCCAAACCATTTTTTACATTTACGTTTACTAGAATTTCCCCTACGGTACCTCAGAATTTGCCTCATATTGCCTCCACCCAGCCTTCCCTTGGATTATCAGAATGTGGACTGTCTCTAGGTCTCTGCACAAGTGGATAAAAGAGTCATCAGCTCCAATACACCACCCATCAAACATGGTACATATCAGATTCAAGGCAGACTTTCTTTCATAAAAGCTAACATTTATATATTGCCTGCCATGTGCCAGGAACTGTGGTAAGCATGTTAGAAATATTGTCTCTCATGCTCCACATAACATTGGGAGGAAGGTGCTGTTATTATCCCCATTTTACAGATGAAGAAACTAACTTAGAAGTTAAATGACTTGTCCAGGGTCACAAAGATAGTAAGTGTTTGAGGCTAGATTTGAACTCAGGTCTCCCTGACTCCAGGTCAGGGTTTGCTCCACTGCAAAACCTAGCTGACTCTAGGGAGTACTTTAAGACTGACAGAAGTGGTTTGCATCAATGATTTCATTTGATATGATGACACAGAAGTATTTATTCCACCTAATGCTTGATTTTTCCAGGCAAACCCTCTGCTCCTTTGGTGTCTGGCCCCCAGGAGAGAGCAAGCACCAACCAGGTGGTGAAAATCTCCTGTACCTCAACTGGCTTCTCCCCAAAAGACATCAGCCTGAAGTGGTTTAAAAATGGGACTGAACTCCCTGCTCTCTGGACCCGTGTTTTCCCAGAGGGAGACAGTGTTTCCTACAACCTCACCAGCACCGTGCAGGTGCTGCTCACACCCAGTGACATTCGTTCTAAAGTCATCTGTGAAGTTCATCACTCCACATTACAGACTCCTCTGTCAGGGAAAAAGAAGTTATCAGACATTATTCGAGGTAAGTGAGTCATGGCCCAGGCACTTCTTTCCCATCTCCTCTCCTAATTTGGCTTTTTTTTTCTTAATTTTCTCTGAGGCCAAGAATACCTTAGAAGCTTGGCCCTTACCTAGGAAACAAGAAGCATTTATTAAGTGCCTAATGTGGGCCAGGCACTGTGCCAAGTGCTTCACAAATATTAACTCCTTTCATGTTCACAAATTCCTGGGAAAGTGGAATTATGATGCCTACTTTACAGTTGAAGAAACTGAGGCAGCCAGAGGTTAAGGAGCTTGCCTAGGGTCACAGAACTAGTAAGTGTCTGAGGCTGGATTTGAACTCAGGGCTGCCTAACTCCAGGTCCAGCAAGCTATTTTCTGAGCCACCCAGCTGCCAATGAAGTCAAAATAGAGTCTTTTGAAGTTCTGGGAGCTCCCTCAATCCTAGAAGTTCAGGTGACATTATAGTTATATCTTGTTCTAACAGAATCTCTGAGCTTCTTTGCCAGAGTCACTCTTTAAATACTGAGAATAATAAAAATTGCCAGTTTCTCTGAGCTTAACAGAGTTGTTTCACAACAGCCACATCAGGCATAGAGTGTGAGTGATCATTCTACTTCTGCAGATAAAGAAGTTAAGCTGCAAAGGGAAAAATTTCCTTCTGCGGGTCACTGAAGTCTGGGTCTCACAGAAGTGATGGACATGGGTGTTCTGACCCTAAGATCAGTGTCCTTATGATTCAGTTTAATGAAGTATGTGGTGTTGAAGTCCCTGGAATGTGGGTCACCAGCGTCTCTTCTCTGAGACTGCCAGGGAAGAAGGAGAAGGGAAGGAAGAGGAAAAAAAGAGAAGAAGCATAAGAAAAAAGAAAAAGTGAATTGATTGTGAAATGTGAAATGGAGGCAGGCACACCCAGTCATTGGGTACTTGCTGGGAAAAATTATTATGGCAGCAGGAGACAGAGTAGCAATCTTAAATAACCATGGAGAATGGGGGGCAAAAACGACAGAAAGTACAGAGACAAGTGACAAAAGGGGTACAGAGGCAGATGGTGTGGGAGCGGGGTATGGGGTGGTAACGACAGGGAGATAGGCGGCAATGGGGAAGAGGACGGAGAAGGGGAGAGGCACAGACTATCACTCATGTGACCATGGATTAGAGTTGGGAGCCTTAAGCATCATGGACCTGAAAGAGATGGAAGAGCTGGGGGACAGTAGTTGGAAGATTCATTTTAATAGGTTTTTTTTTTTTTAAGAATGGACTAACTCTTATCTGTGCCACCTAGTGGTTAGTTCACTGACACATCCAAATCATCTCAAAGTTGTTGGTAAAACTTTAGTTAACATGCCCCCGTCATCTCAAAGTTATTAGTACTTCTTGGTGTTCTGCTGGCCTTACTGCAGATGTCTGGAACTTGTCTGAGATTTACATGTCATAAGACCAACAGTCCCAACAGCAGCACCCAGATGGCTTCTGCTGATTCAGCTGACTGAGGATGTGAATCTTAGTTAATGTAAGACACAACTTGTAAATTATGTTCCTTTGACCTTGGGGACAGTTTATATGTGACTTCTAAGTTCCCCCTTTGCAATCTGATTTCCTACTATTTCTCCTTTACACTAGCTCTTTATAAACTTACTATATACACTGACTAGAAGGGAAGAAATAATGTCAGGGGAACCAAAACAAAATACAATTTTTTCACAATCCACTCCCTGGTCCCCTGATCAATATTATACACTACCATGACTAAGAGCATATTAATAAATTAACTAATTAAAATTAATATTAACAGCAAGCATATTAATCATGGTATCCTTAAAGGATTTTCCCAGGAATCCTACCAATTCCTCTGGAAAAATCCAGGAGAAAAGATCAGTGAAAACATTCATAGTGCCTGGAAAGATGTTGTCAACATCTGTGACAATGCTGTCATTCTTTATTCGATTTATCATATCATGTGATGATAGTTATTCCTGCTGAGGCCTCAAACTGCACATAACAGGGGGAGTTTACAAACCACAAACTCCTCCTTGGCTGGCTACCAGGTAGTCCAAAGCCAGCTGGTGGTCCATCACCAGAACTCCCAAAGTATGTTGTCCTTCAGCCAATTTGTCAAGTCCTCTGACAGCGTCCTCAATTTGGTCCTTTAGTCACTTTGCAATATCTTTCTGTGTATATTCCAGCTTCCTATGGACCTCTTCCCCTGTAACCCCCAGGTTACAAGCACAGTAAGGCCTCCCTAGCCTATCAGGACATGTCCCACTGCACACCAATCATGGCGCAAGATGCCAGGGGGTTTGGCAGGGATTATTGGGCATTCCTATAGGAGATGAGGTCCATACCTATGGTGACCAGGATGGATGTCAAACTAAGCAAGAAAGGTATTGGACTGTGCATGTGGATAAGATAACAGAAAACTGGTTGTGTCCACACCTACCATGTCCCTTCTGGCATTCCCAGTCAGGTTTGATTTCTCCAGGTAACCACTGTGCTTTGGAACTCAGCTGCCTCAGTCCATGTTTGACTACTGGGGGCACATATTTTCATCTGGAGATACCCTGTGGGCTGGATTCTGAGTAATTTATGATATCCATTGCTATTTTCAGGAATGTCATGGAGCATGAATTGGGTCTACCTTAGTGAAATCCTAAATAGTCTGGTGCAATCTTGGGAAACGCATTTCTTTCCTTTTCTCTTGTTCCCATGAGAGGGAAGTTACCTCAGCTCCAATGAATTTGACTTTTGTTAGAGTTAAGGGAAACAGGTAATGGGAGCTATAGCAGGGAAACAGTCTGCTCCCCCTTCTTATACTGCCATTCAAAGTGCTGCCAAGGACACCCATACTCTTTCAGGTAGCAGCCGGTTGGGACTTGATGATGGCTGGACTTGCACTGGAGACACTGAATGCCTGGTCTCTGGGGGTGTATGACGGAGGGTACCGCCTAGGGCCATGGGGCCTGACTTCCCCCCCACACACAGCTGCAGTTGTAGGTGTTGGAAAGCTGCCGGGATAGGATGTGTGCCTCTGCCCCTAGAGCTGCTGCACCCCATTCCACAAAGTGAAGCAAACTAAAATTAAAATGCCCCTAGAATTCTCCTGCATTCTCTTTTCTTAATCTGATATAAGACGAGAGGGGTTAACAGAGGGATGTGGGCTGTGACACAGACATTCTGCCTTTTGCAAAGACACAGAGAAGACAGATACAAACATGAAAAAGAAGAGCGTGCAGTAAATAACCAGATATGAAATTAAAAGAGAAGAGTTTAAAGCACAAGGCACACTGAGAAAAAGTTGCGCCTCACCAGTGCTCAGTTAAAATGTTCATTTCAGCTGGTTCCAAATGCACACAACCAAATATGCAAACCATCCTTACCCAAATAAAATTTGACACGTGCAGCAAAAAAATTTTAAAAATAATAATACACCAGACGAATGCAAAAAGTTTGCCGATCTGTGTGCAAAATAGGCCTTACCAGAGTGATCCAGCTCAAGAAAAAGGTCCTGAAACATTCCTCATAATGAAAAGCCATGCTCAATTAAGGTGAGCCAGAGGATGTGAGCAGGAAAGGGCAGGGAACTCTCCAGACAAGAGGGGTCAGACTTCACAGAAATAAATCTCTGGTGGCGCCTAGTCCACTCCCACTGGTATTGGAAGGTCCATTTGGCCCTGTTCCATGTCAGATCCCACTTCTGACACCAATTAATGTCAACAAACCAGAACTGGCCTTTGGGCTGTGGGTGGCTGGAGCTGAACAAACACAGCAGCTAAGAGACAGGATGATCAGGAGAGTCAGGACACAAACAGAAGTTTAATTAATTTCAGAGTGAGGAAAATGACTTGTGCATATGGAAGCTCCCTTCCTAAGAAGGAGGACTTAAGGCTGCTAAGCCTGGGGCCCTCTAAATACATGAAAGGAGTGGGTCACAGTACAATCATTCTTAGATTTTGAGATAGTTCTCATGGTTGGCATTTCTTGGGACAATAGAGATGTCCTTGGGTCCTGAGGGAACAGTCATTGTCTCAAGTATTGAGGGTTGTGACTACTATACCAGAAATAGAATCAGAGCTTTGTAATAGTAGTAAAGTACCTATCACTGACAAGGAACAGGGACCAGGAACATGTGATGGATGGTCCTGGTTAATAGGGGGAGCTAAATCCCTCTGTGAACACCTGGTACTGGCCTAAGCAAAGTGCTTTGCTAGAGGGTGATATCCTGAGCACAAAGGATTATTGCTATGCCAAGTTCAGGACACAGCCTGCTTGCTAGGCCTTAACTCTGGGAAACAGGGTATCTCCAAAATATTTTTACAATGGGCAACTCTTGAACTCAGAGTTTTAGATATATGCTTGGGGCACTGAGAGGTTAAATGACTTGCCCCAAGGTCAGAGTGAATTCACAGCCAGTATATGTAAAAGATTGAATTTCAGTCCAATTCTTCCTGACTCTATCCACTACACTTCCCTGCCTCTCCTCGAGTCCAAGGAAAGGACTCTCTTCTCCCCACAGCCTATATGAGATCTAAGGTTCAGGATACAAGGAGGCAATTAAGAGAGTAGGCTTCAACCACAGTGGGTTGAAGTCAATTACATTCAAAAACATTTGTCAAGCACCTCCAGTGTGTTAGCCAATTACAGGTCCAGGTTTCCTCTATCCCCTAACAACACCACCAACAAAACTGTATAAGTGTACTTCTATGTGCAAGGCACTCAATTTCCATGCAGGAGCCACCACACAAGAATAAAATGGTTATTGCTTGCAAGAAGCTTTCAGAGGAGAAAAGATAACTAATGTCCTCTATATTAGGAATTATTCCAAATAGAGGGACATAGGAACACCTACTGCCAAGAAGAAGTGATTATTGTCACTTTCACCAAGATATTCCTTCTTGTTCCCTCCCCTCTGCCTCAGTCATGAGTCAGGGGATTGGAGCCTGGCGTTTGCTATGTAACTTTTCCTTATATTCTTCTAGTTCCACCAGAAATTGGTATTTCCAGTCTGTCATTCCCCTCAGATTGGATGGCAGCTACTTGCTATGTGATGAAGTTCTACCCCAACCACTTAAATGTCACCTGGCTGGTGAATGGCATCATTGTCGGAGGAAAGAAGTCAACTACACCCACTGAGAACAAGGATGGCACTTGTAGCCTTGAGTGCTTACTTGTGGTCCCACTGTCTCTGCAAAAAGAAGATGCTGTTTTCACATGTCAGGTGTCCCATGATTCCCAGCCTCCTATCAATGAGACATTGAGAGCTTCAGCTTCTCCCATGCATGGGGCTCAAACACACTCAGGTGAGTTTATCTCTGGTCCTAATCAGAGAATTGAGCTTCTATTTACTCATGTACAGAGATTGTTCAGAGCCCAGGCTCCATTCAAAAAAAGAACAGCCTACCTCACTCAACATGATAATGACCACAATCTCTCTCCTTCACAAATGAGTGTGGAGCTTTTTAGCTTATGAAGGTCTTTTATACCCAGTATTTCAGGTGCTCCTTACCTCATCTCTGGGATTTTTAAGGTAAGCAGGAATTATTAAGAGGTATATATGCTTGAAGAAATCCAAGACCTATGACACAGGAAGAGTATGATAGAAAGTAGTTGGGAAAAAAAAGTGTGAACTACACAAGTGATTTTATTATCTATGCACGCTAGAGATCATTTGTACAGAAAGAGGAAATAGCTGAGTACTTTAGGAAACATCATCCTGACACAGAAATATGATCCAGCAGTGATCAGGAGCTTCAATTATCCAGCAAAGTGCTAAAACTCACCCTGTGGAAAAGACAGAGATGTTTATAACAGCATGGCTTGCTGTAAACATAATTTCATCCTTCCAAAATTGAGAAACTGAGAACAGGATATTTTATTGTAGAACAGGTTATTCCTCATGGGGTGAAATTTGTGGCTGGGGATGTGAGCCCTCTGGGGGAAAATTACTTCCTCATACACTTTGTGATGGAGAAGGAAAGGAAAATGTCATAATCTGATATAACAAAAGATCTTGAATGAGTCATCTTCAAAGAGTTAATAAGAAGGACAGCTCTGATTCCATTGGTTCAAATTCCACAGGGGAATTGAGCTAAGGAGGGGTGATGAACAATCAGGAATGATGTTCTGAAGACACAAAGGGAAATGATTCCAAAGAAGGAGGAAATGTGTGAGTTGTTTG
The DNA here is from genome assembly GCF_003287225.1 of Phascolarctos cinereus. Classification (NCBI taxonomy): domain Eukaryota; kingdom Metazoa; phylum Chordata; class Mammalia; order Diprotodontia; family Phascolarctidae; genus Phascolarctos; species Phascolarctos cinereus. Next base: position 312,296,799 of record NW_027555625.1, read on the forward strand.
AAGATACTGTTATGGAAAAGCAGAGAACCCACCAACTAGCCTAGATTTTTCAAATACAGGTACAAAAGATGGAAATAAGGCCAGATAGCAGAGGATGAATGGAAAAGCATGGCATGATCCTTTAAAAATAGTGTTGCTGATGTCAAACCTCAAAAGGAGTTGAGGCTGTTAAGAGAAGCTAAGAACAATGTGAGTGAAGATTTGGTTTTTGTCTATACTGAGAAAGAAGAGGATCAAGGAAGTAATGGGATCCCTGCTTTGCATAGATGGAGCAATGATGACAGATAAAAGAGAAAGCAGTAGAACTGTGTGCCTAGGCTTACAAAGAAAATGATGTACTGTTAATGTCCTTATCAAGGTATTTTACTAAGTATTTTTGCTTTCAATTAATTATGACTCCTGCCTGGCATTCTTTCTGGCTGTGATTGGAAAGGTGGAATTACCAATGTATTTTTTTTCTTTTCACGTTGTGACAGATCCCTTAAGATAATTTCTGCATAGTTATGTCCTTAAACACTTATACCTTTCATTCTACTAAGCACTGTGAGCACTCTTTTAACATAAAATAAGCAGTATGGATACTGAATTTTTAGAATATTGGTCCTCAGAAGCATAGAGAAGACAGCTAGCTAAAGTAATGCCTCCTGTATAGACTCCCAAGTACTTATACTGTCTACAATTATTTTAAATGGAATTTCTCTTTTCTATCTCTTGCTGCTGGGCTTTGTTGGCAATATATGCAAAAGTTGATGTTTTGTGTGGATTTACCTTATATCCTGCACCTTTCTGAAGTTGCTAATTATTTCAAATAGTTTTTCAGTTGATTCTCTACTATTCTCTGAGTATACCATGACATCATCTGCAAAGAGTCACAATTCTGTTTCCTCATTAACTATTCGAATTCCTTCAATTTCTTTTTCTTCTTTTATTGCTATAGCTAACATTTCTCATACAATATTGAATAATAATGGTGATAATGGTCATCCCTGCTTCCCTCTGATCTTATTGGGAAGCCTTCTAGCTTACCCCCATTATAGATAATGCTTACTGATGCTTTTAGATTGATACTGCTTATTATTTTAAGAAATACTGACTTTATTCCTATGCTCTCTAGTGGTTTTTTAAAAATTTATTTTGGAGGCAATAAGGGCTAAGTGACTTACATAGGGTCACATAACTAGCTAGTTAAGTGTCTGAGGTATCTGAGGCCAGATTTGAACTCAGGACCTCTTGACTCCAGGGCTCTATCCACTGTGCCATCTACCTGCCCCCTCTCTAGTGTTTTTAATAGGATTAGGTGTTGCATTTTGTCAAAAGCTTTTTTTCTTTATCTATTGAGATAATCATTAATTTCTATTGGTTTTGTTATTGATATGGTAAATTATGCTAATAGTTTTTCTAATACTGAACCCCTGCATTCCTAGTATAAATCCCACCTGGTCATAGTGTATGATCCTTCTGATGTATTGCTGTAATCTCCTTGCTAGTATATTATTTAGATTTTTGTATCAATATTCATTAGGAAATAGGTCTGTAATTTTCTTTCTCTGATTTAGCCCTTCTGGTTTAGGTATCAGCACCACATTTGTGTATTAAAAGAAATCTGGTAGGGCTCCTTCTTTGCCTTTTTTTCAAACAGTTTATACAGAATTAGGATTAATTGCTCTTTAAATGTTTGGTAGGATTCACTTGTGAATCAATCTAGCCCTGGGGATTTGTTCTTAGGATATTCAATGATGGCTTATTAAATTTCTTTGTCTAAACTTGGATTGTTTAAGTATTTTATTTCTTCTTCTCTTAATCTGGGTAACATTTTTGTAGATAACCATCCTTTAGATTTAAATTGTCAAATTTATTGACATATGATTGAGCAAAATAGCTTCTAATAATTTTTTGCTGCTGGCTTTGTTGGCAATATATACAAAAGTTGACGTTTTGTATACATTTATCTTATATCCTGCAACTTTGCTGAAGTTGCTAATTATTTCAAATAGTTTTTTAGTTGATTTTCTAGTATTCTCTAAGTATATCATCTTCATTTGTGGGTGAATTCACCTCTTTCATTTTTGATAACAGTAATTTGGTTTTCTACTTTAATCTTTTAAATCAAATTAACCAATGGTTTATCTATTTTCCTGGTTTTTTTTTCATAAAACCAGCTTCTATTTTATTTAATAGTTCAATGGTTTTCTTTCAGTTTATTAATATCTCCTAGATTTTCAGGATTTCCAATTTGGTGTTTAATTAGAGATTTTTAACTTTTCCTTTTTGAGTTTTTATTTTTATTTGTGTGTTCAATTCATTGATCTTCTCTCTTTATATTGTATTGACGTAAGCAATTAGAGATATAAACTGATATCTAAGTACCACTTCGGTTGCATCCAATAAATTTTTTGCCTGTTGTCTCATTATTGTCATTTTCTTTGATGAAATTATCAATTATTTCTATATGTTGTTCTTTTACTTACTTATTTTTTAGTATTAGATTATTTGGTTTCCAATTAATTTTTAATCTTTTTTTCCATTGCCCATTATTGAATATATTTTTCTTGAATTATGCACTGAAAAGGATGCATTTATTATTTCTGCTTTTCTGCATTTGGTTGTGAGGTTTTTATATCCTAATACAAGGTCAATTTTTGCATAAATGCCATGTAATACTGATAAAAAAGTATTTTCCTTTCTATTTCCTTTTAATTTTCTCCAGAGATGTAGCATATCTTTTTCAGAATTTATATACCTCCTTAACTTCTTTCTTATTTTTTGTTATGTTTCTCTAGTTCTGAGGGGGGAAATTTGAGGTTCCCCATTTGTACAGTTTTATTGTCTATTTCCACCTGTAACTCATTCCATTTCTCCTTCAAATATTTAGATGCTATACCATTCAATGCATATACGTTTGGTGCTGGTATTACTTCATTGTCTATGGTACCTTTCAGCAAGATATAGTTTCCTTCCTTATCTCTTGTATTTAGGTCAAATTTTCTTGTCATATGTCTGAGACCACGATTGCTACCCCAAATTTCTTTGCTTCAGCTGAAGCATAATAGACTATGCTCCAGTCCCTTACCTTTACCCTCTATGTGTCTCTCTGCTTCAAATGCATTTCTGGTAAACAATATATTGTACGACTCTGGTTTTTAATCCATTCTGCTAGCTGCTTCTGTTTTATGGGTGAGTTCATCTCATTCACATTAATAGTTATGATAATTAACTGTGCGTTTCCCTGCATGCTATTTTCCCTTCCTTCTTCTCCTTCTCTCTCTCTCTTACCTCCAACCTGCCCCTCTTCACAAGTGTTTTACTTCCTACCACCACAACCTCTATTCTATCTTCCCTTTTATCAGTTCCCTCATTCTATTATCCCTATCCCTTTTAACTTCTTTAAAGGAAAATATATTTCTGTATTCAACTTAGTGTGTATGTTATTCCTTTTTTGAGCCAATTCTGATGAAAGTAAGTTTTAAGCTTTGCATGCCAACACCCCTCATCTTCACCTCCATTACAACAGTTCTTTCATGCCTCTTTTATGTGAGATAATTTACCCCATTCAATCTCTCCCCTCCTCCTTCTTCCAGTGCAATCTTCTTTCTCATCCATTTATTTTGTCTTTTTGGTGGTATTATCCCATCAAAGCCACTTTATATCCATACCCTCTATGTGTACTCCTTTTAATTGCCCTTATAGTACTAAAGTTCTTAAGAGTTACAAAAATTATCTTGCAATATGGAAAAAAAAAGTTTCACCTTATTGAATCTCTTATGTTTCCTTTTTCTTCTTTCTTTTTTATCTTTTTTTGTCTTCTTTGAGTCTTATATTTGGAGATCAAATTTTTTATTTAGCTCTCCTCTTTTCATTAGGAATGCTTGAAAGTCCTCTATTTCTTCAATTATCCATTTTTTCCCTGAAAGATTATATTCAGTTTTGCTGAGTAGGTGATTCTTAGTTGGAATCCTAACTACTTTACCTTCTGGTATATCATATTCCAACTACATGAACACAACTACAAAACACTTTTCACACAAATAAAGTCAGATTTAAACAATTCAAAACATATTAATTATTTGTGGTAGGCTCAGCCAATATAATACAAATGAAAATTCCACCTAAATTAACCCATTTAGTCAGTCCCATACCAATCAAACTTTCTAAAAAGTATACTTATAGAGCCAGAAATAACAATAACAAAATTCATCTAGAAGAAGAAAAGATCGAGAATTTCAAGTGGATCAATGAAAAAAAATGAGAAGGAAAGTAGTCTAGCCATACCCAATCTCAAACTATATTATAAAGCAGCAATTATCAAAATAATCTGGTACTGGCTAAAAAATAGAGTAGTGGATCATCGGTGGAAAAATTAGGTCCACATTATATTGTAGCAAGTCACCATAGTAATCTACTATATCATAAACCTAAAGATCCAAGCTTTTGAACAAACACGTCATTTCACAAAAACTGCTAGGAAAACAGTTTGGCAGAAATTAGGTATAGACCAACATCTCACACCATATACCAAAATAAGTTCAAAATGGCTTCATGATTTACATACAAAGGATGATATCATAAGTAAATTATATTAAATGATTAGGAAAGCATGGAATAGATTATTTGTCAGGTCTAGGAATAAAACAAGAAAATAGGACCAAACAAAATATAAAGAGCATGACAAAATGTAAAATAAATAATTTTAATTATATAAAATTACACAGCTTTTGCACAAACAAAACCAATCCACCAAAATTAAAAGGAAAGCAGAAAATAGGAAAAAATGTAGAGCAAGAATCTCTGATAAAGGCCACATTTCTCAATATATAGAGAACTAGTCAAATTTACCAAAAAAATACAATTCATTCCCTAATTGATAAATGGTCAAATGATACGAACAGACAGTTTTCAGACTAAGAAATCAAAGCTATCTATAGTCACATGAAAAAATGTTCTAAAGCACTATTGATTAGAGAAATGCAAATTAAACAACTCACACCTTGTAGATTAACTAATATGACAAAAAGAGGAAAGTGATAGATGTAGGCAGAGATTTGTAAAAACTGAGGTAAGTATGCACTGTTGGTGCAGCTGTGAACTGATCCAAATATTATGGTGAGCAATTTGGAACTAGGCCCAAAGTGATACATGCACAGTTGTGCATACTCTTTTATCCAGCAATACTGAGTCTACATCTCAAGGACATTTTTAAAGGGAAAAGGGCCCATTTGTACAAAAAAAAATATTTATAGCAGTTCTGTTTGTGGTGGCTCAGAATTAGACATTGAAAGGATTCTCATCAATTGGGGAATGGCTAAACAAGCAGTGATATATGATTGTGATGAAATATTATTGCGATAGAAGAAATCACAGCATGATGATTTCAGAAAAATCTGCAAAAACTCACATTACCTGATACAAAGTGAAATGAGCAGAACTAGGAGAACATTATATACAACAACAGGAATATTTCACAATGAAGAACTTTAAATGACTTAGCTATTCTCAACAATACAATGGATCAAGACAATTTCAAATGACTAATGACGAATCATACCATCCACCTCCAGAGAAAGAATTAATATTGTTTGAATACAGACTGAAGCATTATATTTTTCATTTTCTTTGTTTCTTTCTTCTTGTTTTATTCAAGTCTCTTTGTACAAAATGACAAATATGGGAATATTTTACATGATCATATATCTATATCTACATGTATATCTATATGTATATATAAACTATAACTGCTTAACATCTCAGGGTGGAGGAGGATGAGAGAGGGAGGGAGGGAATTTGGAACTCAAAACATTACAAAAAATTTAAAAATTGTTTAAATAAGTAATTGGGGAAAAAATAAAATATATCAAAAAATAAAGTAGTGCCTCCTGATTTGAGAAATTAAAATACTAAGAATGCTCTGAGAGATGCTACAGATACATCAGTAAGAAGGGACTTCCTTACTAAAAAATACGAGGAGGCACATTAAAACTTGTTGATTTACTGTAACTTACCAGAACGAAAAGATTATTTTACAATCTCATGCAATAAACATTTGGGGATCCTAACTAGAAACTGGCCACTGTACTCTCATCCACTGGATAATGGATGAAAGGACAGGAGAAAACCTATCACCGCCAAAGCTCTGAGAACTGACAGACCCTGGGGAAAAGTCAAGTTTCTAAGGGATTTTCCCCAAATTTACATGACCAGTTATCAGATTCGAGGAAATATGGCCTGTCTTTGTAAAGTCTTTAAGTTGAGAAATGGCAGAGCTCAAACTTCCTTTTATGGGAAAGAATTACCACATCAGCTAAGAAATTTATCCGATGCCAGAACATGGAAGCAAAACCAAACTTCTCTCTGTAGTTTCTGCCTTAGGCCAGGCACTAGAAATAAGTCCCGGGCATTCCAAGCAGAGATTAGAACCCACAGGAAACAAAAGATCTTGGAAACCATGTATTGGGCAGGATATTCTCAGCTAATAGGGGGAAAGTTGGTAAGCAAGATCCACCTACCATCAATGACTCACATGTTCCCCCTGCCGAGCTCTCAGCTGATGTTTCCTTTTGTCCCCTTGACTTCTAGGCTCAGTAATTTCTGCACAGCTCTTTGTGATTTTCCTCCTGGGACTCAAGGTTCTGTTGCTGCTCAATGTCTCCATATTCTTTGTCCACAGAAAGTGGAAGACAACAGGTGAGCTGATGTATCTGATTAGAGCAGCAGGGTCAGAGATCAAAGAAGGTGGCCCCAGGTCCAGTCACTGTTTGGCTGAATGGGTAGTAGATCTGACCTCTCCACCATTCTTGAAGTATTTTGGAACTGAGGAAGGAAGAGATGGGAAGCCACTAGATTTTATGCAAGGTCTCCTGAATTACTGAGCAGCCTCCTAGGATCCTCACAATGGCTCCTAATATTTCAGTAGAGAAATTCTAGTGGAGAGATTATAGATGGAGAGAGCAGGAGAAAATCAGAGTCAAAGAGTGGGAGAATGCCACGGTGAGGATCCCTAGAGATTGGTTCTGACTAATCTCTACTCTCTATTTTCTCCATAGCCTCAGAAGCCAATCTCTACTTCAAGTGCTCCTCTGCTCCACCTCCTCAGTCTCAACTTCCTCCTACTTTCAGGCAGGATCCTGGCCTGGGATAGAATACAGAGTTTCCTCCCCCATGCTACTGGCCCATAACAGCTGGTCTCAAACCAGCTCCCTTAGATTCCTATCAGCACAGTGACCTGGACTAGACAGCCACAGTATGGCAGATACCAGGCTGAACTTGGCCTCTCTGGATTGACCCAAACTCTAGGGTACAGCAGAGCACAGACTCTGCTTCTTGAAGTTATTAGCTCTGCTCTTTCCCTGCAGAAGAAGACAGAACTACATGGGTTAGAACCAATCAGATCACTTAGTATTGCTCCCATGGGACTACCAGAGACACCATTGCTCCTTTCTTTTCTGCCATCACCAGTGTTGTCCTTCCTCTTCTTCCTCCTCTTCCTGACCTATTTCTCTTATTCAGCCATCCTCCTTCTGTGGGTGATTCTGGTACTTGTTCTTCCCATTTTCATGCTGGTTCTTGTGCTTGTTCTGGTCTTCTCCTCCTTGGTCTTGATTTTCCTGCTTTTATTCTTGTTCTTCTTCCCTTGCTCTTTTTTCCCCTTTCTCCTGGTTCTTCTTCTTGTGATCTTTTCCTCATTCTTGTTCTCGTTCTCTCTGTTCTTTCCCAACATCTCTATCATTTGGCAGTGCGACAAGATTTGCAACATTCTTGGCATATCCAAGGAGCCACTCGATGTGCTACAGCAATAATAACCTACATCCAGTTCATGTCATGGTTTCTGTAAGCCTGTAGAAAAGCTGTTCAATGCTTTACTCTGAAGCTAATTAATTAAGCAACCTAAAAAGGAATATAGTATATAATTTGGCCACTATGTGACTTTACCTTGGGTTCTTATCATAATATGTCACAGTGTATCCTAAATGCCTATGGCTATCTCCCAAAGTGCTCTGGTATCTAGTCAATGCCAACAACAGAGTTCTCACGTTCACATTCTCACATCCAATTCCAGCCACTAGCTCCATAGTAATTCTTGCACTGAATCAAAATTCAGTATTGGAATAAAAGATATTGAAATTCCACTTTGCAATATGACAATCGCAACATATCATGAAGTTCTGCATCATCCTCTGTAAAATAAATTTCAGAGGGAAATGACAAACTACACCAGTATCTGTCCTGAGAAAACCCCAAATAGAGTCATGAAGAGTTACATATGATGAAAATAACTGAACAACATATGAGTTATAATCAGCTCCTGCTATTATTATTGTCATGATGATTATTACATTCCTTTCTTTCTTATTTTTTTTTCTTAGGCAATGGAATTAAGTGACTTGCCCAGGGTCACACAGCTAGTAAGTGTTATGTGTCTAAGGCTGAATTTGAACTCAGGTCCTCCTGAATCCAGGGCCGGTGCTTTCTCTCTGCCACCTAGATGCCCCTGATTATGACATTCCTGAAGGACTGAGCAGAGGGTTAGGCTGTGCACCTCAGCAGCTATGTCTGTTCTCAGCTATCTGCCCTCCCTCCAACTCCATAAACTGCTTAGTTTACTTAATTTTCTAGGACGTAGTCTAAAAGGAAGTTTATTTTTGAAAATAAATTGATCCATTAAATCATATCAAGACTCCATGGAAAATTAGTACTTATAAATGAGACATAAGTTTCCAAAGGAATGCCTCATTTTGGAACTTGCTAAGTTGTCAAGGCTTATTTCAGGTGTACCATCTACTGAATAGCAGCCTAATCCCTTTTATCTGCTCAATTTCTTGCTAATCAATAAATCATCAAGCATTTATTGACTTCCAACTTTATTCCAGCCATTATTCTAGAAACTGGAGACAGACAAAAAATGAAACCATTTCTACTCTCAAAGAGTCTGTTGTTCAATAAGACAGACCATTCCCAATCCATGTTCCAGTTATGAGTCCCATCCAATCCTTTCTGATATTAGCTGTTGTGTTCTCAGACTCCAGGAATGCTCTCTGGCTACTGCCTAAGATCTGCCCCACACTAGGACTCTAGGTACCATCTATCCCCATTCCTCTTTACTATACACATTGTCTCTTCAGGTCCCTAAGCCCAAGCACAAGCTGCTCCCTTAAGAATTGAGAGGAGTTCAATGAGACTCAGAAGGTCTGATCATCATTCCAGTTACCCAGGTCCATACTCCCGGAGTCATCACTGACTCTTCTTCCCTTTCCATCAATTCTCCTTTCCAATCAGACACTAGGTCTTGGTAATTCCAGTGTTGCAACGCCTATCATAAACTGTCCCTTATCTCTGCTGACACGATCCCAGTCCTAGTTCCAGTTTTCTTTACTTCTCACTTTGCCTATTCTAATAGTTTCCAATTGGTCTTTCTGCCATCAAGTTCTTCCACCTCAAGTCCACCTTTCATGCAGCTATCACAATAATGTTCCTAACATCTAGGTCTGATCATTCCCTGCCCCATCCCCACCTTAAAACTCATCAAAGCTCCCCATTGTCTCTAGGACAAAATTCAGTCTCTATAACCTGACATTTCAGATGCTTCAGGGGAAAGGAGTAAACATTTCTACAGCATTTACTGTAGGCCAGGCACTACAAATATTATCTCATTTGATCCTTACAACACCATGGGTGGTAGGTTCTGTTATTATCCTCATTTTATAATTCAGGAAACTAAGGCAAAAAGAGGTTAAGTGACCTACCCAGGGTCATACAATTAGTGTCTGAATCCAGATTTGAACTTCAGGTCTTCACATCCACTGTACCATCTAGCTTCCAATAGCATAGTTCCAATTTACCTTTGAAGCCTTCTTTCCCATTATTCCCCTTCATGCTTTTGAAAGATTTCAATTGGACTGGTAGCTATTCCCTAAACTCAACATTATATTTCCCTCCTCCATTAACATAGGCTATCCCTCTTATATGTAAAGCATTCTTCCCCATTACCTGGGCTTCACAGTCTCAACTCAGGCTCTCCACCCTGCATTCCCTGAATCTAGAGTGATTATTGCTTTCTCCTTCTTCAAATGTGCCTGGAATACTTTGTCTGATCTCTGGTGCCAACAGTATCACCTCCTTGTGACTCTCACATGCACGCCTGTAGAACTGCTGGAGTAGTCATCTATTCAAAGCCACATCTCAAAATCCCCTACCCCTAAACCCTGTAGCTCTCATTGATGCCAGACAAGATGCCACATGAAATTAAAATCAATAGCACTTAGAATGCAATACCTAAGTCAATGGCAAGAACAAATTATTCAAAGGGTACAATTTCCCACATACTCTCATGCATCCAGGGAGAGAGGGATTGCTTTTCATTGGGAACACGCCCTATTCTATGTTGCATCCACCTTTTCCATTTAAGGGAAGTCTTCACATGCTTCACAATGCTAAACACTCCCCTAACTCACCAATAGGTTTGAGGCCTGTTGGTTACCCTCAACTAGTTTAGGGCATCTGCAGACATGGTTTTACTATAATGTGGCTGCTGCGCATGCTATAGCTCCTTGAAGCCTCAGGTAACAGGTTCATGGTGTGTTTAGGGAGGACTAACACCTCTGGTATGAGGGCTTGCTGAGCCTTTTTCAGGGCTGCTCATCTCCCTTTGATGTACACCTTTCACTCAACTCTTGCCTGTAGCTACTATACTAGGACTAGGTATGTTCCTCAAGCTCTGTGAGCTCTGAGATACTTGGATTCTCAACTCAGTGAACAACCAAGCTTGGACAAAGGGAGACTCCCTCACTCTCCTATCCCTAAACTCTGCTGAGTATCAAAGTGATGAAAGATCAGATTTCCTCTCTCTACTATTACTTCTGTGGCCACTATTCAAAGATATTATGGGAACACCACAGAGGCAAATTAGCCTTTCTTCCTACGTCCAGTCTTCCTTCCCAGCAGTGAAGACTCCCACCCTCATCTCAACCCTCAGCTATTGTCTTGAGAGCAACAGAACTCCTTCAAAGATGAAAGATGACCCAATCTCCTCTCTCAAGAACCTTCACACCAAATATTAGGAAAATGAAAACAGCACTTATAGGCATAAAACAAAGGAGACATCAGGACAAAATGCTCCAAAAAAAATTTATTGGAAGGCTTTCCAGTTCCCTGCATGGAATCAAGCTAAATGAATTTCTGGCCTTTGTTATCCTAAATCTCTGAGCTGTAGGTCTCCATTCACCTCTTTGTTACCCTCAACTTTCCTAACAATCTTTATCCAGTGACTCCTATTTTCTCTTCTCTTATCCATGATTCCTTTCTTCCCTTTCCATAGTGTATCCTAGATTCCTGGGTCACAACTCTCTCCTATGGATGGTGAAAGAAGCCAACCTAAGTTTGTCTACATCCTTTGTTTTCCACCACTCATTAACTTTTTGCCATTTACATAGAGGCAATGGATCTTGGTACAGACCAGATGGTAGTTTTCAATTCAATTCAATTCAATTTAACAAATATTTTTATTTGCCTACTTTATGTAATATATCCTGAGCATACAAAGTTGAAAATAGTGAGAGTGCTCCTGATAGAGTTGAAGTCTACTACATTATGATATGTATGCAACTAAGAAACTACATGAGGCAACTAGGTGGTTCAATGGAAAGAACTCTGAGCCTGGAATCAGGAAGACCTGAGTACAAATCCTGTCTCAGACATTTATTACATTTGTGACCCTGGAGAAATCACTTAACTCTGTTCACTTCAGTTTCCTTATCTGTAAAATGAACTGGAGAAGGAAATGGCAAACCACACTGGTATCTTTGCCAAGAAAGCCTCAAATGGAATCACAAAGGGTCAGACATGACTAAAATCCTGAACAACAAAAACATACCATAAGAACTGTATGATAGAGACAAAGAAGAGATTCAGGTAGAACTCTACGAAAATTTTATGAGAAGACATTCAGGTAGAACTCTATAAAATTTTATGAGACTCACTTTTAGATAGGGAGAAGGGACAATGTTTAGTAATATTTCATAGGAAAGCACCCCCTGAATTTAACGTAAAGAAAAGAGAAGCATTTCAAAAATCAGAGATGAGGAAGAAGGTGTGACATGTGCATGTATGCACAGGCAAGAGATGCTAGGATAAGCTTATGAATCAGGAATGTCTGTATTTTTCTGGGATATTGAATGCACAAAGGATCAGTGTGATATAACGTAGGAAAAAGATTGAAGCAAGACTGTAGATGGCTTTAAATGTCAAGTTAAGGAATAAGTGTTCTCTCCCTAGGCAATAGGGAGCCAGTGCATGATTTTTTAAAAATGGAGTGATATATCTGATTGCATAAAAAGAGGGCTATTATTACCATTCACAGAAAGACCTGAACCAATGAGTCTGAAGGAAGTTGAACTGAAATTCCCTCCACTTCCCATTTCTCAGCCAAGAAGAGGTTCCCTTTAACCCCAGCTGTTTACCCAACAAGCAGAGGCAGATGCATTGGCCTCCAATTTCTCCCTGCAGAAGGTCCCTTCCAGAACTCTCATCCCACAGATGGAAAGGTGATTGAACAACTGCTCAGAAAGAGATTATAGGGGTCTCTTTGCTGGCACTGAGGCAGGACTCTGTTGCTTTGCCTTTACTTGGATCTGGGTTGCAGTGCTGGGTGGCAGTCCCAGGGTGAGGACGAGCACTGGCATAACAGAGCTTGTTGCAGCAGTAGAGATCATAGTTACAGGGCATAAAAGAGTGATTGAGGTCACTCATAGACCACAGCACATGCCAGGGGAGGAGTAAACACCTCTCCTTAGATGATACCACCTTGGAAGAACTGAAAACTTACAGGTCCCTAGAAGTATCTCTGCAAACAGCTGTACAAAACCCCTAAAGCTTGAGACAGTACACCCTCCACACTGGAATTAGAGCCCTACCTTAACAAAGAGTTAAAAAAGTCAAATAATTGTCTGAGGAAATGAGCAAACAATGGAAAAAACTCAGACTTTAGAAACTTACTTTTGTAACAACGAAGATCAAAACATACACTCAGAAGAAGACAACAAAGTCAAAGCTCCAAAATCCAAAGCCTCCAAGAAAAATATGAATTGGTCTTAGTCCATGGAAAAGCTCAGAAAGGATTCTGAAAGTCAAGAGAAGTAGAGGAAAAATTTGGAAGAGAAATGAGAGTGATGCAAGAATATCATTAAAAATGAGTCAATAGCTTGCTAAAGAAGAACCAAAAAAAAATAGTGAAGAAAATAATACCTTAAAAATAGACTAGACCACATGGAAAAAGAGGTCCAAAAAGCCAATGAGGAGAAGAATGCCTTGAAAAGTGGAATTGGCCAAATGGAAAAGGAGGTCCAAAAGCTAACTGAAGAAATAAGTCCTTAAAAATTAGAATGGAGCAAATGGAAACTAATAACTCTATGAGAAATCAAGAAATTATAAAACAAAACCAAAAGAATTAAGAAAAATAGAAGACAATATGAAATATCTCATTGGAAAGACAACTGACTTGGAAAACAGATCCAGGAGAGAGAATTTAAAAATTATTGATCAACCTGAAAGCCATGATCAAAAAAATAACCTAGACATCATCTTTCAAGAAATTATCAGGAAAATTGTCCTGATATTCTAGAACCAAACAGTAAAGTAGAAATTGAAAAAATCTGCCAATTACCTCCTGAAAGAGATCCTAAGGAAAATCCTCAGGAATATTATAGTCAAATTCCAGAGTTCCCAGATCAAGAAGAAAATACTGCACAGAGCCAGAAAGAAACAATTCAAGTATTATGGAACCACAAGCAGGATGACACAAGATTTAGTAGCTTCTACATTAAGGGATTATAGGCTTGGAATATGATATTCCAGAAGTCAAAGGAGCTACGATTAAAACCAAGAATCACTTAACCAGCAAAACTGAGTGTAATTAATGGGGGGAAGGGGATTGACATTCAATGACACAGAGAAATTTAATGCATTCTTGAGAAAAGACCAGAGCTAAATAGAACAATTGACTTTCAAATACAAGACTCAAGAGAAGCATGAAAAGCATGAAAACAGGAAAGAGAAATCATAAAGGACTTATTAAAGTTGTACTGATTACATTCCTGCATGGAAAGATGATCATTCCTACATGGAAAGATGATATTTGTAACTCATGAGACCTTTCTCATTATTAGGGTAGTTGGAGAGAATATATATAGAAAGAGGATACAGGGGAATTGAATATGAAGGGATGATATCTAAAAATAAAATTAAGGGGTGAGAGAGGAATGTACTGGGAGAAGGAGAAAGGGAGAGGTAGAGTGGATAAATTATCTCACATAAAAGAGGCAAGAAAAAGCTTTAATGGTAGAAGGGAAGAGTGGGGAAGTGAGAGGGAATGAGTGAAATTTACTTTCATTGGAATTGGCTTAAGGAGGGAATAACATGCATACTTAATTGGGCATGGAAATCTATCTTACCCTACAAGAAAGTAGGAGGGAAGGGGATGGGGGGGTGATAGAAGAGAAGGCAGATTGGGGGAGGGGGTAATCAGAAGCAAACACTTTAAAGGAGGGACAAGGTGAAAGGAGAAAATAGAATAAATGGGGGGATAGGATGGAGGGAAATACAGTTAGTCTTTCACAACATGACTATTATGGAAGTGTTTTGCACAATTACATGTATAACCTATATCGAGTTGCTTGCCTTCTCAATGAGGATGGGTGAGGAGGAGGGAGAATTTTGGAACTCGTTTTAAAAACGAATATTTTTACACATAACTGGGAAATAAGATACACAGGCAATGCAGCATAGAAATCTATCTACCCTACAGGAAAATACAAGGGGAAGGTGATAACAGAAGAGGGGGTGATAGAAGGAAGGACAGATTGAGGGAAGCAGTGATCAGAAGCAAAACACTTTTGAGGAGGAATAGGGTAAAAACATAGAAAGAATAGAAGAAATGGGGCTATGGGGAATAGGATGGAGGAAATGCAGGTAGCAACAACAACTGTGAAAAAAAAATTTTGAAGCAAGTTTCTCTGACAAATACCTCATTTTTCTATAGAGAACTGTGTCAATTTTATAAAAATAAGAGCCATTTCCCAATTGATAAATGATTAAAAGATATAATCAGTTTTCAAATGAAGTAATTAAAGCTATCTATAGCCCTATGAAAAGATATTCTAACTCATTACTGATTGGAGAAATGAAAGCTAAAACAATGCTGAGGTACTACCTCATGCCTATTAGATTAGATAATAGGACAGAAAAGGTAAATGACAAAAGTTGGGTGGGATGTGGGAAAAATGAACATTAATGTACTGTTGTCAGAGTTGTGAACTGATTAAACCATTCTATAGAGCAATTTGTAACTATGCCCAAACTATGGGCATACTACCTGTAACTATGCATACCCTTTGACATACAATATCACTACTATGTACACATCCCAAAAGAGATAAAAAAAAAAGAAAAAGCACCTACATGCACAAAAATATTTATAGCAGCTCTTTTCTAGGGGTAAAGAATTAGAAATTGAGGGGATGCACATCAATTGGGGAATGGCTGAATACATTGTGGTATATAATTATGATGGAATACTATAGTACTATAAGAAATGATGAGCAGGATGCTGTCAGAAAAACCTAGAAAGACTTACATGGGTTGATGCAAAGTGAGATGTACTGGGTACAAAGTAACAGCATATTATAAGATGATTAGATATAAATGACTTTGCTATTCTCAGCAACACAATGATCCATGGCAACTCTGAAGGATTTAGCTATCCATCCCCACAGAAAGAACTAATGGTATCTGAATACAGACTGAAGCAACTTTTGTTGTTGTTTTTCACCTTCTTTATTTTTCTTGAGTTTTTTATCTATGTTTTCTTTCACAACATGACTATTATGGATAAAAAATAAATTTAAGTTCTTATACCCAAAGGGCAATTAAACTGTGCATACCCTTTGATCTAGCAATACCACTACTTAGTCTGTATCCAAAGAGATCATTAAAAAAGAGAAAAGGACCCACATGTATCAAAAATATTTATAGCAGCTCTTTTTGTGGTGGCAGAGAATTAGAAACTGAAGACATGCTCATCAATTTGGGAATGGCTAAACAAGTTGTGGTATATGAATGTAATGGAAAACTATTATTCCATAGAAATGATGAGTAAATGGATTTCAGAAAAACCTGGAAAGACTTACACACACTGATGCTGAGTGACAGAAGTAGAACCAGAAGAACATTGTACACAGCAACAGCAACATTGTGTGATGACCAGCTTTCATAGACTTAGCCCTTGTCAGCAATGCAATGATCTAAGACTCATGATTGAAGGTACTACCCACATCCAGAGAAAAAACTATGGAGTCTGAATGCAGATCAAAGCATTTCTCTCTCTTTTTTTTTTCTTTCTCATGGTTTTGCCCTTTTGTTCTGATTCTCTTTTCACAACATGACTAATGTAGAAATGTGTTTAATATGATTGTACCTGTATAGCCTATATCGGATTGCATGTTGTCTTAGGGAGGAGAGAGAGAAGACAGGGAGAAAATTTATAACTCAAAATCTCATAAAAGTGAATGTTGAAAGCTAAAAATAAATAAATGAATAAATAAATAAATAGATAAAACAAAAAGTGCTTTCATATCAGTTTTTACATTTGATCTAATGACAGTTATTTAGCGTGCAACTGTTTCCAGCAAACCTTCCACCCTTTTGGTTTCTGGTCCCCACGAAAGAGCAAGCATCAACCAGACAATTAATTCTCCTTTAACTCAACTTGCTTCTCCCCTGAGAGATATCACCCTGAAGTGGTTTAAAAATGGGGATGAGTTCCTTGCCCTCTGGACCCATGTTTTCCCTTAGGGAGACAGTGTTTCCTACAACCTCACCAGCACTGTGCAGGTGCTGCTCCTAGCCCACGACCTTCATTCTGAGGTCATCTATGAAGTTCATCACAGTCATTACAAAATCTCTGCCTGGAAAACGAGTGAGCTATGGCCAAAGACTATTCCTCAATGGACAATCAGTAGCAAGGAGGAGGAGGAAGAGAAGAAGTAGTAGAAGAGGAAGAGGAGAATGAAGAAGAGCAGAGGAGGAGAGGATCAAAGGATTTAGAATCTGATAGCAATTTAGAAATCACCAGTCCAACTTCTTCATTTTGCAGAAAATGAAGTTACTTTTCCAGTGTTAAACAGAAAGTAAAGAGCTAGGATTTGAAAGAAAATCTGGGTTCAAGTTCTCAACCTGTCACTTACCAAGGGCTTATGATTTAGGGTAAGTCATTTCACTTTTCTGAGCCTCAGTTTCCCCCAGGCAAGAAGTAAAAGGAAGAGCATAGGAGGAAGGAAGTCTTCCTTTCCCCTCATCATTTCTGTTTATGATGCAGGTGTTGTGAGCAAACTATATTCTTCACCCTTTGGACCCAGAAGGAAAGAGCAGGCATGAAAGAAAAAGGTGTCCATTTTGACCAGTTTTAAAGATGCAACCTCTTCAAGCTATTCATCCAATCACAGTAAACTACTCTCACCCACATGGCAGGAAAACACAGGGAAGCAGGGAACTTCTATGTTAGGCTATTTGGTTACATTCAGGGCAAGCCACCTTATACCACCATACTGGTAGAATGGTCATGCCAGAGTGAAGGCCACTCCTGTGTCCTCTTGGTCTTCCTTTTCTTTTTAAGCTACTAGGAAACATCTCTAGGCTTAATTCTCTGAGCTAATTAAGTCTGAAGACAGTATCAGACCACCTAGCTGTACTCATGGTAGATAGCATTTCTAGCACAGCACTTAATTGTTAATTAAACTAAATAGAACTGGTTTGCTAAGTATCCTCTGCTAAATGATAAATACTGGATTTACAAGAGAGGCTTAGACTGTAGATGGAAAAGTAATGGAAATCCTCTCACCTTTTGTGTTCTCTGAGTTCAGGAGTTCACCTCTGGCTACTGCACAAGACCTCCCCGACTCTAAGGCTCTAAGTACCATCTGTTCCCATTTCTCTTTACTATACACATTGTCTCATTGGGTCTCTAGAAGTTCATCCTTCCAGTTATCAGGTTCATACTTGCCGGGAGCGCCTGTGTCCCCAGCTGTGGTCTGATGCTGGCAGAGTGTGAAGAGAGAAAGAATCACGGGCCAGGTGGAAGATGTGAAGAACAAACTCTGTTTATTGATCTGAGGGCTCAGGCTTATATAGTACTGGATCAAGCAATAGTAACATTATTATTCATGAAAAGTACAAATCTAATTAAGTGATTTCCTTACTTCCTTGTACCTTGTCTGTTACTTTCTTTCCTGCGTCCTGTCCTGTACCCCATCTGTTTCCTCCCTTCCTGCATCCTGTTCTCAAGAGACAGAACAGGGGGGTGGTGAGCCGACATCCTGAGTTTCACAGCTGTCAGGCTTAGTACAAGCTGCAGGTAAGACCCGGGCTGGCCTAAGCCCTCCAACTCCCCAAAGCCGGCCCTCTACACATACTCTCAGAGCCATCACTAATTCTTCTTTCTTTTCCATCAACTCTCCTATCCAACCAATCGCTAGGTCTTGGTAATTCCAGTGCTGCGATTTCTATCATAAACTGTCCCCTTCTCTCTGATGACATGACCTCACATTTCCTTACTTCTCACCTTGCCTTTTTGAATAGTCTCCAATGGGTCTTTCTGCCATCGGGTTCTTTCACCGCAAGTCCGCCTTTCATGCAGCTATCACGATAATGTTCCTAACACTTAGATCCGCTCATGCCCTGCCCCACCTCCACATTAAAATTCACTAAAAACCTTCCCATTGTCTCCAAAAAAAAAAAAAACAATCTCTATAATCTGGCATTTCAGACGCTTACTATGTGCCAGGCACTTAAAATATCTCATTTGCTCCTCACAACAACCATTGGTGGTTGGTGCTGTTATTATCCTCAATTTGCAATTCAGGAACCTGAGTCAAACAGAGGTCAAGTGACCTCACAAGGGTCATACAGCTAGTAAGTGTCTGAATACAAATTTGAACTCAGGTCTTGACTCTGAGCCCAGGACTCAGAGTGCCACTGTGCCACCTAGATTCCAACTGCATAACGCCAATTTACCTTTGAAGCCTTCTTTCCTTTTACTCCTCTTCATGCCTTTGAAAGATTCAGACTGGACTTGCAGCTATTCCATAAAACCAACATTATATTTCCCTCTTCCATTGACATAGGCTGTCCCTCTTCCATGGAAGGCACTCTCCCCCATTATCATGGCTCTACAGTCTCAACTCAGGCTCTCAACCTTGCATTCCCTGAATCTAGAGTAATTATTGCTTTTTCCTTCCTCAAATGTGCCTGGAGCACTTTGTCTGATCTCTGGTGCCACCAGCATCACCCTAATCATGACTGTCATATCTATGTCTGTGGGACTGCTGGAGTAGTCATCTATTCACACACATATCTTGAGAGCCCCCCCCCAACCCTGTAGCTTGATGCCACACCAGAAGCCACATGAAATTAAAATCATGTAGCATTTAGTTAAAACATAACGGCTAAGTCAATAGCAAGATAAAATTATGCAAAGGGGACAATTTCTCACATATTCTCATGCATCCAGGGGGAAAGGGATTGCTTTCCATTAGGAACATGCCCTATTCTGTGTTGCAAAGTCATTTTTTGAGTCCAACATTTTATATTGTAATTGTAGTGGGGAATTATAAGTGTTTCTCTCTCATGCAAAGGTATACCTAGGATGTGTTTGGTCCCCCCCCTTTATCCTTGATGTTTTGAGACAAGGGCCCAAATCATTTAATAACAATCAGGGGAGATTCAGTCATTTGGGGAGAAAGTGGGTTAATTTCTTCATTTCCTAGACCTTCAGAAATTGATAGAGCAGGAAACACAAAATAGTCAGGGAGAGAGGAAATCAAATACACTATGAACCTATTATGAAATTGGAGAGAAACCGCTTATGTTGTACCAGGGGAAGATGGTCCATCTGCACTCCTGAGAGCATCCTCTGCATAAAATCAAGGACTGTTGGCACCTCAGACCAAAAAAGACTCTAGAAACAAATCTGGGTTTTAAATTGTAATGCAGAGATCCTGGGAAAAGGGAGCTGATCCTTAGATAGACCATCATCTATGGGAGTAAAACGAGAAGCGTAGGGAGGGAAAGTATAGAGAAGGAAACTAATGGGAAAAGGAAACAACTGAAGGTGTGAGAAGAGCTGTGGTGCAAAAGGATCAGTTAAGAGAGTGGGTGGGGTGTGACCACAAGGTGAGAGGCTGCATGAGCAAGTAACCTGGCAGCAGGGCTTCCTCCCTCCCATTTGGAAGCACAAAGACCAATAAAGCTGCTATTCTAATAGCTCTGGTGAGGAATGATGTGGGCTTGGAGTAGAGCGGTGGCCATGCCAATGGAGAGAGGGGGTTGGGTAGCAAGAAATGTCACAGAGGCAAATTTGAGAAGATTTGACCAGTGGCTGGAATAAGGAAAAGTGATGGGAAATGTGAAGGAAGAACCATGGAGTGCTCTGCCATTGTGAACTTGGAGGACTAGAAGACAAGGTTTTGGGGACCTAAAGAAAAAGAAAAAGTAATATTTGAAGTAATGGTCAGGTTTAGGAAGGAAATATGATGTCTTCTCCCATGACATGTTGAATGTGAGTACAGTCATGTGGAGATGTCCAACAACATGGAATTGGAGTTTAAGAGACATTACAGGGGTGTGATGTAAATGTTTAAAAACCAGAAAAAAAAGAGAAGGGTCTGGTTTGAGTTGGTTTGGGGTTCCAGTGAATACAGATGACTAGGGTAATGAAAAAAGCTAACTGATGGCTTTTGAGGAATGGCAAAACTGTGAGAGGCAGCTGGTTGGTATAATGGATAGAGCACTGTGCCTGAAGTCAGGAAGACTCCTCTTTGTGAGTTCAAATCTGGCCTCAGACACTTCCTAGCTGTGTGATCCTGGGCAAAGTCATTTTTTGCCTCAGTTCCTCATCTATAAAATGAGCTGGGGAAGGAAATGGCTAACTACTCAAGTATCTTTCCCAAGAAAAGCCCAAATGGAGTCATAGAGTCAGACATGACTGAAATAACTATACAACAAAAACATACTATAACAAGAGTGTGATAGAGACAAAGAAGATATTCAGGTAGAACTCTAACAAAATGTTATGAGAATCACTTTTAGATAGGGAGGGGGGAAGGGACAGTGTTCAGCAATATTTCTAGGAAAAGCACCACCTGAATTTAACCTTAAAAGAAGAGAAGCATTTCAAAAGTCAGAGATAAGGAGGCAGAAGTGACATGTGCATGTGTGCAGAGTCAAAAGATGCTAGGATGAGTTTATGAACCACAGAATGTCTTGTTTTTTCTGGGCCATTGAATGCACAAAGGAGCAGTGTATTATAACATAGGAAGAATAGATTGGAAGGGGCAGCTAGGTGGCGCAGTGGATAGCATACCAGCCCTGAAGTCAGGAGGACCTGAGTTCAAATCCAGCCTCAGACCAAACACTTGACACTAGCTGTGTGACCCTGGGCAAGTCACTTAACCCCAATTGCCTAACCAAAAAAAAAACAAACAAACATGATTTAAAAAAACAGTAGATTGGAGCCAGACTGTTGATGCCTTTAAATGTCAAGTTAAGGAGTAAGTGTTCTCTCCCTAGGTGATAGGGAGGAACTATATGATTTTTAAAATGGAGTGAAGTACCTGATTGCATAAAAACTAGATTTTTATTACCATTCACAGCAAGACCTCAAACAATGAGTCTGAAGGAAGTTGAATTTCAATCCCTCCCACTTCCCATTTTTCAGCCAAGAAGAGGATCCCTTTAACCCTACTTGTTTACCCAACAAGCCGAGGCAGATGTGTTTGACTCCAACTTCTCACTGCAGGAGAGCCACCGTCCATTCTATGAATCCAAGACAACAAAGAGTCACACACAGAAAGGAAGGACCAAAGACCCATTGAAATGTCCAGCCTCTTCTACCTGCTTGGTTCCCCTGTGCCTTCTCTGCTGCTGATTCTGCTCCTTGGCTTCTCTGGTGAGTGGGGAACTTCAGGGCAGAAGAGGGAAGCATCCAGAGGTTCATGATACGCCTGGACAGACCATTATGGACTGGCAGGGAGGCTTTCTGGGAATGGTGTCATCCCAAGGGCCTGCAAGGATAGTCAAGTGCTGAAAAGGACAAGAAAAGATGTGTTCACATAGCTGATATATAGCTCTTCTTTCTCTAGAATGTTACTTTTCACACAATGGTTTCTTCTCAGGAGCACAGTGAGATAGAAAGCCCAAGTAGTATTATCTCCATTTCTCAGCTGGGAAAAAGGAGACTCAAAAAAGTTGTTTACACTGATGGAAAGTGACACAGCTGTCATTCAAACCTCGGCCTTCTTCAGCCAAGTCTAGTGGTCATTGTGATGGATGAGATTCCCCAATTGTTAGTCCTTCTGGAACTTTCCATAGGTGACTTGGGATTTTGAATGTTCTGCATCAATAGAGTTATGGGGAAGAAGTGTGGTTGTAGTGACAAGAGCTGTGGAGTAAGTGTCAGAAGGCCTATAATTTAACTCTTCTTCTGCCACTAATCGCTGGGTTTGTTTGGATGAATAACTGAACCTCTCTCAGTCTAAAAGGAGAGCATAGCCTTAGATAATAATAATAATATTAGATACACAATAATATTACAGTATTTGACATGTCTAAGGGGCTTTATAATTTACAATGTTTTGACACAAAAATAACTCTTGAAATACTGCAAATGTTTATCCAGTGAGGAAATGAAGACTCGAAGATGTTAAAGGATTTGCTCAATGTCATATAACTCTGAAATGGTAAAGCTGGAACTTGAACCCAGGTCCTGTAAACCAGTTTTTTTGGATCTTTCCAACTCAATTGTCTGAGTATTTCTCAACCATCCATCATATGTAAAGTCCTGGGCTAGATACCAGGGATGCAAAGATGTAAAACAACTTGGTCTCTCTCTACTAGAAAATTAACAGTATGTTGGAGAGGAATATGATGCAGACATAAAATGATATAACACAAAGTAGAATGTGATTGGGGCAGAAGACATCCAGATCACATGCTCTAGGGATGCAAAAAGGAAGGAGTTCCAATTATGAGTCTTGGCTCAGGCTGAATGACCATCCCTGAGTCCCAGGTCTCTATCTCCCCTCTTTCCTGTACCTTCTAGTTTTTCATAACTTCTCATTCACTCGTTTCTGCCATTCTTTTTCATACACCATTTTCTTTCCTCTCTTTCCTGGATTCCCTGCTTCTTCGCAGGGTCCTAGTAACCGTGGTCTCAAAGCTCTTTGTCTTTCCTTCTCTTTTGCCTGTTATCTCTTTACCATATGACTCTAGATAATCAGCCCTAGGAAAAACTGTCATGAAGTGTTCAATTTAAATCATCTCAGTGAACGTGGTAGATGCCTACTACAGTGGATGACATGCAGAAATTGGGGACAGGAAGACATGAGTTAAAAACCTGCCTTAGTCAATTACTGTCTGTGTGACCCTGGAAAAGTCATTTAAACTCTATGTGTCTCAGTTTCTGCATCTGCAAAAAATAGTGCCTACTCCGCATGGTTGCTGTGAAGATCAAATGACTTGAGTTATTGAAAGTGTTTTCTAAATCTTAAATTGATATATAGAGGCTGGTTATCATTACTGTTGTGGTTGTTATTATTATGTGGAATCACTATGATTAAACCTGGGCTTTAAAATATGACAAATGATATAGCCCTTGCTTTCAACAACCTTATATTATACTAGAAAGGAAATGTCACCTACCTACATGTGTATAATAAAGGTGTACTGTGATAGAATAAGCTCCTCGAGAGATGGAGGCTATTACAATTTTATCTTTCTATCCCCAGCACAGTTGATGCTCAAGAAATGCTAGCAGGAAGGAAGGTAGGGAGGAAGGAAGGAAGGAAGGAAGGAAGGAAGGAAGGAAGGAAGGAAGGAAGGAAGGAAGGAAGGAAGGAAGGGAGGAGGGAAGGAAGGAAGGAAGGAAGGAGGGAAGGAAAGATCAAAGGAAGAATGGAGGAAAAGAGAGATTCAAACAAAGAGGTCTAAGAAAATCCAAAGAGGGAGAGATCATTTTCAGGTGAAGGATTTGGGAAAAGTTCATGAAAGATGTGGTAGCTGAGTAGAACCATGCAGAAAGAGAACAACTTTAGCAGGCTGAGAAAAAGAAGAAGCACATTTCAGGCCTTGGGATAGTGTGTGATGGAAGATGCATGGAACAAGGGATGGCAGAAAAAGATCAGAAAATATCCAGTATGTAGAAAGCACAAAGTTAAATAATGTGAACTCAGGTTGGAGTAATTGCAAACAGAACGTGGAGGGCTTCAAGTGGCAGATGGGGGATGGGGTGAAGAGGATCTATTTTATGCTTGAGGAAACAGGAAGTCACATACAAGATTGAAGCAGAGGAATGTGTCAATCTAACCACAGTTGTTTCATGACCCACACCATACCTCTACTAACTTAATATTTAACAGTAACTATCTGTGCGAACTTGGGTAAGTTATGGCACTTCTCTAGGCCTCAGTTTCTTCATGTGTAATGGGGAAGGAGAGGATTGTATTAAATGATCACTAAATTTCCTTACAGCTTAAAATTCTATCATAGGCAAAGACAGAAACCGAGTGTACATTGGGTGTTCATCATTGTGCTCACTCCCATACACTTAGATTCTCTCTAACCTCCCTGAAAGAGGCAGCTCATGACTCAGTGGATAGAGCACTGGGCCTGGAGTCGGGAAGATCTAAATTCAAATCCAGCCTCAGATACTGCCTACCTGTGTGACACTGGACAAATCACTTTGATTGCCTGACAAAATGGATCCACTGAAGAAGGAAATGGCAAAACATTCCAGGATCTTTGCCATTAACACTCCAAATGGAGTCACAAAAGGTCAGACATGACAGAAAAAAACTGAACAACAGCAAAGCCTCCCTGATTCTCTTCTTGGGCATTTGCAGGTAGTCAACCCGGTTCTCCTGTGATCAGGCTGGCATGGTGTGCAGTGGACCCCAGAGTCCCCTGTAATATCTGGATGGATCATCTCAGGCTGGTGGGGGAGGGAGGGAGACCTTCAACTTATCCAACCCCAAAAAACTGGAACCTTATTGTGAGCACATTGGGAGAAATAAGGACAGTTTATATTACCAGTCACCCAAAGAGATGATTTTTCTAAAAAGATGAGGAAATCTTTTGTCGTAAATGCTTTGTGAGTTGTACAGAGATGTACTGATATTCTATTCCAATATGATACAAATAATCAGAGACCTTGAAGAGTGGATCAAAATTGTGTGAGGCAGCTGAAGTGTATATCATCTGGGGCATTATGTTTGCTCCTGGAATAGTGCTCTAATTAAGGAAGCTATCAGTCAGCCTACCAAAGATGACTTTCCATTTGAATACTTTTATTCAATCATGAGAAGCAATTATTTTTTTATTTATTTATACATTTATTTATTTGTTTTTTGGTGAGGCAGTTGGGGTTAAGTGACTCACTCAGAGTCACACAGCTAATAAGTGTTATGTGTCTGAGGTCAAATTTGAACTCAGGTCCTCCTGACTCCAAGGCCGGTGCTCTACCCACTGCACCAACTAGCTGCCCCTGAGAAGCAATTATTTTAACTATCTGGGCAATAGTTCCTAGAATATGAAAAAGAAAAGAAAAACAGGAGTGACTTATCACTGGTTTCTATCTGAAATAAGAGGAATTTTCAAATAATGATAAAAAGAGCAACAAAAATAATTAGAACTGCCAATTTTCATAGCACTTCAAAAGCTATGTGGATTTTTTTATTTGATCCTCACATCGAAAGTTTGTGGTACTTACTTGCAGACTCATTAACCTCATTTTCCTGAGGAGGAAGGAGAGCAAGGGACCTCCAGGTGTTACACTATGATTATTGCAGGCTGGATTTGAAGCCAGGTCTTACTTGATCCAAGTCCAGTGCTTGCTGGTCAAAGAAGAGCACCAAATCATAAGCCTTTATTATGTGCTGACTGTGTACCTCACAGACAAAGGAAAAACAAGAGCCCTTACCCTCAAGGTGGTGATCCCACTGAAATAGAGGGAAACAGTGCAGACACCTGAAGACAATAAAAAACATGCCTAAAATAAATACAAAGCCTTTGGTATTAACATAAAGTGGGATGGGTGTTGGAGGAGGGAAGAGGAAATGCCCCACAGGGGAGGTGGTGCTTAACCTGAGCTCTAATGTCTTTGCCCAACATCATCTCTGGCTCCAGAATTACAGGCCTTCTCCATGATGCCCTCTCAGTTCTCCCCGGATCCAGAATCTGGATGCTTCACAAATGACCCAAACTAGAGGCAGACACCTAGGCTAAAATCCTGGGAGGGTCAGGGCAGGAAAATGAGGTTAAAACTTATATTTCCTTGTAGGAGCCCAAGGCCAGGAGGAGATCAAGGTGCTGCAGCCTAAGGATCCACTCTCTGTGGCAGAGGGAGAGACAGTCACCCTGAACTGCACAGTGCCTGAAATTCTACCAGCAGGACCAGTGAAATGGTTCAAGGGGAAAGGGCCCCAGAGACAGGAAATTTACAATTTCAAAGGAGACACCTACCCCAGGATAAGGAAAACAGCCCCACTTAGCAGCACGACAGACTTCTCCATCAGCATCAGCCACATCACTCCAGAGGACAGTGGAACCTATTACTGTGTGAAGTTCAAAATGGGGACTCCTAACACAGAGCTTAAATCTGGTGGGGGCACCATGTTGTCTGTGATGGGTAAGTACAGGGCCTGGGACTCCTGTCCTTTTTCTGCTAGGAATCCCAGGCCCAGAACTCTGCCCAGAGTGGCCTCTCTTTCTTTGAGTCTTATTTGAGGTTGATGAAGGAAATCAGTAAGCCAAGGGAGGTTCCAGCTTCAGAACAAGGTACCCCAAACCTAGGAAGGTATGAAATATCCTGGCCTGGGCCTTAGGCCTCCATGACTATAGACTAGGTTCCAAGGTACTGGCCTTTTTTTGATCCATCCAAGAGACCTTAGTCTTTTCTCCCCAAGGTTTTCACCATTCACTCTTCTTAACTTTCATTGGTTACTAAGTCCCATCCCAAGGCATTGGTCTCCTGGTGCTGGGGAGAATGATGTTTTCTACTCCACAATAATTCTGTTGCTTTGGTAATTCCTTCTCTATACTCAGACCATTATGATCAGAGAACTAGAGTTTGAAATCTTGTTGGTGGCACAATTATGGACGGTTTCGGGGTCTTAAAAATGACCATCCATGTAAGAGTCTGGGTAGAAAAAATGAGGAAAGAAAGAAAAAGAAAGGAAATACAGGTCATGGAAATTTTGAATGTTGATGACCTGAGAGGTGATAATATTAGAGGGGACATTAACATGTATGTTAAAGTCCCCAGACAAGAAGGCAGGGGTGGGTTGGAGAGAATGGTTATGACCCAGGTTCTGAACTCTTTCAGAAAAGGAGTATGATTTAAAGGTCAGTAGATTACATGTACAGGAGTGTGGACAGTGTGATATGGACACTTGGCTTGAACCTCCAAAGAAGAAAGGTTGCTGAGCCATGGTGACAGAGAATAGATCAGAAAGACAGCAAGGAACAAGCAGCATGCCAACCTCCTGGCTCTGTGTGTCAGGGAACATGAAAGAAAGAGCACCGAGTATTCTGGAGGGTGTCCAGGGCTGTGGTCACTTGTGCAAAGTCAGACTTTCATGAGGGCTATATGATGTAAAACATGAAAAAGAGAAGGCCACGGTAAAGGAAGGTTTGTTAATGATTGAGTGGTGGTGAGCAGGCAGGGTGCAAGAGGGTACAGTGGGAACAGAGGGCAGAGGAGAAAAAGTAAAAGCTAGCAGAGCCCTGAAAGGCCTTTCATTTTCCTAATAATGATCAACAGCAGTGCCTTTCAGTCTTTTCAGACAGGATTCCAGTAGACATCTTAAACTCACTCTGTCCAAAACAGAACTGATTATCTTCCCCTTAAACCTTTCTCCTTCTACCTTTCCTGTTATTGTAGAGCATAGCACCATCCTTCCATTCTCTCAGGCTCACAACCTAGGAATTATCCTGGACTCTGCACTATCTCTGACCCCCTCATATCCAAGCTGTTGCCTAGGTCTGTCACTTCAGCCTTGTCAACAGCTCTCAAATATACTCCCTTCTCTCCTCTGACACTGTCACCACCCTAGTATTGTCCTCTACAGTAACTGAAAAATTTGAAGTCGGAGATGGCTTTGGAGGAAAATAATGATTTCAGTTTTAGATATGTTGAGTTAAATATGTGTACTGGACTTCCAATTCAAGATGTCTGAAAGGCAGTAGGTGATGTGAGATTGGAGATTAGAAGAGAGGTTGGGGCAAGAGAGGCAGATTTGAATAACACTGGCAGAGAGATCATAATTAAATTGATGGATGCTGATGAGATCATTAAATGAAGTAATATAGAGGGAAAAGAGAAAAGGGTCCAGGACAGAACCCCATGGAATACCTACAGTTAGAGAGAGTGATCTGGAGGAGAATCTAGCAAATGAGATAGAGAAGGTGTGGTCAGAGAGGTAGGAGGAAAGCTGAGAGAGAGTGCTGTCAAGACAACTTTGAGAGAAGAGAGCTTCAAGGACAAGAAAGTGACCCTGGCTGGATCAAGTATTTCAAGGTCTCTGCTTCCTTAAAGAGAAAAAATTAATTGAGTGTAATTGTGATAAGGAAACTGCTTCCAATAGCTCCCCATAATGCTCCTCAGATTTATTAAAGTCATAAGAGCTTCAGAAGAGACCAAAAAGGCTGATGGAATTTGTTCCACTTTACACCATCAATGACTCATGGTCTAGTCTTCCTCTGGTTTCTCTATTGGCTCTTTTAAATATGCATGCTGCCTTCTTCTGCTTTTTTAGATAGAGAAGTGCAAAATGTAAATGAAATTAATGTAATTTCTGGGTTTTTCTCTCTTTCCCAGAAGCCTCCAAAACACAGTCCCAGAAATTGAAGCTTAAAAAAACAACACCAAGTGTTGAACTGTGAGATAGTAGTTGAGTCTCTCTTCTCTGTAGCAGCTCTCTGAACCTGAAAAGCCTGGTATACCAAGACTACAAATACACTTTCTAAAATAGTTTCTATTTTTAAAACCTTTTCCTCACACTGGGAGTATATCAGCATATGCCCAGGTAGGAGAAATCAGATGGGGCTGAGAAACTGGGCTATGGCTTGTTCAATGACTTTTATGATAATGACATGATAAGGACAATTCCAGTTTTCATTCACACAGTACTTTAAGACTGAAAAAAGTTCTTTCATACCAGTTACTACATTTGATCTAATGACAGAGAGTTACTCACCACGAAACTCTGTTTCCAGCAAACCCTCTGCCCCTTTGGTGTCTGGTCCCCAAGAGAGAGAGGATCAACCAGACAATTTCTCCTGTAACTCAACTGGCTTTTTCCCCAGAGACATGACCCTGAAGTGGTTTAAAATGAGAATGAGCTCCCTGACCCCTGAACCCATTTTCCCTGAGGGAGATCATGTTTCCTACAACCTCACCAGCACTGTGCAGTGCTATCCAGTGATATTCACTCTGAGGTTATCTGTGAAGTTCATCACAGTCATTACATCATTACACATTCTTCTGCCTGGAAAAAGGAGATTGTCAGACATTATCCGAGGTCAATGAGTCATGGCCAGGGACCATCCCCCAATCGACAGTAGTTTCAAGGAGGAGGAAAAGGGGAAGGAGGAAGAGAAGAAGTAACAGAAGGAGGCGGGGGGGGGAATTAAAGGACTTAGAATTTGATAGGAATTTAGAGATCATTTAGTCCAACTTCCTTATTTTGTGGCAATTGAAATTACTTTTCCAGGGTTAGGTAGCAAAGTGCTAGGATTTGAAAAAAAGATCTGGGTTCACCTTCTGGATCTGTCACTTACTAAGGGCATATGACCTACGGTAAGTCATTTCATCTTTCTGAGCCTCATTTCCCCATTTGTCTAAGAGGAATAAACTTTATACTAGCTATCTCATAACACTATAGTGAGGAAGTAATGAAGAACTTTATGTCAGAAGTAAGCTATGATTATTTCTGGGATAGGAAAAAGAACTCTTAGCCAAAGAAAGGATTCAAGTATTAACAAAGGATTGGAATCAGTGGCTTTCACAGGGGAAAAAGGAAGTTATAGTGTTAATATTAGCATATATATATATATATATATATATATATACATATATATATGTGTGTGTGTGTATATATGTATATGTATATATATGCATATATATGTGTGTATGTATGTATGTATATATGTATATATATATGCATATATATGTATATGTATATATATGCATATATATGTGTGTATGTATGTATGTATATATATGTATATATATATGCACATACATATATATATATATATATATATATATATATATACATATATCAGTGTAAAGGTTAATACTTCATACTTTATAGCAAAAGTAAAGTGACTCAGACTCCTTTGGGGACACGGGATTTTCAATATAAGTGTTTCAAAGAAGGCAATGTATAAGCCTCATGCTCTAGTCTTCTCCCTTTCCTATGCTCAACAAAGGTTACTCTGAAGTGTTAAATATATAGTGGAGGACTGGCCGATAAAAGCCTGGTCTTCAAAGCATGCTTGGATTTGCCTTTCCTGGTGAGTTACATAAGAGTATGTACTGATGGTCCCTGCTGACTTCTAATCCAAAATGTGGCACTTATAAAGCCTTTTCCTTTCCATCTTTGAATAAGGCCTGGAATTCTGCAATAAGGAAAAATCTTCTAACTCTTTCCAGCAGAACTGGAAATACCCAGGACTCATAGGTTGATAAGCATGAACTGGATGTGCATAGAAAAATAATGATGCACCCATGGATGTGCTAGTAAATGTTTAACTGATTCTTTCCCACAAGTCACACTTTTAAATTTAATCTGCATTATCAATATTTTGTCCATCACTTTCTTAAATTTAGACAATCAACAAAAAAATTAAATCAAGATCTGAGTGATAACATTTGACAACCTCTGAGGTGAAAATGCTTACTCTGAACATTTAACAACTGGCTTTCCCAAGGAGGTCTGAGATGTCTCTGGATCTCTGGATCCATCTTTCATGCTGGATCACCCCTTCAGTCTTTGCTCCTTTCGTTTCTTTTAGTAAATGAGAAAGAACTGTTTTCTGCTGGATTGGGAAATAGCAGTGTTTGTGCAATCCTGCCTATGTGTTCTTGGGGGCTGTGTTCAGCATTAAATATAGATCCCTGAAAGGCTGAACAATGCTCAAATGGGCCCCACATTGGACAACCCTCTCCCTCAATGGACTGCAGTTCAATTGCTAAGCAAAGATCAAGCAAATGATTACATTGTTTCAATTTACTCTGTGCCCTAGTCGAGGACTAAAAAGAGCTAATGAAGCAAGAGCTAACCTCTCCCAAGTACTGCACTCTTTCTCAAGGGTGTAGCAATTGCTTAGGCAATGATCAACGTCAGCTCCTTCCCTGGAGCAGGGGTTTCCCATTCTGGGATGCTAATATTGCTCAATGCAAAAGAGAAGCTTGACAAAAGATTACAAGAAATCTTTGGTAACGAACCATGTTATCCTGTTGAAATTCACTAATTTCAAGATAGAGCCAAGATGGCAGAGTAGAGGCAGCAACCCAGCCAAGCTCTTACAACAGTGTCCTCCAAACAACTTTAAAATAAGATGCCAAATTAAATCCCGGAGCAGCAGAGCCAACAAAAGGTCAGAGTGAGACATTTTTCCAGCCCAACACAACTAAGGAGGTCAGCAGGAGAAGTGTGCGATACCGAGATAGGGGCTGGCCCAGAGCACACTCAGAGGCAGCACCAGGGGAGGCCCTTGGCAGTGTGGCAGCAATGGTTTGGGGAGCTCTTG
Organism: Phascolarctos cinereus; assembly: GCF_003287225.1. Lineage (NCBI taxonomy): Eukaryota > Metazoa > Chordata > Mammalia > Diprotodontia > Phascolarctidae > Phascolarctos > Phascolarctos cinereus. The sequence continues at coordinate 312,328,644 of NW_027555625.1, forward strand.
GCCCAGAGACAGTATGGAGGCCATATAACTTGTCAGGAAGAAATTACAAGAGATCCTTCGCTAGCCCCGGGTGCGGGACCTGGTGCTGTCTGTCACCTCTATTGTACCATAGCCAGTTCCGGGCCACAGGTCCAGGTGGAGGGGAGCATTTGTGGTCAGTCACAAGGGAGCTGGAGCTCTGGTTGCAGTCCCAAGGCAGAGAGGAGCACTAGGACTTGCTGCTACAGAAGAACCTTGTCACTGCTCCAGGGCCAGGAAGAGTGCTGGAACTTGTGGCTGCAGAGGAACAGAGGCCCTTCCTGGGTAAAAACTAGAATACAAACCAGAAGAGCAGTGACCGTCTCTTTCCCTGAATCATACCACCCTGGAAGTTCTAAAAACTTACAGCCCCACAAAACTCCCTCTGATAGCAAAGAAAGAAAAAGCCTGAAGCTTTTGAAATGCTTCCTCACCCCCTAAGTGACCAGAGCAAAACCTTAACATACAGTTCAAAGTCAAGAAACAGTCTGGAAAAATGTGAAAACAACAAAAAACCAATTTGACCATAAAAAAGCTACTACAGTGGCAGGGAAGACCAAGGCATAAACTCAGAAGACAGCAACAGAGGCAGAGACAAGACTCTACAAGAGCAGAGGCAGCAATCCAGTCAACTCTCCCAATATTCCCCTCCAAACAACTTTAAAATAATACCTCAAACTGAATTCTGGAGATGTAAAGCCAACAAAATGTCAGGATGAGACATTTTTCCAGCCTAAGACAACTTACGAGGTCGGCAGGAGAGGTCTGTCACACTGGGGTGGGCCTTGAAGGTGCCTATGACAGTGGAAGCAGCAGCTTCAGGAGCTCTCAGCCCAGAGATAACACAGTAGTTGGACAACTAGCGACAAAGAGATAGGAGGGGCTCATTTTCTGGCACTGAGTACAGCTGGTGCTAATTGGCAACACTATTGCCCACAAGCAGTTCTGGTTACAGTTCCAAGGCAGAAAGGAACACTAACACTTGCAGCTACAGAGGAGAAGAACATCTGGTCATAATCCTAGGTCTGAGAGGCTTGTGGCCATAGGAGAACAAGGGACCTGGTCACAATTTCAGGGCTAAAAGGAGCACTAGTGCTTGTGGCTATAGAGAAGCAGAGACCCTTCCTGGGGACAGACTAGCACACAGACCAGGAGAACAGTGATCACACTTCTCCCCAGGTCGTACACCTTGGGAACACCAAAAACTTTCAGACTCCCAGAAGTGACTTGGAAAATGGCAGCATGGAAAAAAACCTGAAGCTTTGGACAGTGCCTGTTCATCCCACATGAGCAGAGCCCAACTTTAACATAAAGTTCAAAGGCAAGAAAAAGGATAGAAAATGAGCAAACAACAATAACAAAAGAACTTAACCATAAAAAGCTACTATGATAGTAGGGAAGACCAAGACACAAACTCGGAAGAAGACAACAATATGAAAACAACTAATACCAAAAGCTCAAAGAAGACTGCTAATTGGACCCAAGACCTAAAATAATTGCTGGAAGAGTTAAAGAAAGAGATAAGAATGGTAGAGGGAAAATTTGGGGAGAAATGAGAGTGATGCAAGAAAATTATGAAAAAAGAATAAATAGCTTCATAAAAGAGGCACAAAAATACTGAAGAAAAGAACATTTTAAAAAACAGAATTGGCCTAATGGTAAACAAGGCACAAAAATTCATCAAAGAAAAGAACTCCTTAAAAAGAAGAATTGGTAAATTGAAGAAGAGATGCAAAAATCTCACTAAAGAAAATAATTCCTGAGGCAACTAGATGGTGCAGTGGATAGAGCTCTGGCCTTGGAGTCAGGAGGAACTGAATTCAAATATGGTCTCAGACACACAACAGATGACACTTACTAGCTGTGTGACCCTGGGCAAGTCACTTAACCCCAACTGCCTAGCAAAAAGAAAAAAGGAAGAAAGAAAGAAAATAATTTCTTAAAAATTAGAATCAGGCAAGTGGAAAATGACTCCTTAAGATATCTAGAAACAATAAAACAAAGTTAAAATAATAAAACAAATTAGAAGAAAATGTGAGATATCTCATTAGAAGATAGATTGAAAAGATCCTGAAAAGAGATCAAGAGATAATTAATGAATTATTGTCAACCTGAAAGCCCAGACATATTTCAAGAAATTATCAAGGAAAACTGCCTCAATATCTTAAATCTAGAGGGTAAAACAGAAACCAAAAGAATACACCATTCACCTCCTGAAAGAGATCCCAAAAGGAAATTTCCCAAGAATACTATGGTCAAACTCCAAATTTCCCAGGTCAAGAAAAAAATATTGCAAGCAATCAGAAAGAAACAATTCAAATACCATGGAGCTACAGTCAAGATCACTCAAGATTTAGCAGCTTCCACATTAAAAGAGTAGAGGGCTTAGAATCTGATATTCTGGAAGGCAGAGCAGCTAGGATTACAATCAAGAATAACCTACCCAGCAAAATTGAGTGTAATCCTTTAGGGGGGAAAAGTACACATGTAATGAAATAAAGGACTTTCAAACATTCGTGATGAAAAGACCAGAGGTGAACAGAAAATTTGACATTCAAACACAAGACTCTGGAGAAGCATAAAAAGGTAAACATGAAAGAGAAATCATGAGGGACTCACTAAGGTTAAACTGCTGACATTCTTATATGGGAAGATGATACATATAACTCCTAAGACTTTATCACTCAGTAATGGGCAATCAAGGTATCAAGCCATCTTGTGACTCTGGACAAAAAATGAGGAGGTGGTGGACAATGCTTGAACCTCACTCTTGTCAGAGTTGGTTGAAAGAAGGAAGAATTTCTATATATACTCAATTGGGTAGGCAAGTACATAGATAGATAGATAGATAGATAGATAGAGATAGAGATAGAGATAGATATAGATATAGATATAGAGATAGAGATAGAGATAGAGATAGAGATAGAGATAGATATAGATATAGATATAGATATAGATATAGATATAGATATAGATATAGATATAGATATCTTACTCAATCAGGAAGTAGCAGGGGAAAGGGATAGGAAAAGGCAGGAACAATAAAAGAGAGAATGGACTAAAGGAGGGAGTGGTCAGAAGCAAAACATATTTTTGAGGAGAGCAATAAAAAGAGAGAGAGAAGGATAAACAGAAGAAAATAGAATAAAAGGAAGTACAGTCAGTAATCATGACTATGAATGTGAATGGGATGAACTCACCCATAAAATTAAAGTGGATAGCAAAGTGGATTAGAAACCAGAATCCAACGATATATTATTTACAATAACACACTTGAAAACAGAATGGCACATTTCCCCATCGGTCCTCTAGAATTGTGGTTGGTCACTGAAGTGTTCAGAGTTCTTAAGAATTTCTGAATTATTTGTCTTTTTAATGTTGTTATTTTGAAAATGATTCTCCTAGTTCTACTCCCTTCACTCTGAATCATTTCAAATACATCTTCCCAGATTTCTCTAAAATCATCCAGCTTCACATACTTACTACTTTTGTGATCCTGGGCAAGTCACTTAACCTCTGTTTGTCTCAGTTTCCTCATCTACAAAATAAGGATATTAGTACTTAACTTGAAGAGTTGCTGTGAGACATCAGATGAGATAATATGTGTAAAAAGCATAGTACCTGGCACTTAAATGCTATATAAATGCTTATTCCTTTCCCTTTTCCCATCCCCTTCATCATTTCTTTTTAAAATATTGTATTTGTTTCATTAAATATTCTTAATTATATGTAAAAAAAAATTTAACATTCACTTTTAAAATTTTGAGTTCCAAATTCTCTCCCTCCTTACTTTCCCTCTGACACCCCTTGAGAAGGCAAAAAATATATCAGTTATACATGTGATGTTATTAAAAACATATTTCCATATTATTCATGTTGCAAAAGAAAAAACACACAAGAAAAAAATAAGAAAAAAGTGAAAAAGTATGTTTCAATCTGTACTCGGAGTTCATCATTTCTCTCTCTGGAGGTGGACAGCATTTTTCATCATGGGTCCTTTGGAATTGTCTTGGATCATTGTCTTGATCAGAGTAGCTAAGTCTTTCACAGCTGATTATCATTACAATATTTCCGTTACTGTGTACAATGTTCTCTTGGTTCTGCTCACTTTATTTTCCATAATGTAAGTCTTCCCAGGTTCTTCTGAAACCAGCTTCATCATTTCTTACAGCACAATAATATTCTATCATATACTATAATTTGTTCGGTCTTTCCCAATTGATGTACGCCCCCTTATTCTCCTGTTCTTTGACACCACAAAAAGAACTGTAATAAATATTTGGGGTCCTTTTCCCTTTTTCTTTGATCTCTCAGGGTATAGGCAGTTTAGACTAGTGGTATCTACGAGTATAGACAGCTTTTCAAGAAGTTTAGTGAGAGGAGAGACATGAGATCACAGAACTGGGGGTCTAGATCTGGAGGAGGTCTTAGATGCTTTTTAGTCCACGCCCTTTCATTTTATAGATGAGGAAACTGAGACGAGGAACGCGGAAGGGTGTTGAGTGACTTGCAAAAAGCTATATGAGTAGTAAAAACCTGACAGCAAATCTGAACCCACATCTTCTGACTCCAAAGGTGTGTTCTTTCCACAGTTTTTAGAAGCTCCTTCTTAATATTGAGGAGACATAAGGATATTTTCCTTCCCCTGACACTCTCAATAAAAAAAGTACGTTATATCAGTGAAGTTTATGGCATTGATAGACTCATATTCTTACCATTTTCCACTATATTTATAGGTTTGGTTTGTTTGTTTGTTTTTGGAAGTGGTTTGGAGGCAAACAGGGTTAAGTGACTTGCCCAAGTCACACAACTAGTAAGTGTCTGAGGCCAGATCTGAACTCAGATCCACCTGACTCCAGAGCTGGTGCTCTATTTCACTGTCCCACCTAGATGCCCCATATTTATAGTTTTTAAAAACCTCTTTTCTGAAAGGGATAGAGTATTAAGATGGAAGCCAGGTAGCAGTAATTTGAAGAAGCAACTAAGAGACTGGGCATTGGTAATGATTCTTTTATATTTGTTTGGAATTTTTACTGTTTATTTAGGACTTTTATTTCATTGTATTTATTAATTGTTTCTGTGTCCAGCCAAACCTTCTGTACCTGTGGTGTCTGGCCCCAAGGAGAGAGTAAACAGTGAGCACATGGTGAATTTCATCTGTAACTCAATGGGCTTCTTTCCCAAAGCCATCATCCTGAAATGGTTTAAAAATGGGAATGAGATTTCTAACCAGCGGGCCAACATTTTCCCTAAGGCGATAGTAGCTCCTACAATGTCACCAGCACTGTGCAGCTGAAACTAGAAGGTAGCGACGTCCACTCCGAGGTTATCTGTGAGGTGAATCACAGCACGTTACAAACTCCTCTTCGAGGGACAAAGAATTTGTCAGACATTTTGCGAGGTGGGTGAATCCTTGTGCTGGGCACATTCCCTGCTTCCTAACCTATGTTCCCTAATTGGTTCTGGAGCCTAGGCCTGACCCCCGTTAGATCACGAGCTTCTTGACAGCAGGGACTGTCTTCTGCTTTTCTTTGTATCCTTAGTTCTTAGCACGGTGTCTGGTACAGAGCAGGCCTTTAATAAATGCTCTTTGACTCATTGGCTTGACAGAGTTACCCAAGAAGGTTGACCCTTATCTATTAACTATAAAGCCCAAATATAATTTTCTGAGGTTCAGCCCTGGGAACTGGCTTCTCATATAGCCTTAACCCTTACTCACAGCATCCCTGAGCCTGCCTCTTGAGATCATTCTTTAAACAATAGAGATAATGACAGCTCCTAATCCACTGAGAGCTCACAAGGCTTTTCTCTGATTGTGTAAGTGCAAGTATATTAACAATCTCCATTTTACACAGGAGGAAACTCAAAGTTTAAACATTGAAACTCACCTCCTTGGGGTCACCACCTTGTACATTTGGGTGGTAGAGCTTGAACTCAGGTCTTCTGATTCCAAAACTAGTAATCCTACCATAATACTCTGCACTTGCTTCCCAATTCAGCAGTTGATACTGGGGTTCTTGGCAGCACCAGAGTGAGACATATGTCACCAAGGCTTCTGTCCTGAGAATGCCAGGATGGAGGAGGACAAGGAAGAAGAGAAGTATGGCATAGTGAAGGAGGAGTCAGGAGACTTGGGTCAAGGCCTGCCATTGGCCAACTGTTTGATGTTGGGCAAGACATTTAACCTTTCTGAGACTTTTCACAATATAGGGCATAATAATATTTATCTTACCTATCCCCCAAAGGGGACAGCTAGGTGGCACAGTTGATGGAGCACTGGGCTTAGAATCAGGAAGACTCATCTTCATGAGTTCAAATCTGCCCTTAGATACTTACTTGCTGAGTGACCCTGGGCAAGTCACTTAACCCTATTTGCCTCAGTTTACTCATCCATAGAATGAGCTAGAGAAGGAAATGGCAAACCACTCCAGTATCTTTGCCAAGAAAACCCCAAAATGGGGTCACAGAGAGTCAGACGCAACTGAAATGACTGAACAACAGCAATCTTCCAAAGTGATGGAGAAAAAGATGATATATAGATATAGATATACCTGCATACATACACACACACACACACACACACACACACACACACACACACACACACAAAGCTTTAGGAAAATGTGAGCCGTTGTTATTGGTAGATTAGAATAATGAAGGAAAACTCATTTATTGAGTGCTTACTATATTCCAATTTCATATGCCCAGCTGAGGAGGAAGGGGTGACCCACAAATACAAAATCAAAGACAGGTTACATTCCAGTAGGGGAGACAACACATATGAGAGGCATAACTAGAATGGGAGGGATAATTGGTTTCAAATGTTAGAGTGGAATATTAGGGCACCAAGTTCAATCGCTTAAGGTGCTAGAACTGGCTTCCTTCATGCCTGAAATGCTCTCCCTCCTCTGCACTGATTACTGATCTCCCTTCCTTTAAGTCCCAGCTAAAATCCCACCTCCTACGGGAAGCCTTCCCTCTTAATTCTAGTGCCCTACATTGCTAATTATTTCCTATTTACTTTGTATATAGCTTGCTTTCCACATATGTGTTTGCTTGTAGTTGCTCTCATTAGATGGTAAGTTCCTTGAGGGCAAGGACTAATTTTTTGCCTCTTTTTGTATCCCCAGCATTTAGCACAGCGCCTGGCACATAGTAGGTGATTAATAAATGTTTATGGATTTACTGATTGAACTGAAAAGAGGAGGGGATTGGGATAGAGGATATACCTGTGAGTTTGATTGTGGCTGGCAAGGAAATGACTATAGGGTAGGAATTCTAGTCCTACCTCAAGTGAATATTTCTTCTCAACTACTTGCCATGAACTACAACAACCTCACCTGGCATCATGGTGGCTGGCAAGAATAAGGGGAAACAAGGGAAGGCATTTATAAAGCTCCTACTATGTGCCAAGAACTGTGCTAAACATTCTACAAATGGTATCTCACTTAATCCTCATAATAAGCCTGTGAAGTAGGTATTGTAATTATTCCTACTGCATAAGTGGAAAAAAAAAAAGACAAAGAGACTTGCCCAGAGTCACACAGTTAGTGAGCATCTAGGGCCACATTTGAATTCAAGTCTTCCGTCTCCAGTCCCAGTGCTCTTTCTACTACATGCCTCATGGCCACACAAATGGTTAGAGTATTAAGAGAAGATTTGAATCATGAGCCTCAAGGGGTGAGGAAAGGGTAGTTTTAACATTGGGACAGGACTGAGGGACCTCAGACTCTATTGGATACACAGGGTTTCCAATGGAAATAAATATATCAATCACAGCAATGGGCAAGCAGTTATACTCATTATCTTTCTTGGGAAGATTAATATCAAAGATCTTACAGATACTGAGGGTGAACTCTATCTTAACAAAGGTAACTGACCCTAAGATCCCTGTAAGGAAACCAGGTCTGCCCAAAGACTGAGACAAAGGAGACGGAGTGATAAATGTGGACAGAGTTCCTAACTTTGCTTGGGGGTTTTCATGTTTCATGTTATGCAGAGGTCCCTTCAAAGGTGAAAAAAATTGAGTTAGGAAAGGGGCATAAAAATATTTATACCGTATGCTGCCAGAGACATCTGGGTGATACAGTGGATAAAGTGCTAGACCTAGAGTGAAGAAGATTTGAGTGGCTTCAGACACTACAAGCTGAGTAACCCTGGACAAGTCACTTAACCTCCATCTGCCTCAGTTTCCTCCTCTGTAATTAGGGATAGTAATAATGGTACCTACCTCTCAGGGTTGTTGTGAGAATCAAACGAGATAATATTTGCAATTAGTGATTTGTAAATTTTAAAATAATATATAAATACTAGCTCTTATTATTGTATGAAGTGTTCAGATTGCTCTGTGTCCCTGGTTTACACTGACTCCGACCTGCTTTCCCAGGCCATCACCCTTGCTCTGGTCTTGATTTTTCCCCCTCCAAAATACCTTTAGTTAACCTTACGCTGCTGTTAACCCTTGAAGCCCCTGACCCACTGTCCTGTCATTGCTCAGCTTTTTCCAAACCCCATCCCTGTATTTCTCTCACCCTCTCTACCTTCTCTGCTACTGCCCCTATCTAGCACCACTAGAAGACATCACTCAACTGTGCTATCAGGGACACTGAGTGTTACCCAACCTCCACTTGGCACTCGCTACTGCTTGCAAATTCTTTTCCTGTTTGTTGATCAACTCCATTATACTCCATCTTCTCCTTCAGCCCACCTGTACTATGATATGATCTCCCTGTTCCCACTCAGTAGAGGACCTTATTTCATGCCTCACTGAAAAAAATTTAAGCCATTCATCATGCATTTCTACTCATCCCAATTCCATACTTCAGATCACCTTAGCATAATCTCCAGACTCTCCTCTGCTCCACTGTTGCAGGACAAGTTGACTATGCTCCCTGCCCATCAGCAAACTTTCATCTTGTGCCTTTGATCCCATCCCCTACTGCCTTCTTCAGGAGCTTGTTCCTTTGATCACATTCTCTCTCCCTCCTGAATTTTCAACCCCTTCTTCCCCACTGACTCTTTCCCTCCTGTCTTCAAACATGCTCAAATCTCTTCCATTCTGAAAAACCAAAAAAACCCTTCATTTGGCCTTACCATCCCCTCAAGCTATTATCGCATATTTCTTCTTCCTTTCACAGTCTCTTTACTCTTTCATAGCCAAACCCAGGAAAAAATGCAGTCTCCCTGCTTTCAATCTTTCTTACCTCTCACTTCTCAACCCTCAGTGGCATAATTCTAATTATTAGTTCTCCTCCGTCACTTATACTGCTCCTCCCCTGTTCCAACCTCACCACGCCTCTAAAACTGCTCTCTCCAAGGTCACCAGTGATCTCTTTATAGCTAGATCTGATAGCCTTCTCTCAGTCCTCAACCTTTTTTGACCTCTCTGCTGTATTTGAACTGTCAACAACACCCTTCTAGATACTCTTCTTCTTGAGTTGTTGTGGCTCTTTTCCTACCTGTCAGACTGAACTTTCTGTTCTCCTTTGCAGGTTCATTCATGTCTAGCCATCTATGCATGGATGCACCCTAGTGCTATCCTCTTCTATCACTACACTCTGTGTTAGTGTTCTTCTCCACTTTTGTGAATTTAACTACCTTCTCTATGTAAACGCTTTGAAAACTTACATGTCCAGCCTTCATCTCTCTCTGGGACTCCAGTCCTGAATCTCAAAATGCCTACTTAATATCTCTCCCTCCGTGGCCCATAGGTATCTCAAATTCAACATGTCTAAAACAGAACTCATTACTTCTTTCTTCCTGGTCCTACACCTCCTAAGTTCTCTTTTCCTATTGAGGAAGCCACCTAGATTAGCAACCTGGGAGTCATCCGTGGCTCTTACTCTTATTTGATTACTGTATGCAAGACTATATGTCCTCCATCATGCCAAGGCTTGTCAGTTCCACCTCCAAATTTCTCACCTTCATCCCCTTCTCTTTTCCAGTGCCTAGCACAATGCCTAGCACACAATAGGCACTTAATGAGTGTTTATTGACAGACTATTCTCTCTACTCATACCATAACCACCATAATCCAACTCATCACCTCTTACCTAGTCTTTGGCAGTAGCCTCCTATAATTGGCTTCCCTCTCTCTACTCTCTTCCCTTTTCAAATCTATCCTCCAAAAAGCCATGAAAGTGATATTTCTATAGCATAGGTCTAGCCATTTTACTCCCATTGCATAAGAAGCTTCAATGGCTCCTGATTGCCTTTATGTTGAAATAGAAACTCCTCTAATTAGCATTTTAAGTTCTTCCTAATCTAGTTCCAGCCTAACTTTCCCAGTGGTTTGCTTATTAACCTTCCTCTTGCATTTTTGCTCCAGCCATACCCGGCTATTTACTGTTCTCCATACATTCCATCTTCTACCTCTGTGCTGCCCTCCATCGTTGTATTTATTTTTTAGGTATATCATTTTTACTTATCTGTGAATTTATTGTATTCCTCTTGTGGAAGATAAACTTCTAGAAGGCAAGCGACTGTCTCACTTTTGTATTTATAGCCAAAGCATCTAGGGTTGATTGATTGACTAGAGGAAGGGAAATGCCTCTAAGGCCTACCTGATCATATTTGGCCACTTCTCCCAAAGAGCCAAGTTTCTGTAGATAGAAAAAGTCAAAGTGACTGACAGCTATTAGTCTAAATGCTGAGCACCTGCCTCCTTATCTAGCTTTCCCATGATTGGTGTCTTCAAGTGTCCCTGAGATTTGCTTGCCCTCAGCTGATGCATATACAAAGGGTTCCCTTCCTGAGTGTAAAACATAGTGTAACCCCCTATGTTTAAGAACCATTCAGGTCAGTCTGCAGCCTTGACACAGAAGACCAACTCTTGGTTGGACCTCACATGTGCTATGGAATACCCTGAAGACAAGAAGACAGAGGCACAGACTGGTGCGCGTACTCCCTGTGCCTTTGGCTCTGATATCACATCATAACTAGATCAGTCTCCTATGAGCATGAGCCGAGTCTGCTTTCCTTAAGTCCTAATAGCCTGGTATAATCCGAGAGCTTCTCATCATCCCTGAAGAAGTAGTTCCCCTTAGCTACAAATCTATATATCCTATGCTCATGTTAGGGAAAGCAGATCACAGGAGCTGGAACAGGAAACTTAGTCTCCCATGCCCCTGAAAATCCAGTCCTTGAATCTCACTGAAAGAAACACGTTACTATCCATACACTCAATGAAAGCAGCCCAAACGAATAAAGTGTGAGCTTTGGGAAGGAAATGGGCAATTGAGGGAGAGGAACAGACTCCATTCTTAGTGGTTTTCAGTCAATTCAAGTCAAGAAATACTTGAAACAAATGATGTGCAGGATACTTTGCTTAGGTGTTAGGGATACAGAAAGAAAAAAAACCAGTCACTGCCCTCAAGGAGCTTACAGTCTAATGGGAAAATCTGTTGCCCCTGATGTTAGGGATTCCCCATTAGGCTCAAGGACACCTACCACCAGGGCAGAGACCTGGTCCTTGTTTGTTCCTGCTCCAATCCCTGTGGCTCTGTGATGGTCCATAGGTCTGGAGACAGACAGGTCCTCATTTAGTTAACCCAAGGGCTTTGCCTTTTCTTCTAGTCCTACCTAAAGTGAATATTTCTTCTCAACTACTTGCCATGAACTACAACAACATCACCTGTCATATAATGGAGTTCTACCCCAAAGCTGTGAATGTCATCTGGCTAGAGAATGGCACTGAGATTGTGATAGGGAAGATATCTGAACCCACAGAGAACAGAGACGGCACCTATAGCCTCAACAGCTCATTACTGATAAATGTGTATGGTCAAAAAGCCCGGGAGATCACTTGTCAGGTATTGCATGATTCCCAGCCTCCAATCAATGCCAGCAAAATATTTATAGCCTCATCTCTTTCTGGGACTATGGATAAAAAAGAATCAGGTGAGTTCATCTTTGCTTTCATAAGGCAACTCTAGCTCTCTGCTGCTCAGTTTGGAAAGAATCAGAATAGGTTCAACTCTGTGGGTCCATTTAGACCCAATATGACTAATCTGACCAGGGATGATGTAATTGTTGTTGGTATCATCTTTCACATGGGTACAAAGGCTTTTTAATCTACAAAGCTCTTTCAGACCCAATGTTTCATGTGGTTCTGCCCTGTGGCAGGGCAGTGGCTAAGAAGCAACTTGCCTAAGGTTACACAGCTAATAAGTAACAGAGTCTGGACTAAAATCTAGGTCTTTGATACCTCATCCAGGGTTCATTCTGCTTTGCAAGATGTCATCTAGAGAGTGCTGGACCTGTAACTCAAAGGATTGTTGTATAAATCAAATAAGATAATACCATAAAGTATATAGTCCAGTGCCTGGCATGTAGTGGACACTTAAAAATGCTTCTTTCTTCCCTTTCCTTCCTTTTGGGGTAGGAAACACTGATGTCATTGTCAAAGGTCCATCATTATTGTCTTTACTGCAGCTTTAATACTTATTCCATCACAGAGAATTGCACTAGCATGTCACATATTATTGTATGGTAATTCAAAGTAGCTAGGTGGTACAGTGGATGGAGTGCTGGGTCTGGAGTCATTAAAACTTGAGACCAAATCCAGCCTCAGATATTTACTAGCTGTGTTACTTCTGGGCAAGTCATTTAACCTCAGTTTGCTTCAGTTTCCTCAAATGAAGATAATATTAGCATCTACCTCCCTGGGTTGTCATGAGGATCAAATGAGAATATTCCTAAAGTGTTTAGCACAGTGACTGACACATGGGCTATATAAATGTTAGCTATTATTATGTTATGTCTTTGAAAGGGTATAACATTATAGCTTCATAACAATTCATAAGGGTGTCATCCTCTCTTTGTATAGGTTTTAAGAACCATACTCAAAATGAACACAATTATGAAATACTTTTCACACAAATGAAAGTACCTGAACAATTGAAGAAATATTTTGTTCATGAGTAGGCTGAGCCAATATAATAAAAATGACAACTCTACCTAAATTAATTTACTTATTCAGTGCCATACCAATCAAACAACTAAGGAATTATTTTATAGAGCTAGAAAAAATAATAACAAAATTCATCTGGAAGAACAAAAGGTTAAAAATATCAAGGGAATTAATGAAAAAAATGGGAAGAAAGGTGACCTAACTGTACCAGATCTTAAACTGTATTATAAGGCTATAATCCTCAAATAATCTGGTACTGGCTAAGAAATAGAGTGGTTGATCAGTGGAATAGATTAGGTATACGACATACAGAAATAAATGACCATAGTAATCTGCTGTTTGATAAACCCAAAGATCCAAGCTTCTGGGGCAAGAACTCACCACTAGACAAAAACTGCTAGGAGTAAAAACTGGAAAGCAGTCTGGCAGAAATTATCAATAGATGAGTATTCATACCATATACTAAGATAAGGTCAAAATTGGTACATGATTTAGACATAAAGGATGATATAAGCAAACTAGGGGAGCAAGGAAATAACTACCTGTCAAATCAAAGGATAAGAGAAGAATTTATGACCAAACAAGAGATTGAAAGGATCATAGTAGATAAACAGGATAATTTTGGTTATATAAAATTAAATGGTTTTTGCACAAACAAAACCAATGCAGCCAAAATTAGAAAGAAAGCAGGAAACTGGGACAGTGGGGAATTTCAGCAAATATCTCTGGTAAAGGCCTCATTTCTCGAATATATAGGGAACTGAGCCCACTTTATAAAAAATACAAGCCATTCCTCACTTAATAAATGGTCAAAAGACATAAACAGGCAATTTTTAGAAGAAATCAAAGCTATCAATAATCATATAAAAAAAATTCGGAGTCATTATTAATTAGAGAAATGCAAATTGAAGCAACTCAGAGGTACCATCTCACACCTATCGGATTGGCTAACATGACAGAAAAGGAAAAGGACAAATGGCTAGAGGGGATAAGTGCTAAGGTCCAGGGGTTGGGCAAATATTACAGCGAATGACTGTCCTCACCCCATTACTTATGTGACCCTACACTATACTATTTCATTAAATGCCTTTTTTACTTTTGATTAATTGTGGTCTCTGTCTGGTAAAAGTAAATATATTAAGGCTCATCAGGTAGTTTGTCATGAGAGGACCTATGTGATCTGGAAGGTGCTCCCAGATGCTGCACAGATGAAGAAAATGAGATCAAGGGAGCATGAGTAAACTTCCCAAAGTAGTCCTGGTAGTTAAGTAACAAAGCTGGGATCTTCTTCAGATCTCTGGATTTGAACAACATTATAAACTGTCACCCTCTTCTCTTTCCAAGAACAGGGTATATAACCCAGTAGGGTCATATAAGTAATGGGGTGAGGGTAGTCATTCTCCATAATATTTGCCCAAGCCCTGGACTTTAGCACTTAGCCCAGTGCATGGACCATAGTAAGTGCTTAATAAATGTTTATTGATTGATTAATTATTGATTGTTGACCTAAGGATAACTTTAGGAGGCTAGGAGGCTCCAAGATTAGCTGAGAATCCAGGGACTGGACTAGACATAAGTGGTCTCAAAGTGGGAAAGTAGATATCTAAAGACTATCTGCCATCAGCTACTCACATGCCCTCCCCACTGATGGGGTATAGGCCCAAGCCGAGATCTTAGCCCCTTACCCCAAAGGGAATCTGACTCCCATTTGTCTACAGGCCCCAGACCCTCATCTCCCTTTGAAAGCCTTAGCCCTAACTTTTAATCTTATTCAGATGCACCTTTGCCCCTTGCCATAAAAAGAATCTGGCTCCCTTTTGTCTATGGGCCCCAGAAAGCCCTTACTCTGGTCTCAAACAGTTCCTTATCGACTCCCCTTATCTCCCTTTGAAAGCCCTAGCCCCACCTTTTGATCTTATGCAGATGCCTTTCAAACTTCTACCTTCCAGTCCTTCATTATCTATTCCCATTGTCTATTCAATCACTGAGAACTTCCAATTGGAATTCTTACTTAGACCCTTTTCCCAGCCCCCTCCTCTGGCCACCCAAAGTTACTTTACTGTATATAAGATCCACCCTGGCCCCCATTCAGATGCTGAGAATCTCTCATTCCCAAAGGCTGAGACTTTATTATGCCTGCTTGTCCCCACAGGAGTTACTAATGTTCAGATTCCTTAAGAGTCTGGCCTGTATGATTTATCTCTAGTAGGCTGAGAATCTCTCATGCCCCAAAGGCTGAGCTTTTCTCATGCCTGCTCATCCTGACGGGCATCACCTGGCCTATATAATTTATCACTAATAAACTTTTTCTCTGGCTGGAAGAAGATTTGAATTGAATTCATTCAGGCAGGGCCTGGTGTCGAAATCTCGGGGTTCCCAGCAGCACCCCAGACCTCTACACCTCTTCACCACCACCTACCTCTATATGATAGTTCCTTTTGTCACTTTAACCTTCAGGGCAAGGAGTTTCTGGCCAGCTTTTTGTAATTTTCCTCCTGGGACTGAAAGTGCTATTGTTGTTCAGCATATCCTGGCTCTATGCTCTCAGAAAGCAAAAAACAAAAGGTAAGATGGGGGTTTTAGCCTGCAATTGATCAACTGGGAACTGAGGGAGGAAGGCCCCAAAACTTAGTGACCCCAGCCCAAAGAAGCAGCAAACTATGCCTCACTGTTGTGGGTCAGGCATTTCAGTCTCAAAACAGTGGCTGGTGGGACCTCATTAAGCCATACTTCGCCCAAGATCTCCTAGATTTCTCAACAGTTTCCTGGGATCCTCACAATGGCTCCTGGTTCTCAACAGAGACATTTTAATGGAAGGATGGGAGATGGAAAGGCCAGATTGGGGCAGAGATGCATAATGGGTGGAGCAGGGAGAGGGTAGGACAGGGGGAGTTAATGAGGAATCTGTTTTATCTCTGTTCTCTATTTCTTCCTGAAGTTTCAGAGGCTGCCCACTCTGTTCTACATTCCTCAGCTCCAGCTCCTTAGCTTCAGCTTCCTCCTGCCTTCAATCTGGATGCTGACCTAGGCTTGGAAATCCAAGAGACAAAGTGCTTTCCACCCCACACCCTCCCCTGAAAAGTATCCTGCTGCTCCTAGGTGCCTTCTCCTCTTTGGAAAGGACAGCTGACCCCAAATTCTCCTCTGGGAGCCTCTGATCCAAGAGCTGTGCCTGAGGAAGAGTGTGGTAGGCATCAGGCTGGGCTTGGTCTCCCAGCATAGATCCACACGCCAAGGCAGAAGGGAAGGGACCACTAAGCCCTGATTTCTGAAGCTTTCACTACTGTTTCCCATCAGCAAAAGAGAGAACTATCCAACTGCAGAACCTACACAATCATTTTGCATAGATAGCTATGGGTTTCTCAGAATGGCCAATGCTCCTCATCTTTCAGTATTTTGTCAGTTTTATTTCCCAGTATGATCTCTCTCCTCCCACCCACCCAGATAGCCATCCTTTACAACAAAGAAGAAAAAAGAGGGAAAAAATCTAGTTCAGCAGAGCTAGCCAATGCATAAACCAAAGCTGACAGTATTTGTTGTATTCCACACCTAAAGTGCCCCCACCTCTGCAAAGAATGGAGGGAGGTACTTTCTCATATCATTTCTTCAAGGCCAAGTTTGAGCACTGAAATTACATGGCATTCACTTTCAATCTGCTGTTATTGTTCTCTCCATTTATATTGGTGTAGTCATTATGTATATATGATTAATTCTATGAGTCTTTCCATGCTTCTCTGTATAGTTAACATCTTTTGCTTTTCACATGGCAGAAATATCATTACATTTATGTACAACAATTTTATTTGGGCATTATTTTGTTTTCAGTTCTTCACTTCTATAAAAAATGCCTTTAATAA